>NC_091199.1:2120233-2217013 GCF_040958095.1 Procambarus clarkii | reverse complement strand
ATGACTTGGAATGATGGCCATGGAGCCTCTTTTGCTGTACTTAAAATGATGTACACAAACTATGTACGCTCCGTCATTGACAATGCAGCACCTGTTTTATGTACTTATTCACAAAGCGATATGAATAGGCTAGAAAGCATACAGGATGAAGCCATTTCAAACATTCTTGGAGTTCCAAAGAATAAAACTGCTGAAATGTCCAATCTACAAAAATAGTTATTATCCCTTCCCAGTATTAAAGAAAGAATTGTGGAACTGAATGCTAAGCTTGCAATTAGGATTGCCAGAGATCCCCATTATAATGACATGGCTAAAAAAAAATTGAGCTCTGTGCTACTTTCAGGGGGAAACAAGAGAAGCAAAAAATGGCATCACAGAGCTGTCGGCTACCTTGAAGATCCTCACCTACTTCAACAAGCTCGTGAGCTCATGCCTGTAGAAAGATTACCTCCCTGGGTAGATCCCCTGAATCACTCGTGCAGGATTATCATCAATGATATGGTAAAGAAAAAAACCAACATGGTACCCCAAGAAATAAGCCACAAGTATCTTAAGGAAATTTATAATGAAGCTGGAGATGAACTAGATCAAATCTTCACTGATGGGTCATCTAATCCTATTAATGGCCGGGCGGGTGCAGCATACACGGTAATTAAGAAGGATGATGTATTTTTTCCACCAAAAAATGAGGAAAAAGCGCGCATTGAGAACTATACCTCTTCAACACAAGCAGAGTTAACTGCCATTGCTATGGCGTTAAGGTATATTATTGAACAGAATACTACTGGTGCAGTGATTTGCACCGATTCGAGAGCAGCACTGCAAAGCCTAAATAAAGATCGGGACGAGAATCTTTCAATAGTCGCTGAAATTAAGAGAGTTGTGAAGGTACTAACCAACCAGGGAAGAGTTGTCAAGTTCCTGTGGATTCCCTCCCATGTTGGAATCTATGGAAATGAACGCGCAGATGTGTTGGCAGCTGAAGGCGCTGAGGGAGACCATATTGAATACTTCATACCCAAGACTCTTCTAGAAATTAGAAGTATTATTAGGGAACATCATCGTCATCTCAATCATTATGAATCAAAAAAAAAAGAGAATGTGGTGGTTGCGGGAGAGAATTAATAATAGAGAAAAAACATCTTGGATACAAATGTCCACACGTACAGCAGCTTTTTGTTAACAACATATAATAAGGATGATTTATAATGTATCTTATCTACCATTTGACAGAGGCTGTTTACCTTGGAGACCGGTTGGAAATATATGAATTGAATTTCAAATCTTATTGTTCCTTCTATTACATTTTTATATATGACAATTATATATATCTGGCGGGATCATCATCTGGCGGGAAACGCCAGGCGGGTGGTACCGGCTCCGACACTGCTGCTGAAAATTCGTGGTATTTCGTCTCCACTCAACGTTGCATGGCCTAACTGCTGCCTAGCACGAGTTAAGTGCATGGAGACTTAATATGCCATAACTCACAGTGAACCTCAACAGTAATCAACCAAAATTAACCATTTTTCGCCTGCCTTTCTACGACCCTTCAGCCAAGTGTTCCCTATACGCTAGGCATCCCTACTACAATTCACCAAGTATCTACCTTTAGAAACGCTACCAAGAATCTATTCGTCGAAAACATGCCCAAACATAACACCAAGCAAGGTAGGGGTGCCTCTCGCTCTGGTTCCATTACTCCTAGAGTTCTGAATGAAACACTGGCAACGTTGCAATCCCCGCCGATGTTGGTAAACACAGCATCCGCTCCCCCTCCTCACTCCCCCCATTCAACTCACTCACTCGAATCTCTAGCTGTAGAATTCACTCAATCTATGGCTCCCTGTCCAAACTTCAAACCTCTCCGAAGTAATCCATGGCTCCAGAAACTGCACAACCTTGTGAAAATGCAATCAGAAGCTATTTCGGCCCTCCAAGCCACAGTCATCCGACAACAACATACCATAGACCGCCTCCTTGAATCGTCGACGAACAACAACCAAGAAATTCACAACATACAAACTGTTGCAAATGGTGCAATGGAACAAATACGTAAGATTCAGGCCGAAGAAATCCACTCAGCTCAAAGTGACCTCCTTCAAAAGCTGGAAAAACAGATCAATCTCCTTCAGATTCACCAGGCGGCTTCTGAAGATGACCAAGAGCAACAACAACTTCATGACTCCCTGATAATTAGCTCTACTGATCTACCTGATGAACAACAAGGTGAGGATTGCTGTAACATAGCCAACATCCTAATTAATTCAAAGATCAGTGTCAATGTTCAAATCAAATCGGCTATTAGGTTAGATAAAAACAATCCCCGTACCATTAGGAGAATGCTCATCAAACTTGCAAATCCCTCTGTGAAGTCTGACCTCATACAATCAGCTGCTAAGCAAAAAACCAACCTCTATATAAATGAGTGTCTTACAAAGCAGCGTGGATCCCTCCTCTACAGGCTGCGCCAAATTCGCAAACATAACCCTGGTGTTATCAAGCAGTGCTACACAAGGAATGGTACGATTTTTGCGAAGAAGGGGGTCCATAGAATTACCCCAATCATCCCAAATCAGGCCAAAACTACCCAAAACGTATTAGCATTACGTAAGTAATGAAGAAATATGGTATATTTACTTACTATAATGTTGGTGCTACACGTAGAACATGATCAAACCTATTTTTTCTCTGAAATAATCTAATTTCATAACGAAATGAGACGTAAATATGTGAGAGGTGACGCCATAGGAAGTCGACGGTCCAAGCGACAATTGTGTGGAGCGACTTATCCAAGATATATGGTCGCCTGGAGAGTGTTTGCTGCCATAACAGCCTCCTGTACACAGTGATCCAGTCGTCGTATTTCATGGCTCAAATTGTCGCAAATTTAATTGGTAATATTAACAAGTAGAATGTGTATTTATAATAATATTTTTCATAAACAGCCACAAAATATTTAATATTTATTAAAAAAAAGTGTCTGGAAGTTAAATCAATTCCACATGACAATAAATTTGTTATATAGATACTAGCGTTATTCGTTGGTATGCGTTCGCTATTTAAACTACTCCAGTCCTTTTCGTTCATAGAACACCGAACCCTACACGCTCTCTGATATATTGCTTAATTAACAAATATTCACAAATAAAGATTATATTTATATATGTTATCAGAAAGGCAGATATAAAATAGTTTGTGTTAATGCATCACAGAGATTATACCTTATTAGAGAGGAAAAATATTCATATTTTAAACAAGGCTTCTTGGCCGACGCTCTCCCTTTCGATGGGAACTATGACCTTTTGAAAATCAATGTTAATTGAATCTATATATTATAAAAAACGAAGTTTTTTATGTCATCAGAAAGACATATAAGCTGCATGTTAATACTTTGGTATAAATATAACTGAAGTGAAAGTGAAGATATATGCCTTTTTATAGTTACTTGATGGCTCGCTCAGGGAGTGTGAAGGCCTGCACACAAGCCAATCAATTTTATAATTAATGTACATATATGCAAAGTAACGTCAAAGGTTTTTATTTCAGAATGAAGACAGATGTAGACGATAATGTAAATACATTTCAAGGAAAACATATCTTAAATGAAAGCAAAGATATGGTCAAATAAATAGGCAATACCACACCATCGCCAGTGTCCGGACACATGAATATTCGCATTAGGTAGGTGAAAGGAAATGTACCCAACCATTTCCATTTACGCGACCAGTTTCCGTTCTTATGTTCTTACTTACATTTATTGAAATTTATCATCATCATCATTTACAGAAATAAATTAACATAAAAATGTAGTAATTTTAATACACAAAACAGAAGTAGATATGTATGTAAATTATGACGCAGGATAGGATCACTATTGCAGAACTATTCGCATACTTTGCGTCATTATATACAGTACTGGAATTTAAAAAAAATCGCGGAATTCAGAGATAACACCATCATTGGTGTCCAAGAAAAGTGTAAGTACTTCATTTATAATGATGTGCTGCCCGAAATCTTAGCGAAGTATCTAAAATTTGCTTACTGTAAGTAATTCATGCAAATGATTGTAAAGCCGTCGCCCAGTTGGGTGGGTGTGGAGCACATGACTGTTAAGCTGCCGCCCAGTTGGGTGGATGTGGAGCACATGACTGTTAAGCTGCCGCCCAGTTGGGTGGGTGTTGAGCACATGACTGTTAAGCTGCCGCCCAGTTGGGTGGGTGTGGATCACATGACTGTTAAGCTGCCGCCCAGTTTGGTGGGTGTGGAGCACATGACTGTAAAGCTGCCACCCAGTTGGGTGGGTGTGGAGCACATGCCTGTTAAGCTGCCGCCCAGTTCGGTGGGTGTGGAGCACATGACTGTAAAGCAGCCGCCCAGTTGGGTGGGTGTAGAGCAAGACTAGTAATTGGACGACTCACCATAGATGTAAAGTGCCTAGTATAGTGACTTGTGAGCCTCTTGTTGAATCACTTGTGATACAAAGATTATTGATGTGTGTATTTGTGTGGGTGATTGAATATATATGTGAATGTATATGTATATATGCAATTGACGATCACGAAACAATAATCATTTGTATGCGGAAAAATCCATATTTAATTTCTCTGGATTTACCGCATATGTATATATATGTACATGTATGTATGATTATGTGTACATGTATATATAACATTAATAAGAGGAAATGAAGATGAAGAAATGATAAAAAGAATGGCAATAGTGGATAGTAGTAACACACTTAAGAATTATTCAGTAATAAATACAAACTCGTCCTTCACCTATGATAAAGGAAAGTCAACTTGGAAGGATTCAATTTACATGAGATTAAGATTAGGATACAAATATATCTTGCAATACGGAGTTGATGTCAGTGAAAAAGATAAGGAGTGTAAATTATGTAGTATGCCGCACGCCCACACCTTAGAACATTATGTATTATAGTGTCAACTTATTGATAACTATAGAAATAAGGAAATAAGTAATGTACCACATCAAATTGTTTGTATGTGTGATAATGGTATGATAGACAGTATACTTAGGAGCTACAAAAATTTTGCCCCAAGAGTGTAACAATTGTATGCTGTACTTACTATATTAACCTGCAATGTTAAATGGGATTCTTGTAATGTTAATTGTCTATTTGTACTTACTGAATTTGTGCGCCCCTTGAGGGACTTGAAGTAGAGGGGGTAGAAATAGCCTAAGTTACTCTATCCCTTTGAGATGTATTTTTTTCTTGTCTCAATAAACATACTTGAACTTGAACTATAAATATTTTTGGCTTCCTGACCATAAAGTTACCGCCGCAGTCGAGGGTAAGAGACCGGATGTACCCCATATACAAGCCGCACTAGCTATTAGTTCATAAAAGCTGACAACTTACCCAGATAAACATTACTTCCTAATTATATATATATATGCAAATAATACAATTAAAATGTTTAAAACATGATTATATATATGTATCATGTGGACAGTTTTTAATGTAATTTTTTCTCCTGATATTCGGGTTCTTTATTATGCTTCATCTTGAGGCAAAGCCCAATACCTTACGCCATATTGATGCTCTGTCCACAGATCATTCTCTCTCTCTCTCTCTCTCAAATCATATACATTGATGGTTTCCTACACCGCCACACGGGTGCAGCTGCAAGTGCAGTTGCCTCTACCCATCAGACAGAACTATTTGCCTTGCTTGTTACACTAAAATGTGTACAAGTGTGTGTGTCTATGTATGTATTAACACGATATACTGAACGGGGTGAGAATAGCTTGAGCTACCTCATCCATTTGTGTGTATTTTACCTCAATAAACTTATTTCAATTTCAATTTCAATTCAAGTCTCCAAGCTTGATGCATTAATTGTAAGTGATTTTCTACCATCCTGCATTAATTGTAAGTGATTTCTATCATGCTTAATTGCGCGCAACTCTTTAAGACACAATTGTAACATAACCGTGTCTGAAGCTAGACAGAAAACACAACATTATTAGTGATGGTAACATAAGCCATTTCATGTGAATTCCATCTTCGTTGACCTCCGAAACTTGAGGAATGGTCCAGAAAATAGCTACTAAAGTTTAAGTCAAGTGTGAAGATACTTTAGTTGATACTTAGATACTTCCAATAAGTGTAAACATAAGTGCTGACGATGCTACCTTCCTCTATTCAGACCCCAACCCAAACGCACTATATAATAATGAAAATAATAGATTTAAAAAGTCCACTCATGGATGTAAACTAACAAACTCACATCAAACATAAAAAGACCAACTACTATTTTTGTTCGAAAGTAAATCCTGAAACCAAAT
Source organism: Procambarus clarkii (assembly GCF_040958095.1). Classification (NCBI taxonomy): domain Eukaryota; kingdom Metazoa; phylum Arthropoda; class Malacostraca; order Decapoda; family Cambaridae; genus Procambarus; species Procambarus clarkii. Next base: position 2,210,698 of record NC_091199.1, on the reverse strand, counting down.
TCAACTTCAGATACACAATGTTAACATTAGCAATAATGATTATGGAAAGTTCCTTGACCTATACATAGACAAGAGACTGAACTTCAGCATCCACATACAACACATATGTGGGTGTATACACACACACACACACACACACACGCACACACACACACACACACACACACACACACACACACACACACACACACACACACACACACACACACACACACACACACACACACACACACCAGGAAGACATTTACAGAGAGTAGGGAATTAATTAGGTATCTGGTAGCTAGTTAAGTGGTTTGGGATTTATATCTTGAGGTACTGTATACAATGTTCACAACATAGCAATGTATAATCATTTCATTGTATACAACACATTTTGGTGAAATCCCACGGTATTCCTAGACCAGAATCATAAACATCTCTGACTTCCCACAGCAAGGCGCCGGGCACCGCGGGCTCCAGGCATGAGGATTTATGTTTATTTCTCAGAGCAGTAAACAGCCTGCGGCAAAGCTACCCATATGTGTAGAGCTCAGTACTACAGATGAAGAACAACAACGTAAACATTTTTGACGTTGATTAGCTTGCTCAAACACCACTAATTTCCATAAAATAAATATAGACAAAACATTTCTGCTACAAAAATAAATGAGAGTAAGAATGCTTGTGGTCTCTTGAAGTGCAGGATAATTAAAATAAGTTTTATATTTTATAGATATAGTACTTGTTTACAGACTATATAAATCACCACGTTAATTTCAGTACAACCTAATTGTTCTTTCGGTTATTGAGATTCTGCATTTCTTGGTCCCGCTTCTCAACTCTCCAATAACTGGTATATTACAGTACTGAAATCAATGTATGTATCATTTATATTTTCGGTTTACATTACGACCGTTAATTTATAACCTTGGCGGAAACTGGGTCAAAGGCTCTTGTTGTTCATGGCTCGTCGCTGAGTCGGAACTTAAGATAAATTGGAGGGCCACTCTGTTCTTAGTCAATACTGTCAGAGTTCTATTTTACAGTAATAATTGCGTTATTTTATCTAGTATGCAAACAAGACAAAAATATAGTATATGTATTTGGGTGCTTTGAAGCTCCTGTTTACTGCTGTGTAACAAGATTTTGTTGGTACATTTTCATGTAAATTCATGTAAATTATTGGTGTATGGTGTTAGTGGTGTATGGTGTTAGTGGTGTATGGTGTTCGTGGTGTATGCTGTTAATTGTGTATAGTGTTAGTTGTGTATGGTGTTCGTGGTGTATGCTGTTAATTGTGTATAGTGTTAGTGGTGTATGGTGTTAGTGGTGTATGGTGTTCGTGGTGTATGCTGTTAATTGTGTATAGTGTTAGTGGTGTATGGTGTTAGTGGTGTATGGTGATATTGGTGTATGGTGTTAGTGATGTATGATGTTAGTGATGAATGGTGTTAGTGGTGTATGGTGTTAGTGGTGTATGGTGTTAGTGGTGTATGGTGATATTGGTGTCTGGTGTTAGTGATGTATGATGTTAGTGGTGTATGGTGTTAGTGGTGTATGGTGTTATTGGTGTATGGTGTTAGTGGTGTATGGTGTTAGTGGTGTATGGTGTTAGTGGTGTATGGTGATATTGGTGTATGGTGTTAGTGATGTATGATGTTAGTGATGAATGGTGTTAGTGGTGTATGGTGTTATTGGTGTATGGTGTTAGTGGTGTATGGTGTTAGTGGTGTATGGTGTTAGTGGTGTATGGTGTTAGTGGTGTATGGTGTTCGTGGTGTATGCTGTTAATTGTGTATAGTGTTAGTGGTGTATGGTGTTAGTGGTGTATGGTGATATTGGTGTATGGTGTTAGTGATGTATGATGTTAGTGATGAATGGTGTTAGTGGTGTATGGTGTTAGTGGTGTATGGTGTTAGTGGTGTATGGTGATATTGGTGTATGGTGTTAGTGATGTATGATGTTAGTGGTGTATGGTGTTCGTGGTGTATGCTGTTAATTGTGTATAGTGTTAGTGGTGTATGGTGTTAGTGGTGTATGGTGTTCGTGGTGTATGCTGTTAATTGTGTATAGTGTTAGTGGTGTATGGTGTTAGTGGTGTATGGTGTTCGTGGTGTATGCTGTTAATTGTGTATAGTGTTAGTGGTGTATGGTGTTAGTGGTGTATGGTGATATTGGTGTATGGTGTTCGTGGTGTATGGTGTTAGCTGATGTGTGGCGCGGGTTGGCCAATAAGTTATGCCTTAGCATAACTTATTCTTACTAATCATAACTTAGTAACCTTCATTCTGAGGTTAGGTAATGATGATAGAGTTACAAGATACGAGCTAGATGGTGTTGAGATTGCGAAGTCGGATTGCGAAAGGGATCTGGGAGTTATGATTAGTAAGAATTTAAAACAAAAGAATCAATGCATAAATGTTCGTAATAAGGCAAATCGGACACTTGGATTTATTAATCGAAGCGTTAGTAACAAGACACCTGGTGTGGTTTTCAAGCTATATCTTGCTGTTGTTAGGCCCCATTTATATTATACAGTTCAGTTTTGGTCGCCATATTATAGAATAGATATAAATTCCCTTGAACGTGTCCAGCGTAGGATGACTAAGTTAATTCCCCAAATTAGAAATCTTTCATATGAAGAAAGATTAACAAAGCTTAAGTTGCATTCACTGGAAAGGCGAAGAGTTAGGGGTGACATGATACAGGTTTACAAGTAGGTGAATGGTCATAACAAAGGGGATATTAATAGGGTATTAAAAGTATCAACACAACACAAGATGTTCTTATGTTCTTATGTTATCACATTACCAACTATCTCTCAGGTGTCCATATTCACGTAGTTAGTGGTCAAGGCAGTGTCCGTCACTCTCATCACAGATTCTGCAACTCCACTGCTCAACTATTGTTATCCTTTTGTTTTGATTATTTTTTGCTTCAGTGCACTAAATATTTGTTTTGCTTCAGTGCACTAAATATTTGTTTTGCTTCAGTGCACTAAATATTTTTTTTTGCTTCAGTGCACTTAATATTGTTTTGATTATTTTTTGTTTCAGGGTACTTCATGTGGTGTTTGCCAAGAAGTTTGTGGTACACGGAGTGTCCAGTGCGGCACTTGTCACCTTCGGTACCACGTAGAATGCCAGAAGTTATCTACTGAACATTGGACGGATCTTGCCAGCATAAAAATGCATTACATATGCATAAGGTGCTGCCAGTCACATGGTAAATTTAGTTTTGAGTTAGCTCAAATGCGTCTGGCGAAATCGGCTGTACGCGGAATTGAGGAACTTAGAGTAGCAGTCCGTCTTGAGAAAATACTTATGAGGACTGCGGGTTCTTTTGAGTGTATAAAGGTTCCTGCAAATGTTGAATTTTCTGAGGACAAGACGGCTGCAGAAATCCTTAAAAGTTGTGGACGACAAACGATAAACAGCCGTATGCCAGTTCGTGTTAAAGGGGATGGGAATTGTTTATTCAATGCCATCTCACTTGCTGTGTGTGGGGACGAGACAAGATCAGGAGAAATTAGAGCAAGAACTACTATTGAAATAATAGACCAATGCGACTGGTATATGTCACAGCATGATAATACGGATTTAAACCTGGTGTCTCCTGATTTCAATGAAGTTTGTCTGTATTCTGCCATCCCTGGAAAAGATTCATCAGTTATGACAATGTATGCAGCAAGTTCTGTTGTAAACAGAGAAATAATATCTGTATATCCCTCTGTCAACGGCATGCTTGACAAATGTATAGGTATTCTCAATACCAAAATTATCCCTCGGTGTGAGGGATACAGGCAGGATCCCATTTATATTATGTGGAGCGGCAATCTCAAGGAAGGGGGATAAATCATGGACACCTAACCATTTTGTTCCATTAATGTCCTTGCCTCCACTGGGTCACATATCCATAAACAGTACCCAGTTACTAAGCACTATTACATCCACACCTCTAAGTTTGTGTCAATCACCATTATCTGTACCCCCTATGTATACATCAACTCCAGTCGGAAAGGATTTTACTACTTTTGTGTCCAAAATACAGTATGACTTTAAGGAGACACACACTTTGTTAAAAAAACCTCAATTGTCGACTGATAACGATAGCGAAAGCTCTGGCAAGCTTCGCAATGGAAAATTTTTAGCTGTAGAAGAAGTCTATTGGCATTTGCGAGAGAACAAGGTGTTTAAAAGTGTCCCAAATGGGCCTAAAGAAGATACATTTTATGTGGTTGACAATTCACGTAATCTTACTAAGGGCGCCAAAACACGGTCGACCTTTCCAGACGACTGTGGAGTGTGGAACAGTGCCAGAGGTACTACCGTGAACTCCTTATTCATATGGGATAATAATAATCGTTTGAGGATAATATATTTGAGAAATGAGATATTTTGTAAAAGAGTATTATCAAAAGGGAAAACGCAGTGGGTTCCCTTAGAACCTCAGCCCTCCCCAGATACTCTCATCACAATGCACCGTTATTACACAGTCCTCAAAGGGCAGGAAAGCTTTAAGAAAAGAGTAACTGTTATTAAAGAGCTGGAGTCTGTAGCTATTGTAGAATACTGTGGCAAGCAAACAGGAGAGACGATGCATGGAAATTCACAAAACAACATTCCATATGTTCGGACCAGGCCTGAAGTTTTAGAAAATATAAGCAAGATGGTTAAGATCCAACCTCCACGAGAGGTTTATCAAAATCTGCTTATGGAAGAATCATGTTTAGCCCCAAGAGACTTCCAACAGGTAAGAAGTAAAAAATATCATGACAAGATAAAGGAACGCAAACCTATTCATAGGCACAATGTTGCTGATGACGTTTTACATGTAATTAGCATGATTAATACCCATGATTATGTAAAGAAGATAATTATTAAGCCGAACAAAGTCCCCTGTGTGGTACTGTATTCCAAGGAACAACTTGAAGATCTCAAGCAACATTTGTGTGCTGCAGGAATGGAAAACCCTAATGTTATCGGTGTTGACAGGACTTTCAATCTTGGCCCTTGTTATTTAACAACACTTGTGTACAAGAACACTACTGTAGTAACAAAAGAAAAATCAAGCAACCCTATATTCCTCGGGCCCATGTATTTACACTGGGATGGTGAATACGAGACTTACTTATCATTTTTCTCCCACCTAAGAGGCAAACTCGATAACTGTATTAACAACTCGAATGTAATGATTGGTAGTGATCAGGAAATCGCGTTAAGAAAGGCACTTATGTGTTGTTTTCCGAAGGCAACATTGTTATTGTGTAGTAACCATCTGAAAGAAAATGTTCGCCACTATTTAACGGATAATATAGGATGCACGAACACCGATAGGATTCGTATCCAAAAGAAAATATTTGGTACAAATGGGTTAGTTAGAAGTGTTTGTGAGGATCAGTTTGAAAGGGGAATCAACAATCTCATATTTTACTTTTACAAATACCCAAAGTTCAAAGATTATTTTGATAGTCGTTTGAAATCTTCTTTATGGAATTATGTGTGTGTACCTCACGCAAAAGCCAAAATGGACACGTTATGGACTAATAACAATTGTGAGTCACTAAACCATATCCTGAAACTGACTATTGATTGGAAACCCCAAAAACTGCCAGAATTAATTGAAAAAATTTGCAATGTTTCAACGCTCCAAATGCTAGATCTGAGGAGAGCATTACACGGAGAAGGCAATTATATAATATCATCCAATTTAGATAAGTACCTGGTTCCTAAGGAAGTTTGGGACCAAAAAACTAAAGATGAAAAGAGAGATTACTTATGGTGCTTTATATCAAGAAAACCTTATAATGAAAATACTAAAATGTATGACAAAAACAAAATTTTTTCAATCCCAAAAACATTTGGAATTGCCAAAAAACCATATCAGCGTAAGCGCCCCCGAAGTGAAAGAGCAGTTTAATGCTATATAATAAATGTGTTTTGGAAATAGTAGCTGACGATTTTGTGTTGATATTGCATATCTCTTACCTAATTTGTATTATGAAATATGACATGATAGTGCGTTACAGACTTCAGTTAGGAAATAATTGGACTTGTAATGTGATTACTGATCCATCTGTATCCCAGTCATTTTACTATGTTAATTTTATGTAATTTATTCTTAAGCTTAATAACATTATTTAAATGTGCTAAATTTCCATTTATATATATATATATATATATATATATATATATATATATATATATATATATATATATATATATATATATATATATATATATATATATATATATATATTATGTTTCCAAATTTCTGATGATATACAACATATTGTGGTTTATAATTAAGTTCTTATTAATAGTGATCCTGCATCAAAATTAACAATGTTCAAATTCGGTTTTGTATGTTAAAATTAACTACATTTTTATGTTAATTTCTTTCTGTAAATAATGATGATAAAGTGCAATAAAGGTATGATTGAGACAATGTTAAATCGTTAAATCCTAAATATATCTTGAGTCTTATACTTGAAATATTAAATGAACATATAGTGTGTAGTGTAGTGTTTCAATTATTATTAAGAGGGAAGGGTTGGGGGTAATGGTTCATATGTCCACATTCGAATGCCCCTCTTCCCAGGACTGGGGGTGCGGGAGTGTACAATAAACTATACCCACCTCCGGCAGCAGCTTGTCGAAGGCGAAAGTGGAGTCTAGGCCGTTTGTCATGAAAATTATAGTGTGATGGCTCTTATTTTTATTATGGGTACATAATAAGATTATGCCTTTATTCTTAATTTATATTACAATGCTGGTAAAATACACTTCTTGATGAGTATGGAGTACAAATGAACTCATTGTGTACCCTATACTCACAGGATGAGTATAGGGTACACAATAAACTACCACTCACATCATGGGTATGGGTTGCACAAGAAACTATCGGAGAGCAGAGTATGGAAAGCAAAGTAAACAAAGATTCACACGATGAGAAAGGGTTCCACAATGTCCTATGACTCACAGGATGAGTATGAGGTGCATAATAAATTACCATTCATAGGATGAGTATGGGTTTCACAATAAACTAAAGGTAACAGGATGAGCATGGGTTGCACAAACTATTGGTAACAGGATGGGTATGGGTTGCACAATAAATTACTGTGCTAGGATGAGTGTGAGTAGGATATATATATAAACATATTGTGGTTTATAATTAAGTTCTTAATAGTGATCCTATCCTGCATCATAATTTACATAATATATATATATATATATATATATATATATATATATATATATATATATATATATATATATATATATATATATATATATGTATATATATATAATTAGGAAGTAATGTTTATTTGGGTAAGTTGTCAGCTTATATGAACTAATAGCTAGTGTGGCTTGTATATGGGGTACATCCGGTGTCTTACCCTCGACGGTACCCTCCTTACCCTTATCCGCGGCGGTACCTTTATGGTCAGGAAGCCACGGATATTTACAATGGGGCTCGGTCAGTCAATATGATTCCTTTGACATCACTAAACTAACTCTTATGTATTCTGTTCTCGTATTGACAATTTGAATGACATCAAGAATATTTTGAATATCTTCTGATATAGATGGTGCTGTAGTTGATTGTTGTTCATGACAAGTCCAATGGGTCATTAGCATCGCTCAGATTAGTGGGAAGAAATTCTTGCTGCAACAATGTGTGTTCTCAGAGCTAACTAGGGTAACTAAAATACTTATTTCCTAAATAAATACTTTAATTGTAAATATTTGAAAATATATGGTATGTATCAGAATTTCTGACGATATAAAACATATTGTGGTTTATAATTAAGTTCTTAATAGTGATCCTATCCTGCATCATAATATACATAATATCTACTTCTGTTTTGTGTATTAAAATGACTACTTTTTATGTTAATTTCTTTCTGTAAATGATGATGATGATGATAAAGTTCAGTAAATGTAAGTAAGAACATAAGAATGAAGGTAACTGCAAAAGACTTATTGGCCCATACGAGGCAGCTCCTCGTATGGAGCTGCCTTTGATAAGTAATTACCAAAGAAGGCACCAAGCCGGGAAGGCTGTGTAGCACAATCAAATAAGTCAACTGCTCCTGAAGAGGACGGTATTACTTACAGTTTACTGAGATTAGTCTCACAAGTACCAGGTAATCCACTTTTAGTGTTGTACAGAATGAGTTTAAGTGAAGGAGTATTACCTGATGATTGGACAGTGTCATTGTTCCCATCCCCAAAGCACACTCAGATAATTATAGACCCATATCTATAACATAATTTTGTCTATTAGCACAGTTTTCGGCGTGAATGCATTTTGGTTCTACAAGGTAGCCAACTCCATCAAAATATTAAATATGTACCCAACTCAATTAACGATTAATCAACCAATTACTCCATGGGATAACTTGGATCTAGCAGTTGATTTTGTAAATGCACCCAAGAAAGATAATGTACACTCTACATTATTAAAACAGTTAACACTGTGAAGCATCACTGAAAGTACTCAGAGTATGGGTAACGATGTGTATCAGTGCTATACCGACGGTTCTGTAGAAGAAGGTGGACTATGTACCGGATGTGCATGTAATATATTTGAACAATCTTCTCTCTTACATACATGAATGAAGCGCTATGCTAAACTGTGTAATTACTATTTGAGTACTGGAACACTTGATGATATATTGAACTTGTACCCTAGATTGACGATGTAACGTATCAATTATACAATGAATGTATGTGATGTAACTCTATAACCTGAGCTTGTGAAAGCACCTTAATCACCTTCAGTGATTAAGTGCTTAATTGCACACTAGTTTCTCTATCAGTTATCTCACCTTGTCAGAGTAAAAGAGACAAATATATGTGTATGTATGTGTTCAGAATTCAATTTCACCTTTGTAAATGCACGTTAATGACACTATGTAAAAGACACATCGAACACTTTATGTAGGGCATACGTAAATCTGTGTATTTATGTATTTACGTATGTAGCTATGTAGCTTAGCCTAGCATTTTAAAAACACTACAATCACCTTATGTGGTTGATTGTTCAATAAATCCCTGAACTATATGTTTAACAAATCTCTAACCCTATCAATGGAGTTAGTTTAGTTCTTATATTATGCACCCTATACCCATCTTGTGGGCGGTAGTGGAAAGGGTTAGAGTCCATGGCGGACTGAAGAAAATGTATATATGATGGTTAGCATTGTTAATGTGTGGCCACGTCTGTGGTAGAAAATAATACAAATAAATCAAATAAAGGTATTATTGAAACTTTATACGAAAACATTAAATCCTAAATATATCTTTAATATTATACTTGAAATATGGTATACTTTGCTCTCTCCATTGTACTTCTGCACCTGCTGGCAAGTGGTTCGGTGCAGTGTGCAGGTGATGTTCATTACTGGGTGAGCTGGCAAGTGGTGCTCACCTGCCAGCTCACCCAACGAAAATTTGGTTTTTAATACACTTACACATTTATTGGGTCTTTCCTTCACCTTCATTCAAGCACTAGGGTATTACACTAAGTGTTTTAATTATAATATTTATTAACGTTATTATTTTTAATTTTTATTATTATTAGTATTATTATTAACAGGAGAGGATCGAGTGTGTGTGTGTGTGGGGGGGGGGGGAGGAATAATGGTACACATGTCCACATCCCAATGCCCGCCCTTCCAGGACTGGGGGTGCGGGGGTGTACAATAAACTATACCCACATCCGGCGGCAGCTTGTCGAAGGCGGAAGTGTAGCCTAGACAATTTGTCATGATAATTAGTGATGACTCTTATTTTGATTATGGGTCTGTAATCCAGTTAAGCTTTTATTCTTAATTTATATTACAATGCTGGTAAAATACACTTCTTGATGATGAGTATGGAGTACAAATGAACTCATTGTGTACCCAAGTTCAAGTTCAAGTATGTTTATTGAGATAAGCAATAAATAAATCTCAAAGGGATAGAGTAGCTTAGGCTATTTCAACCCCCCTCTAATTCAAGTCCCTCAAGGGGCGCACAAATACTGTGACTACAAATAGACAAATAACATTACAAGAATCCAAACAAGAATTGTGAACCCTATACTCACAGGATGAATATAGGGTACACAATAAACTACCACTCACATCATGGGTATGGGTTGCACAAGAAACTATCGCGCAGAGGATGAATATGGAGAGCAAAGTAAACAAAGATTCACACGATGAGAAAGGGTTGCGCAATGTCCTATGACTCACAGAATGAGTATTAGCTGCACAATAAACTACAGGTCACAGGATAAGTATGGGTTGCACAATAAATTACAGGTCACAGGATGGGTATGGGCTGCACAAACTACCGGTAACAGGATGAGTATGGGATGCACAATAAATTACGGGTCACAGGATGAGTATGGGTTGCACAAACTACTGGTAACAAGATGAGTATGGGATGCACAATAAATTACCGCACAGAGGATGAGTATAGGGTGCACAAACTGGTTGGGTAAATGGAAATGGTTGGGTACATTTCCTTTCACCTAATGCGACTATTCATGTGTCCGGACACCGGCGATTGTGTGGTATTGGCTATTTATTTAACCATAACTTTGCATTCATTTAATAATTATATTAAGATATGTTTTCCTTGAAATGTAGTTACATTATCGTCTACATGGCTTTATTCTGACATAAAGACCTATGGCGTTACTTTGCATATATGCAAAGTAATTATAAAATTGATTGGCTTGTGTGGAGGCCTTCACACTCCCTGAGCGAGCCATCAAGTAACTATAAAAAGGCATATATCTTAACTTTCAATTCAGTTATATTTATGCCAAAGTATTAACATGCAGCTTATATTTATGTCTTTATGATGACATAGAAAACTTCGTTTATTACAATATCTAGATTAAATTAACATTGATCTTCGGAAGGTCATAGTTCCCATATCGGTAAGGAGAGCGTCGGCCATGAAGCCTTGTTTAAAGTATGAATATTTTTCCTCTCTAATAAGGTATAATCTCTGTGATGGATTCACAAAAACTATTTTATATCTGCCTTTCTGATAACATATACAAATATAATCTTTATTTGTGAATATTTGTTAATTAAGCAATATATCAGAGGGCGTGTAGGGTTCGGTGTTCAATGAACGAAAAGGACTGGATCACTGTGTACAGGAGGCTGATATGGCAGCAAACACTCTCCTGGCGACCATATTTCTTGGATAAGTCGCTCCACACAATTGTCGCTTGGACCGTCGACTTCCTATGGCGTCACCTCTCACATATTTACGTCTCATTTCGTTATGAAATTAGATTATTTCAGAGAAAAAATAGGTTTGATCATGTTCTACGTGTAGCACCAACATTATAGTAAGTAAATATACCATATTTCTTCATTACTTACGTAATGCTAATACGTTTTGGGTAGTTTTGGCCTGATTTGGGTGATTGGGGTAATTCTATGGACCGGAAGAAGGAAATTACAGGAAAAAGATATGAAATAAAATGTGACCATCAACTCCTGGCCTTCTTAAGTGATTGTGGTATATCTGAAAACCTGAACCCAACCAATGCCAGTACTTAAAATAACTCTTTCAGTGCCTGAGCCTAACCTAACTTAATCTAACTTTGTCTAAGGTGCTGTCTCTGCCTTACCTTTTACCTAATGTTCTCTCATTCATATAATTTCCTAAATAATCCATCAAGTCTCCATGCACTTATGCAAGCATCTACCTCAGTTTCATTGTAAAATTTTACTCTTAAATCTAATCTTACCCTATTCCAATTATATTTTAAATTTATTTGTATTGATCTATATCATTTATTGAAATCAATTATTGATCTCATTTTTGTTCTTTTAATTAAATTCATACTAATTATAAGTTAAAACTAAGCTTAATAAAAAATTTTATCTTTAAGATTATTTTACTTTACAATTATCATTTGTCAAATTTTTTTATACATTCATCTTGTCAGTCTCTACTGTTTTTTTGTTCTCTCCACCAAACTTGTGTATCCTCCATGGCTATCTAGTGACCTTAATTCTACCTCTAATTGTTTCAATTCTTTTGTTTACTTGCATTTATTGTTGTGTTTTGCCATAATTATTCTCTAATTTAGCAGACTCAATACTTTGTAAGCTCTTATTGTATTGTTATATTATTATATTGTTGTGTTTTGCTATAATTACTTTCTATTTTACAGCAGTTTTGCTTTCATCTGTTCCTGTAACTGCTCATCTTATTGTATCGTGACATTCTTATCTATATTGATATATATTATCTTTCTATTGTTACTTACAGTGTACCTGAGAGCACTTGTAAGCAATCTACCTCATTTTTCATTTTTGATCAATTTGTTTTTGTATTGCTTAGTCTTGTTTATATGTTTGTATTGTATATCTATATCTTGTGTTTTGTATAGTCCATGTTTATATGTTTTTTCTTTAATCTCATTTATTACCTAGGTTGCCTAGCCTAGCCATACTCCCTTACTCCATTGTACCCCTGTAAGCCCCTTTTGTGGTTGTTTTGCACAGTATTGTGTACATTTTTATTTTTTTTTCCCCTATTTTATAGCTTATTTCTACCTTGTAATCTGCCTTTCTTTCCTTGTTTTTCCTGCATTCAGCTTTTTTTAATGCAGTCAAGTATAGACCCAGAACTTAATCTCTTATCCACTATCTATGACAATAATCACTTTAATGATCTAAATTGCAGATATTTTGCAGCACATGATGTAAACAATGTAGTAACTCATAATCACAATATCTCTGTAATCAATTTGAATGTTAGATCCCTAGGTAAACACTTCGATGATGTTAGTGCCTTGATTGAAGCTATTGACAACAAATTCTCTTTTATTATACTTACTGAAACATGGTTGAAAGAGGATACTACTCAACTCTTTAACATGCCTAACTACTCAGCAATTCACAACTGTCGTCAACTTCAGAGAGGTGGTGGCACTGCTCTTTACTACCACCAAGAACTAACATGCTTAAAAGAAATTAGAACTAGAGACTGTTATGGGGAGTATATCTTCGCCAGCTTCAGAGTCAAGGGTGCCGAGTCTGTCCTGTCTGTGGGTGCAGTTTATAGAACTCCTAACACTGATGTGTCCGAATTCAACTCAAACCTTAGAAATCTAATACTTGATAACAGACTGAACAAAAACCACTTAATTATTGCAGGGGACTTTAATATTGACCTCTGCGAGCCAGAACACCCTACTGCTGTTAGCTTCCTCAACTGTATGAACTCCTGCTTCCTCATACCCTTAATCACTAGACCTACTAGAATCACTGATAGAACTGCCACGACTCTAGATCACATCTGGACAAACATAACCTCTCCGCTTACTTCAGGTATAATCACCGATAGCACTACAGACCATTACCCCACATTTCTCTTAACTAACATTAGCAAACCACCTCTTGAGTCAAGAGAGATACGTTTTAGACTACACAATGAAACTGCTATAGACAATTTTATAACTGCTACTGATAATGTCAACTGGGAGTCCGAGTTAGGTAACATAGAGGACATCAACCTAGCAGTTCAATCTTTTCTTCAAAAAACTCTTAGCCTTTATAATACCCACTGTCCTATGCTTACAAAACAAGTCACAACCAAAAGGCTTAACAATCCCTGGCTTACAAAGGGAATACTTAAATCTATTAATAAAAAACATGATCTTGAGAAGAAGTATAGGTTAGGAATTGTCTGCAAAGAATTCTCAAAGAATTACTCATTATTGCTATCTAAGATAATTAGACGAGCCAAAACTAAATACAACGAAGATAAATTTACCCAAATAAAGAGCAACATTAAACAAACTTGGAGAACAATTTCACAAATATTGGGATCAAAGAAGTCTATAATTAACAAACAAACACTCCTGTCTAATAACGATGGTCAGCTTTCAGCCTCGGATTCTGCTATTGAGTTCAATAGGTTCTTCTCTTCCATTGGTTCATCCCTTGCTAATGATATTCCATCTTCCAGTACTGACATTAAGGACTATCTTACAGGTAACTATCCACAGTCTCTGTACCTAAAGCCTATTAATTCCACTGACGTCAATGAGATAATCCTTTCCCTTAAAACCAAGTCTGGTGCCCTTGAGGAGATACCAACTTTAATCTACAAAAAAGCCTCCAGATCTTTAGCCCCTGCTATTGCTTTGCTCTTCAACAAGTCACTTGAACTCCAAACCTTTCCAGATATTCTAAAAAAAGCGAGAGTAACGCCTGTCCACAAATGTGGTGATCTCACAGATGTTAACAACTACAGACCTATATCAATCCTGCCAAACTTGTCAAAAATTTCTGAAAAACTAATCTATAAGCAGCTTTACTCATATCTAGCCAAACTCAATATACTTAGCCCTTGCCAATATGGCTTCAGGCCCAAAAAAAGCACTAACGATGCACTTATTAGTATGCTTAACTCGATTCATACAGCTCTTGATCAAAATGAGTTCCCTGTTGGGTTATTTGTGGACCTGTGTAAAGCTTTCGATACTGTCAACCACCAAAACCTTCTTCTTAAATTACATCATTATGGTGTCAGAGGACACTCCCTACAATACCTCAAATCCTACCTTACTGACAGGCTCCAATGTGTTTCTGTGAATAATACAATTTCTCCCACACTACCCATCAACATTGGTGTTCCCCAGGGCAGCATACTTGGCCCTCTCCTCTTTCTCATCTACATTAATGACCTTCCAAATGCCTCCCAACACCTCAAACCAATTCTATTTGCTGATGACACAACCTTCATTTACTCCAGTCCTGATCCCCTTGCTCTAAATGCCACAGTAAATACTGAGCTTAATAAAGTCCATCTGTGGCTAACTGCCAACAAACTCACCCTTAACATTGACAAAACTTTCTATATTCTGTTTGGCAATAAATCCTCTAATCAAATAAATCTCAAAATAAACAATACCCAAATTTGTAACAAATTAGATGGCAAATTCCTTGGCATTCTCATTGACCATAAGCTGAATTTCCAGGGACACATTCTAAACATATCAAAAAAAGTTTCAAAAACTGTGGGCATTCTTTCTAAGATCAGATATTATGTACCACGCCCTGCCCTGGTGACTCTCTATTACTCCCTTATCTATCCATATCTCAACTATGGTATTTGTGCTTGGGGCTCTACTACCCAAAATCACTTACGTCCTCTAATTACTCAACACAAAGCTGCTATTAGGACAATATCCAATTCTGGCCCCAGACATCACTCGGTACCCCTACTCAAATCTCTGAACATGTTAGACATTAAGTCACTGCACATTCTCTCATGTGTATTATACATATATAAAACGCTAAACTATAATGCCAATCCTGATCTCAAAAGCTTCATAGAAGGTTGTAACAGAACCCATGAGCACCACACCAGAAATAAATACAGTTTTGATATTCCTAGAGTACGACTAAATCAAACCAGAAATGCTCTACAAATCAAGGGGCCCAGAATGTGGAATGACCTTCCCAACCATGTTAAAGACTGTACCTCTCTCAACCAGTTTAAGTTAAAAACGAAGCTATACCTAATAAATTCCATGTAACCCACCTTACCCCCCTGTTGTCAACCCATGTATATTTTTTGTTTTTTTGTTTTTCAAATCAACGCTGTTTGAATGTAATTTTCTGTAATAATTTGTAATTGTATTTGTGCTGCTTTTTCAACAATGTTCCCCCCTCTTTTACCTCTATTTTTTATATGTACTCATCACATCTTTTCTTTTTACCCATTAGTTTTAAGCTGTAGTCATTAATGTTTTTCCTGCCCGAAACGCTTTGCGTAATAGTGGCTTTAGGCATTGTATGTACTAGCTCTATCTATAAAGCCAACAAACTTTGTAAATCTCTTTATGTATGTACCTTACCTAAATAAAAATTATTATTATTATTATTATTATTATTATTATTATTTATATCTATAATAAATACTTCTATAATTATTGACACAACATTATTATTATCCCTTTCACGAGATGGAATTATTATGTTCATTAAGAGTTAAGGATTACAGGTTACCAAATTATACATTCACTATTCCAATTAGAATGAGTAATAATGGTTTTTTTAATGGTTTATAATCATTTCAAAATAAAATAAATGATCCATATTCTTTTTTGACTCACAGTTTTGTTATAAGACAGAGCAGCTGCACACTTGCTTTACAGTTGCTCAGTTGCTCTCTCTCCACGTGACCAGGTTAGCGTTCTCTCTCTCTCTCTCTCTTCACACAACTAGGTCAATGTTTTTAATAATATTCCTTTACATAACGGATTTTTATTTAGTTAAAATCTAGCCAAGGAAACCTGGTCCAAAATTCAAGAGTACCCTTAGTAACATTTTCGTTCCCCAGGATAGTGCGCTGAGAGCAGGGATGGAGATCATGAGACGTTCCTCTTCACCAGTGAGAGCGTAGGCGAAGGCCACCCCGACAAAATTTGCGATCAGATCAGCGACGCAGTGCTTGATGCCCATCTTAGCCAGGACCCTGACGCCAAAGTTGCTTGTGAAACGTGTACCAAAACTGGTATGATCCTGATCTGTGGGAAGATTACGTCCAAGGCCCAAGTTAATTATCAACAAATTGTGCGTGATATTGTTAAGAAAATTGGTTTTGATGATTCACGAAAGGGCTTTGACTACAAGACCTGCAATATTCTTCTGGCCCTGGAGCAAAAGTGTGCGGAGATTGCTAATGGTGTACACATCGGGCGCAGTGATGACAACATTGGTTCAGGGGACCAGGGACTGATGTTTGGTTATGCCACTGATGAGACCGATGAGTGCATGCCCTTAACTATTATGCTGGCACACCGTCTCAATCAGAAGATTGCAGAGCTGCGAAGAGATGGGACGTTCTGGTGGGCGCGACCTGACTGTAAAACTCAAGTCACATGCCAGTATGCCTTCGATCAAGGAGCTGTTATTCCCAAAAGAGTGAACACTGTTGTCGCTTCTGTACAGCACTCGGAACAAATTACTGTCGAAGCTTTGCGTGACGAGGTTATAGAGAAGGTCATCAAGGTCATTATTCCTGAAAAATATATAGATACTCAAACGAAATACCACATCAACCCTTGCGGAGAATTCATCATGGGTGGACCTCAAGGTAACGCTGGGCTAACTGGTAGGAAAATCATCGTTGACACTGACGGTGGGTGGGTCGCTCACATCGGGGGAGCGTTCTCTGGCAAAGATTACACAAAGATTGACCGCTCAGCGGCCTATGCCGCCCGATGGGTTGCCAAGTCACTGGTGAAAAACAAATTATGTAGACGCTGTTTGGTTCAGGTATCTTACGCCATTAGTGTTGTGCACCCCATAAGCATCAGCATCTTCCACTATGGCACCTCACAGTACACATCAAAACAGCTTCTGAAGATTGTTAACCACAACTATGATCTACGACTAGGACATATTGTCAAGGAGCTGGGCTTAAAGAGACCAATTTACAGTGATACCTCGTGTTATGGACATTTTGGACGGCAACAGTTCTCTTGGGAGCAGCCCAAGAAGTTGACCATCCCTAAATTTTAGAGTTAAATAATTCTTAAGGATGACTATGGCCAGTTTGCTGATATAGACAAGTATTGTTCGGTGGGAACCTTTAATTTTATATTCAATTGATAATTTTATATACTTTTTTGACGTTTTATATACCAGAGTACATAAAATCTCCGGGCCTTTTATATATCAGAGTAAATAAAATTAAAATGACTCTATAAGACCAGCGTCTGGGTCAAAATAAATACGTTTTCTTCCTTTAAACTGAATCCAGTTTTTTTTTATCTTTTTTTCGGTGGGGCTGTGGTCCTCCTCCTCCTCCTCCTCCAACTGTTTGTGTTTCTCCTCCTCCTCCTCCTTCTCCTACAACTGTTTGTGGTTCTTCTCCTCCTCCTCCTCCTCCTTCTCCTCCAACTGTTTGTGGTTCTTCTCCTCCAACTGTTTGTGGTTCTTCTCCTCCTCCTCCTCCTTCTCCAACTGTTTGTGGTTCTTCTCCTCCTCCTCCTCCAACTGTTTGTGATTCTTCTCCTCCTCCTCCTCCTCCAACTGTTTGTGGTTCTTCTCCTCCTCCTCCTCGTCCAACTGTTTGTGGTTCTTCTCCTCCTCCTCCTTCTCCTCCAACTGTTTGTGGTTCTCCTCCTCCTCCTCCTCCTTCTACTGTTTGTGAAGTTTTTACCTTTCCTACTCCTTTTCCTGCATTTTGTAATTCTCCTCCTCCATGTGATTCTTTTGTTTGTTCTTCTTTCTCGACCTCCACATAAATGTTAAATTTAATGCTAGCAAATGTGTCTGAGGAATTAATATTCTTAGCTAACATTTTACATTCCACCTCATTATGACCGTCTTGAAGTTCAAGTTTCATAACCACGAATGGGGGTAGTGAATTTTCTTTCATTGGGAAACTGTCCGAATAAATTCCACAATTAAATATATCTTGACTTGCAGCATGGGTACATGATATCAACAATTTGTTCATGTAAAATCGTTTTCCTTCCTTTCGAAATTTTTTACGTGATGCATCTAAATTGTTCTTTAATTTGACGTCTTTTATTTCATTTCGATCTGTATAAATATCAGGTGTGAAATTATGGAAATTCCATGGAAATATTAATATAATTGGATTTTTTTGTATAATATCCCCTATCAATATTAGAATTTGTATATAGTTTATTTATGTAATATGCAGAATAACCATTCGTAAAGTATTTGTGGATTTCATCATAATAACTAAGGAATTTATTAAAGGGTTGAATTAGTGTCTTATCAGTTTCAGTAATAGTTTTAGGATTATACGAAATTGGTGGTTTGGGAACAATAAAGAGACCTTTATAAGTTTTTATGTCTTCGATAAATGGCGAGAATAATGATTCTATAAGTTTGGATTTCATTTGGGATTTTCGAAGTTCAGACGAATATGTGGAGGATTGTAATAATTCTTGAAGTAATTCATGAGGTTGTTCGACGGATTCCATTTGACTGATGACGTGAGGAACGCCAGAGGACTCATTTTCACTTGTTTGAGGTAGTTTAGAGGCCTCGGTTGTTAATGTTTCTTCAGAGGTCTCAGTTTGTAATGTTTCTTGAGGCAGATCGGGGTCCTCAGTTTGTGATGTTTCTAAATGAGGTTCTTGAGGCAGTTCGGAGGCCTCAGTTGTTAATGTTTCTTGGGGTGGTTCAGAGGTTTCAATTTGTAATGTTTCTTGGGGTGGTTCAGAGGCCTCAGTTTGTGATGTTTCTTGAGGCAGATCGGGGGCCTCAGTTTGTGATGTTTCTTGAGGTTCTTGAGGCAGTTCGGAGGCCTCAGTTGTTAATGTTCTGCTGACTGATGTTAATGATTCTTGAGGTACTTTAGAAGCTTCTGATGGACCGAGGGAGGATTGTTGAGATAGTTCAATGGACGTTAATGATTCTTGAGGTACTTTAGAAACTTCTGTTAGACTGAGGGAAGATTGTTGAGATAGCTCAATGGACTCTGGTGTTGTGTCATGGCTGATGAAATTGTAATTGTTTTCTTTTTTATATAATTTTTTAGTATTTTTAGATTTTTTCCGTGAATTAATGACTACTATAACTGTTAGGAAAATAATTAATATTATTAACATAATAATTGTTGACAGTAGATTATTCATTCTTAATTTTCTCTTTTTTTAATTATATGGTTTTTAATTCAGATATTTTTAAAAAATAAAGTAATTATGCAACCAAAGTCAAATATGTTATTGTTTTTATCCTGTTGAGTAGTTTTCCAGTATTAAGTGATATTGGATATTAAATTAAATATTGGAATACCATTCAATATTGAATGAGTAATTCAATGTTGAATGAGTCATTCAATGTTGGATTGTTTTCCAGTATCCAGCACTATACTATATACTCTATACTATGTCGATATTGATTAGTTTTCTGGTTAGTATCCAATGATATTGGATAGTATATTCAACATTGAACGTGTGCAGATGTGACAACAGTCACAAACACCCTGATGGATAGTTGAAAAAAAAGAGATTTGAGTCCATGATTAAAAAAAAAAGACTACTACTACTACTACCCTACTTAAATTACTTACTGTTTTGCTTACTGAACACTGTATTACAACAGGTGTTGATGCAAACTCTAATCCAAAAAATGTCGTCCCTACCACAGGTTTTATTAGAAAACATATTTGCACTGGTTCCATATCGTCATCTTTTAATTATTTGTTCCAGAGTTTGTAAAATTTGGAGCCATGTTATTCTTGACTCGTCATACATGCCATTCCGCACTCTTTATCATCGATTAATATGGGATTCGTATTCTCTTTTCCCTAGTCCACTTCTACACAGCAATGAAGATGGTAATTTGTCTCTTTACAATGCATCCTATATTGTGGAACAATTATGTTACATCAAATACAACATAACCGATGGAAGATACTGTATGAGAGGCCTTCTAAAGATGATCGAGACTAAAATGAATAACTGGTCGAAAATAGGTGAAGAAAAAAAAGACTCTGAACTATTTGAGTTATTGAATGATCATCCTATGTTTACATCAACATTAAAAACAATGACGAGTGTTAATTTAAAAGGTATGATAAACAAAAACAAAGTGTGGTCTTTAGTGACAGCTATGACAATGTTCTCTCGGGATATAGATGAAATTTTACAATTGTTAAATATTTGTCTTCGAATGTATCCCACGTCAACTGTTCTGGATATTTTTTATGGATATACAGTTATTTTTCTTTTTTCTTTTCAAAACTTACAGCAATCTAATATTAATCATTATAAGGTACATTCTACACTCTATCTGACCGAAAATATAATTCTTCAATCGTCAGAACAAACATATTATTGTGAACAGGCCCTTCTAATCAATCATGTTCCAAGTAAAGGTGAAATTACACGTGTCGATTATGTTCCTGGAGTGGATATAGTCAGTATAGTTTTGAAGATAGTAAAGCGGCATTCATCTTTGCAATTTTTAATTATCGAATCACAGCCACAATCACCACTTGTACAACAGTTACCGCAAAATGCTATTTGTTCATTTTCTATGTATAATTCTTTTTCTTTTTCTTTTGATGTATTGGTGCTTATGCCAGATTCTTCTGATATTAATAGGGAGGAAGACTGGAGAAAAAAAGTGAAAGAAACTTCAGTAATCAAATTTAGAAACATTTTATCTGAACAAAATAAACCCTGTTATAATTTAAATATTAATGTATATCTACTAATGGTAAGTAAGAGGAATCAGGATTTATGTTGGATTATGTATTGTATTTTGGGACTACGTAACTTTATAATTCCTGTAAGTACTGAAATGTATCAGGTGCAAGAAAGGAGTTGTGAAGACAATGTTTTAGTTATTTGTTC
The DNA here is from genome assembly GCF_040958095.1 of Procambarus clarkii. NCBI lineage: Eukaryota > Metazoa > Arthropoda > Malacostraca > Decapoda > Cambaridae > Procambarus > Procambarus clarkii. The sequence goes on along the minus strand of NC_091199.1, from coordinate 2,189,335 downwards.
ATCTATTTCAAGTATATATATGTACTGTTATGACCATTATTGTAATTCTTCTATGGAAAAATTTTGTGTTATTACAATAGATGGGAGTTTTCAAAGATTTCTAGATGATGTTCTCTCTATATATAATTTATATGACCGACATGAATATGATGGTGAATGCAATTGTTGGTTACCACCTCCGTTAACTTACAGTGAGATTTATAGTGCCTATGCATTATCTTATCATAGAACACCAGATTTTATATTTTGGTTAAAAACAAAATGCACCTTTAATGGTGAATATCATCCAAGTTTTTATTATTATGTCATTTATACAGATATGTTAATAACATTTCAAACTATGCCAACATTTTCATTAGTTCGTTTATGTAAAGGAAAAGATGTAATTTGTGAACATCATATGATTGCAACAATCACTAACAATTTAAAATTTGATGTATTGGAAATTGAACTGAATAATTCAGTTGAAAAGGATATTAATACAATTCTTGGACAACATTTGGCGACATTTAATGAAATTAATATAAGTGAACGCCACTACTGTCTTCATTGTTCTAAATCTCTAAAGGATGAATATTTTGCTCTAAAACAAAAAATCAATTGGTGTGATATGGTAGCGGTAAGATTTACACGTTTTAATAGTTTTGATTTAATATGTGCTCAATGTGCAAATATCAATTATGAGGAATAACTGTATATTAATATTTTATTTCATCCTATTTTATATAAAAAAATGCACATTTAAACTGACCATATATTAATTATTATATTATAAATATAGATATGTTACAACAGGTTGTCAAACTATACCAACTAACTTTGTATTTTAGTTACCATCTCAATGAGGTTTATAGTGTTTATACATTATCATAGAACACCAATTTTTATATTTTTGGGGGGTTAAATTAAGTTTTGAGTCGGGGTCAAGGATGGCAGTGGCGACACTTCACTGATGAAGAAGATGATGTGTTCATGGACGCTTGCAAAAATAAGGACGTCGACAATCTGGCCATATTATCGACTTGATAGAGAGAGATTCTTGGATTCACCCCCCTCCCCCTCCCCCACCTCCATGTCTTAGTCTCACTATATTTATGGAAAGATAATAATAACACAAATGAGATTATAATAGAGATAGTAATTATTGTATACCTGGGATGGAAGGTATATAAACAGGCAAATTATGAGGGTTTATAGACCAGTTCATCTGCTCCTGTAATCACAGTAAGTACTGTTCCTGAGTGTAGTCGTATACCAAAAACAAATTTATTTACCATACCATTTGATTTTTTATTAAATAAAAAAATAATGGGAGATGTTATTACTGAATCACAAGTCAAAATTTTAGTTGGTAAATATTTTATTGATATATTAAATTATTCAATTAATCTTTATAATTATAATATAAAGCATATTTATTTGCCAATGTTTGATATGTTAGATAGTGAATTTAATAATATTATATCAGTTATGTTTGACACATATATAGATATATGTCAAAATATTGGGTTTTTAATATTAAACGGAAAATGGGATCATTACCGATGTGAATTTATTCTTGATTTTATTCGAAGACAATTCAGTTATTATTTATACAAACTCCTAAAAAGAATTCATATTATCAAATTATACATTATTCTCTTAGAAAATACGTTACGATATCAAGGATGGGCTCTTATGGAATCTATTTGGACTATACAAGGAAAAATACCTTATTCTCTAATTAGAAAACCTATATTGAATGAAAGATGTATTTAACCCATTCTTCTGTCCCATACCGATATATATGACCTAAAAGATAATTTAAGTAATGTATATAATCGATCACCTACTGTAAAATATGTAAATGAAGTAACAAGAATTGTTATATATAATTTGTATAATTTACTTATGAAAAAATTTAAATGTGAAAATTGGTTAGAGACTATTCTTCTCTGTTCTCTCCCCAAACAAAATCTTAAAAGATTAAACTGCCTTCCTAAAACAAAATCTGAAAACAATTTAGAATGTTTAGGGGATATTCTTCGAACTATTGATCTTCATATATATAAAGATGGGGAAGTCTATAAATATAAGAAACATCGCTGATTTATGTATGTGTGTGTTGTATGGTGTGGAAATAATCTAAATCATATTTTTTTCTTTTGTCTACAGGATGTTTAAATAAGAATAGACTTATTGATTGGCTTCCATCATCATCATCATCATTATCATCATGATGTTGCTGTTAGAAGATTTCATTTGGCAACCACTTTCATATGAAATTCAACTGTATTTAGATGATGTTTATAGTACACACATATTTAACCTGTGGACAGTTCTTTGTGGTCTTTTTTGGTATTATTCAGGGCTTAGAGAAGTGAATTTTGTTGCACTTGTTTTTTGCCTAATATGTGAAAGAAACAGAGAAGTTTGCATTTAGCAAGTTCAATATATGGTTATATATTTCTGCTTAGGAATTGGTATATGTACTATAGATGACACAAATGTCTTATTTCTAGTAGCATGTTTAATGATTACTTATTTTATGTGGAAATTAATCTATGGAGTACATGGTTATTATATGGTTTTAAGTATGGGATTAATGTTACTCCTTTTTTTATATGAACTGTTATCAGGTTATATTAACTTTATTTTATTTAATTATTCTATTTTACAGCACATATATCATAATAATCAAAGAATTTCCTGAAGGCAACCAAACAGATTTATTTCATGGTGCATTTTTACATTTAATAGTGTTAATGATACACCCAAAGAAAAAGAAATCCTCTCTACCTAAGTTAGTAAATATTGAAGTTGATTTAGATCACATTCTGTTGCAAGATCTTTCAGTTGCACATATTCAATTCTGGGGACATCATATAAATAATAAATTTTCACCTCAATTTCACCCTGAACTACCAATAGATGGTTATCCACGTTCATCTTTCTTTTCTGAAGATGAACGATTATCTTGGCAAGGTGAGATTGCTTATTTCCAGCCGAAATCTACTGTCTTAAATTGTGCATCAAAAATAAGATTAGAACATCTTCAAAATATTTGTAATCATGCTAACGATTGTTATTGGCAAGAGCACATTTTTATTTTTGGAAAGCATTTACTTACCAAGAAGGAACTTGATGAAATAAGGAGTTTTATAAACCCAAAGGACACTGTGGTGTCTATTCATGCTCGTGGTGGATGGGTTGAGAGTTTTTTGCTGGATCGAGGTGTGAGCATTATTCCAACAGAAAACACAGAAAGATTAGAGTATATAACTGCAGTTAAATGGTTACCAAACGGGTATATTAGGCATATAGTTAAAGAAACTTGTATTACTAAAGAATATTCAAATGCCAATATACTTATAATCAATGAACCAATTGGGAATTTGTTTATGACTATCGTTAGTATACTTAAAAGTTTCAAAGGACGATTAGTGATAATGTTTGGTTCCAACTTTCCTATGGTTATTAAAAGTGTTTTAAATGAAAAATACATTTATGTACAAACATCTAGTGTGCCCATTTTTATTAGGTCTACTGTTCATTTTTATATGAGAATAGACAATATCATATGATTATTGGAGTTGTTATTGTGTGGAAATATATAATGAGAATTGATGACATTAATAATAGTTTTGATTTTTAAAATTATGCACCCACAAAAAATTCCTGGCTTGTACTAATGTGAGGTTTAATTTAAGGTAAATAAGTTAATAAAGGATGATTCTGACTTTAATTATATACAGTTATAATTACCCACAACATCTCAATGGTAATAATGATTTAAGTAAATAAAGCCAGTGACAAGTCACAGTCAGGCAGAACAAGTACAGCCAGTGACAAGTCAGTCAGGCAGAACAAGCACACCCAATGACAAGTCAGGCAGAACAAGCACAGCCAGTGACAAGTCAGTCAGGCAGAACAAGCACACCCAATGACAAGTCAGGCAGAACAAGCACAGCCAGTGACAAGTCTGGGCTAAGTTGTTATAATTGCTGTTATACAAAGCTTAAAAGAACAAGAGGTCATAAATTTTTAACTAACTCAAAATAAGATATAAAAAAAACATCATTACTTAAGTACTTATCAACCACACGCCTCTGAGCCCAAATATCAGCCCAGAAAATGTTGGAAAAGACTGCAACCAATGCAGAGAACTTGCAAACATTATGGGCTCAAGGGTTGACCACAGACTTAATGACGCTGTGTATTTTTTTTTTTTTTTTTTTAATTTCACCAGGTCTGAAAATGAATGACTGTAAAGCTAATGTATCTTTGGTAAACTACTCAAACAAATGTTCATCCAGGCTGGTTATGCTTTTAAATACAGGGCGTGTCTCCATTATGATAAGGAAATACGAACACTGACATAAACCGTTTGTGACGTGTGGACGTAAATGCTAGTCAATTCACATGCTTCACCCTACCCGCCATGCAAGGTCCCACCCAATAGGCCAAGTTCTTGTGATGATTAAAATTTTATTAGAAGAGCTGTTTTTTTTGTAAGTTTGTAAAGCACGTTTCAAGGATATTTTCATCAATATATATCAAAGGTTAGAAGAGCTTTAATTAAAAATTAGGTAACTGTTACTTTAAGCACTGTAATCTGAATGAAGTTCATCTTGTGGGTGAGCTGATAGATAATTTATTACCAAAGTTTTCTTAAGACCTCTATCCTTAACAACTTTCCAAGTGGTTTTTTTAAAGCTGGTCTCCTTATTTCTTTTCGCTTGATGCTCTTTCAACTGCTGTACTTCGTCCTGTAGGTAATTTAATTCTGTCCTCAGAGCTTCAACTAAAACCAATAGTTCAATCATTAAAACATCCATAATGTATAATAAATAGCTTTAAAACGGAGGAGCTTTGGCTAGCACACTCTCTCAGTCTAGGATGAAAGTAAATGTTCCTCGAAAAAAAGGTTTCATTTTATTCTTTTGTAACAAAAAAACTTATTATATTCTCGAAACTCCACTACACCCAGCTTCAACATTCGAAGGACTATACAGCTCTATTTTTGCTGCATATGGTAAAAATATTTCATACTATTATAGTTGCACTTGAGCTTTAGCAGATTCCAATTCTTTAGTAGATCTATAAATTTGTTAATTTGTACTAAAAATATATATACAGTACATGGTTTAACTGCACAATGCATCCTGTAATTCAAATTATTCTTTTATTTATTTATAAATCCTACTGACAATGAAGAAAATTTTACTTTCCATGTCTATAAATTTAACAATCAAAACCAACTAAATTTTAACAACTATTTTTCTTTTTTTTTCTTTTTTTTGATGATGATGATGATGATGATGATGATGATGATAATGATGAGGAGGAGACTGACAAAGTCAATGGGGTTGGAGGTTCTTCAGATAATATTGGGAATGATTGTTTTATAGTTTGTATAACCAAATATTTTATTAGCTTTGCAGAAAGTTCTTCCTCCTTTTTCTTTTTCTCTTCCTTCTTCTTCTTCTTCTTTTCTTCCTTCCTTTTTTTCTTTTCTTCCTTCTTTTTCTTTTTCCTTTCTTCCTTTTTCCGCTTCCTTGTTATTTTCTCATCTTGGTTTGAAAGAGATAATAAACTCACTTCCCTTGTTAATTTCTCATCTTGGTTTGAAAGAGATAATAAACTCACTTCCCTTGTTATTTTCTCATCTTGGTTTGAAAGAGATAATAAACTCACTCCCCTTGTTATTTTCTCATCTTGGTTTGAAAGAGATAATAAACCCAAAGTGGATGATGAATTTCCAGATGTGGATCCTGCTCCTGAGATAGATGGTGACACTGTTGGTGGCAATGAATGTACATGCTTTAAATTTCCATCAGCATGTATCTGAGGTACATTGTAGCTTGTATTTGTATTTGAAAGCTGTTGATCTTTAGATACCAATAATTGTTGTTGTTGTTGTTGTGGTTGATTAACATATACATCTTCATTCAAATCTGAACTTGAAATTGTATTTTGAGATAAACCCAAAGTGGGTAATGGATTTCCTGCTCCTGAGGTAGATGGTGACACTGTTGAATCAAGAAATGTCATTGAATGTTCATGATATAAAAAATTTACATCATCTACCTGAGGTGCATTGTAATAGGTATTTGAAAACTGTTGATCTTTGTGTACCAATAACTGTTGTTGTTGATTAACATATGCATCTTCATTCAAACCTGAACTTGATATTGTATTTTCAGGAAACGACACCATTAGTTGTTGATAATCATTATTAATTGATTCACCTGTTTTACAATATTTGTCAATTATATAAGTCAGATCTGTTTCTTTCTCTTCTTCTTCTTCAATTTGTATGTTAGGTTGATGATAATTACACTTCAAATTGGCTGCTGGTAAATTGGTGGTTTCTGATATTAGTTGATAATTTGAGCTTGAAGTAGATGGCAAATAAATGTTGTTAGTTTTTTCTCCTCCTCTTGTGGTGTTAGTTTCTGAGGAAAAGAAGACATCAATGAAATCAGGAATTTGATCCAAAAAATATTCTTCTCTATGTTGTTGCTGTTGTTGTTGTTGCTGTTGTTGTTGTTGTTGTTGAACATGATGAACTCCATTTTCCTGAGTTTTGTTTGCAATTCTTTTAAATGTTGTTATATTCTTCTTCACCTTATTTTCCAAAACTGATTCTTCATCATCAGATTCCAAAGCAGCAGGAGCAGCAACAGCAGTGGCAACGATGGTGGTCAGGGTAGTACTAGTAGTGGTGGTGGTGGTGGTGGCACTAGTGGTGGTGGTAGTAGTAGTAGTAGTAGTAGAAGTAGCAGATTTATCTAAATCTTTGTTTGTCAATGACCCTAATTCTTCCTTATATCCTGTATCATGCTCATTATTATCTTCTTTACTGTTATCACTACCACCATCATCATCATTATTATTACTATTACTACTACTAATACTACTACTACCACCGCCACCACCACCACTACTACTACTACTACTACTACTACTACCACCGCCACCACCATCACTACTACTGTTACTGTTACTGCTGCTGCCTCTACTGCTGCTGCTGCTGCTTCTTATGCTGCTACTGCCTCTTCTGATGCTGATTCTTCTGCTGCTGCTTCTTATGCTGCTGCTGCCTCTTCTGATGCTGATGTCTTTTCTGTTGTCACTTCTACTTAATAATGATGTAGTTGCTGATTCAGTAATGTTAGTAGTAGTAGTTTTATCCTTGTTTTTTTTTTTTTTAATTTTCTCTCCTGATATAACTTGATAGGATGATGATGATGATGGGCTTGTTGGATTTTTTCCTAATCTTTATGACTGAGGGAAGAATATTTTTATTTTCTTCGTTTTTGAATAAATTCCTGATTTGCATACCTAAAAAGTAGTCTTCTAAAACTTCCCGTTTATCTTGATGTATAAAACCAGATGAAATTATTTTTTGTAGGATAATTCTAGATAATCTATTCTGATCTATATCACAATTCCTATACTGAAATTGGCTCTTAATTATGTAATTTAAACTTTCCAGTATTATTTTAAAAGATTCTGTCAAATTCATATTCTTTGGAGAACATTTGGGTTTCACTTCATTCTTATGTAAGTCCATTATCTTCAGTATATTATTTCTATACTTTGGAAGTGGGAATTTTACTTCACAGCAGTTACATTCCATAATTGGAATGATTTCATTCTTCAATCTAAACCCTTCATGTATGAAAGTTTGTTCATGTCTTGATATTTGAGTCTTTAAATTTTCATACTTGGTTTTAAATAAAAAGGCTGACTCTTCAAAAGATTTATCATCATCATCAACATCATCATCATCATCATCATTATCATCATCATCATCATCATTATTATGCTTATGCTTTTTTTTCATTGCCTTTATTATATATAATATTTCATTAATTTTATCTAATGTAGTTGTATATACTACAAATGGTGCTCTCTTACACTCATGATCTATTATTTTCTGGAATGATATAAATATGACATTACATTTTATGCAAATGTAACAACCATTGTTATTATCCATGTAAGAAAATGTGGATAATTTTTCCAACTGATCATTAGTTATCCATATTTTATATTTTTGTTTTTCTTCCAATTCTGGATAGGATGAGGAGATAATTTTTTTTATTCTCTTATGGTATTCTTGAACATAAGTCAGTGTTCTTATACTAGAGTACAGATGAGTCCCCTTTAATATAAAATATTTAGGGAGACCATCATAGAGTTGTTGTTCTGATGTAAAAGTGGTGGGTGCCTCATTTGGGAGAGGATCTCGACGATTCACGTTGTTCTTAATTGGAGCCATTGAAAACAATAAAGCAGAAGAATCCCACAGGCTGGAGAATCATGCATGTGTATACAGCTGGCATTGAGACAAGCTGTAGCTGGTTAGATACATCTTCCAAAACGGCATTTACAGTAGTTTTTAGGTTGTGCAGTGTGCTCACAGAGTAAATCCGAATCCTAAAACAAAGAAAAAAGTGTCACTTTTTATTTTATTTGTTTAACATAAAGATAAAATAATAGTATATTATGCTTGTTTAACTTTTAAAAAAAATATATAAACGATGTTTTTTTCATATGAATTAAGCCTAAACTTAAAAAATAAAGTATCTGAAATTAATAAATTTAAACAAATATATTTAGGTCTAGATAATAATACAAAAGTTTAAGGGTTAGTTGTAAAAACCATGGAATATGGTTTTTTAACTAATTTAATGAAACATGAAAATATTGGGATTTGGCCACACAACCAGAAGAAAACTCTAATCACTAATTGGAAAGTTAGAGAAGTTAGAAACTTACTAAGAGCAATAGAATATTTAAATTTCATTAGAGGTCATAAAAAGATTAAGGAAGAGATAGTAGGAGATAAGGATATGTACACTTTATTATGTTTAATTGATCTTGAAACTTGTGTTTTAAATTTACACAAAATATTAATGAGAGGATTGTTATCACCCGAAAAATGTGGTTATGTAAGTACCAATATACGCTGTACAAAGATTAGTAATAACACAAGTGTCAAGGGTTTGTATGTATATCCACATATCCATTCAATTCAGGATGGAGAAAATCGTATTTTGGCTATTTTGGACAATTACAATTCTACATTGACCCAAAAAATATTCACATCTTTAGGGCCAGAGAAAGAATTTGAATGGATTTTTAAATTAATTTCATGGTTTATCCTAGAAATGCTTACTCTCCATCCTTTTTCAGATGGAAATGGTCGTTTGACACGTCTTTTAGTCAATTATATAATGTCAACATTAATGCCATTTCCAACATCTATCATGGGGAATTTAGAATGGGCTATTATCCATGATCGAAAACTAAATACAAAAAAACAACGCCCACCTCTTAACATACTCAAATTAGTAATTGAAAGTGTCTTGTTCAATTGGCGAATGTATTTTTATCTGTTATCTGTGGTCAGAAAAAAATAATGAAACTTTATATTAAATTTATATGTTTAATTCTTTATTCAATAATATTAAATTACATTTATAAGAAAAATATGAGTAATAATCCAAAGAAAGACTCTAATTTAATATTAATGTCACACCCTCCATATGAAAAGATTACAAGAGAGATGGATTGTACTATTAACAATATAGCATGCCAGAAAAATGAAGACTGTCAAACATTTTGCTCTTCTTCTTTAGGAGTTACTTGCATTAATAGTGTTTGTAATTATGACACTGATCATAAATGTTTAAATGGAGGATTTCCTATTAATTATGTTGGGGAAACTAATTTAATAACCACCATATGTGCTTGTATGGATAATGGACACTATATCGGTGAGCAATGTCAATACCAAAATTCCTTTCGACCAACGACTCACAAAAGCTTCCCTATTAGCTAAAGACGGACGTATATTATTTTAAAGTAAAAAAAAAAAAAAAAATTCCCATCTATAAGTATACTACAATTTCACTATGTTGCTCTTTAAAATGAATGATCGATATTATACTTATCCACTTATTCAAAATTATGATCCGTTAAAACGAACTTATCAAGACTCTCATATCAATCCCAATACTGGGACTTTTAATAAAATAACTCGTGATCTTCAAACTATAAGTTGTACTTCATCAAGAAAAAATAAGATGAGTTTATATGGTTTTGGATCACTAACAGATATGTGTGGGAAAAGAGAAATTGATTTTATTTTATTAACAAATGGAACAGTTCATCATTTATATCGTAGATTTTGGGAGACAAACACTATAAGTGGTTCCCATGTCATACGTCTACCTAGTTTAGATTATATACATTTTATCTTGGATGTTGATTTAAAAAAAATGTGTACTCTTGAATCATTTCGTTTATCGACAGCTGAGTACCTAGAATATCTAACACTTAAACAATCAGGGTCATCCTTACAATTAACAACATCCATTGTTGATGGACAGATCTATTATAATACAAATTATGTCATATATGAACTTGTTTCTCATATTGTTTATTATTTAGGTCTAGACTGGCTACCAATTTATATTTTAGGTAAATCACAAACGTTTACTCAAGGATTTCATCTTGAAATACCCCACCTAACTCTTTCCTATTATGATTTTGCCCTAATGTCCAATTCATGTAAAGAACTCTTACCTACCCTCGTAGATATTACTACCAATTATAGTATTTTTGGCTCTCAAAAAATTCAACTGCAAACACCTTTAAACGAAATGGACTGCACTTATTTACCATATGCGGTTTTCCACAAAAATAATATTTACGATATGTCAAACTCACCACCCTCATATATTTTATCAAATATGGGTGAAGTTTTTGACTTATTTAATATCTGTAAATATCATGAACCTTCATCCATTAGAGGATTCCCAACTATTATCGGGTTGGATGATGATACATATGCTTTGGATGTTTTTCAGAAAAATGTTCAAACATTTATGCAAAACAAAGAAAATATTGATGACGCCGAAAATTATTTTACTATATATGAAAATTATGATAATTCTAGGGAGAGAGATGAAGAAAAAATACCAGATATAACAGAAGAAAATTTTTTCATGTTTTCCAACGTTAACAATATTATCAATAAAATTATAGTGGGTTTATTTTTTGTTACACTTAGTAAGGAATATAAACTTTCTATATATAAATCTCTTCATTTTCAAGAGGAACAACAAGAAGAGAATAACCAACTCTTAATTATACTTGAAAAATATCCAAATAGTTTTATACATATTAACGAAATTCCGCATTACCTGATTCTTCTTAGAAATGACAATGACGCTGAGGCAAACTTTGACTACGATAAAATACAAATGACAGCAAATCGTATTGAAAAAGTGTTTACAGTTCAACCTTTAAGGCAAACATCTATTCGAGGAACAGTTGCCAGTAGCAATATCAGTCGAGATACCAATTCTTTCTTGAAACGAATTCAGCCATTTACCATTGAACATATAACCCGTTTATGTTTGCAGAGTAAACAACATCTTCACACTGTCTTGTATCTTTTAGCATTGTTATATGTTAAAAAGACCCGTCAAAAGTCCCTGGGAATGACATTTCCTGACTACAATTATTTTATAGCCCAAATAATTAGAGATTTAAATTTTAATCACTTAGATACTGGACCACTTTATGAAGTCATCTATCTTCTTAACCGATATCAGGAACACTAGCAAGTAAAAGAAGAATTAGAAGATTGGATAATTTTGTGTCTTCTAAATCTTCTAATTGTTAGTGATGTGGTATCAATGAAAGAAGCTTTTGATCTAGTAGAAAAAATTGATTCTCAAAGATTGGATTTTGTCATGAATATAAATGTGGAAGAGTTTGACAGTGACACTTATCGGGTAGTACCATCAGCTAATAGTAATTCACGTCCTACTAAAATTCCTCGGATTATAATAGCTTTTTCTTTCCTACAGAATTTTGGTATAACGGAATATAACAATTTTTTAGCTATATATAAACCTATTATATGTGATAAGAATTCGCGCCAGATTAATGTTTGGGATAATACTACTAAGAAGTGGTCTTCTTTACTAGCACCTTCTTCTTTACTAATTAATTCTTCTTTACTAGCACCAGACCTAGCTTACATTGCACGTCAAATTATTTTAATTGATAGCATACTACAACAACAACAACAACAACAACAACCACAATTACTGAAAAATGAAATGTTTCTTTCACTTACCTTACCACCAACACCACTACAATCCAACAGCAACTTATTACCACCTCCTCCTCCGTTGTCACCTTCTCCATCAATAACCTCATCAACTTCTTCATCAAATTCAAACTCAAACCTTCGTTCTCCTTCAGCCAAAGGTAGAGTAAAAAAAAAACTACTGATTCTACACATAATAATAATAATAATAATAATAATAATTACAAGAAACGAAGTCTTATTCAGAATAGTCTTCTAAATTCTATAAAGAGTTTTTATGCAAACATGAAAATCTTGGATATACCTCGATATTTTATTGCTTCTTCTCAATGTTATATCATCAGCGGCAGTAGCAGTAGTGAGATGAACCAAATTTTTTATATCCTACCACTTCCCCTGTACAAATCATCAAATAATACAAATTCTGATACAAGACCAACTATTTATGATTGGAGTGAAGTATTGAAACTATTAGATCACATACCAAAATGTACCTTTTTTATGCAGCAATGTAATCCAATATTAAAAGATATTCTACATTACGAAAGCGAAAAAAAGAAATATTATAAGAAGTTGACAGTTGAAGAGAAACATAAAATTCTCTTACTTAGTCGTGAACAATATCATATAAACTTTATAGATCGATTTTGGAATGATGGTATGAATAGATTAGCTCAACTTGTCAAATATTATGTGCTAAAACATATGGTTACTTCTTTAGAATCACTAAACCGAGTTTCAGAAAATATTAATATAGAAAATAAATATCAAGATCTTCTTAATAGACTCATTGAAGAATGCCGTCATGGGATAAAAAATCGTAAAATTCCAATCAAAGAAAGTATTTACCATCTAGATGCTATTTTAAAAGAAAATCTAAAGGTAAATGGACGGTTTATACGAAAAGATGATGTTGGTGAACCAGTGAAACTTAATTGTAATAGTCAATTAGTTGATATTTTGTTAACACTAGCACAGATCTTTTGCTATGATGCAACTACTATGATTTATTTTTTTTCACTAATAGTAAAAGCATGCCATCGACAAAATAACAAGAAGATAACTTTGGGTATTGGAGATTCAAATTCAGGAAAAACTGCTTTATTAAATACTCTTACTCTAACTCATGGTGATTTGACAGGTATTCTCTCAGTACATACAGCTCATAAGGGTCTCCAAGAACGGACCCATGATTTAGGAAGAGGTGGAAAAATGGTTAGAATGTGGTACATGGATGAACTGAGTACGACTAAAACCCTTAATTCTCTGTTTTTAAAGCAATTGAGCGGTCATGCCCCAATGTGGATTCGTCAAAACTATATGGATGGGGATACATATAATTTAGCAACACCTATTTTTTTGTTTGGCAACAATTGCCCAACTTTCAGCGAATATGACTCAGCCTTGATGCAACAAATTCGTTTCATTTCATTCCGTGCGCAGTTTGATTCTGAAGTGCCTACGTCATTTCAATATTTAATTTTTCCCCAATTTCATCTCATGACTGATGATCGAAAGAAAGAGCGTCTGACTGAAGGAATGATGGCACTCTTTATTCATGCTAACTGTCATGATAAACTCAATTCGCCCTGGTTTGTATCAATGAACCAGACTGTTAACTTTCTCACACTCCCAATTAACATTATGGAGGCAACTGAGTTATATTCACCAGAACGTGGAATTGTAGCCCAAATAATGGAAGAGTGCCATCTGGTAGAGAAACCATATAGTGGGTTTATTACCCTCCATCGTCTATCAGTTCTTTTGCGTAGTTTCCCCAAGGCCCTTTAAAATATTTCATTGGCAGATGCTCATCTTTTTTTTGAAAACGTATACCAGGTATCATGGCTACCAATAAACAGCAATCGTTTGGCCAATATTCCACAATCCCATTTACCAATTAATGAACCAACTATTAGTATCATAGAGGGAATTTGTGAACAAAATTGTGAAATAAATGATAGAAATCTTGCCAGATTAACTCAAAATTAAATTAAACAGGTACTAAAAAAAAAAAAGTATATATACTCTATATTTATATGTGTGTGTGAAATGAAAATATACTGAAAACCATATAATGTTTTCTTCACCTGGAAATAATAAATCGTCCCCTAAACAACAAATTGAAACAGAATCTCCAAAAAATGGAGAAAACAATAATAACAAACATAACAAATTAGAAAACCTTTTCAATGATATTAAAAAACAAATAAAAACAGAAGATTTATTTTTTTTAATTTGGATGATTCGACTTTATTAAATTTAGAAAGTGTATGTAAAATTATTAAAAAATAATTTTTTTATATAAAATATATTAAAATAAATAGTATAAAATAAATGTCCAGTTCAACTAGGAGTCAATTAATTGTTTTTAATTTCCAAAATCGTAATGGAAAAGAAAAATATTTCCAAATAAGAATTTCAAAAACATATTCAACTGGTAATTTTAATAAAAAGTTTTTCCCACTGTTAACAGTAAAACAAGAAATATCACTAAGATTGTTAATTCATTACTATATTTCACTTAATATATTTACAGGAGAGGGATTAGGATCAGTAAAAAAAGGGGGAATGAATTATGGATTAATTAGGAGATTCAAAAGAGCCAAAGTAAGAGAAGATAGAAACAGTCCAACAGAAGATGATGAAATTCATAGAAATGTCATACAAGATAATATTGAAGATGAAGTAGACGAGATCAGTGGTCCTGGTCCATCTAATGGAAATAAATCTTCTTATGGTCTACTCCAGAAGGGTGGAATAAATGCCCCCTCTCATAGAAATCTCAATTCTTCTTCTCATCCAAGGGGTATTCAAAACAATGGTACTTATATTTTCCCTCAATCGGAATCCAATAAAAATAACTTTATAGTTAGAAAAATATATAAAATCGATGGATTGGGCTTTCCAGGATTCAAACTGAAATTTAATACTCGTTTCTTTGACATGAAAATTTTAAAACAATATTTGTCTAAATACATTGATCAAATACCTAAAAATGAAGGTTTTTCGTTAGAATATAAATACATAATATTATATATTAGAATGTTAACAAATTTATGGACATTTTTAATGGTAAAACAAGACCGGAAGGATCAAAAGTTAATTTATAAATATCTTATTAATGAAATTGGTAAGTTAAGAAAACATATTCAATTTAACAATAAAAAGTATATAGATAAAAATAGCTTATACATTGTAAATTTTATTGAAAAAGCAAACATGTATAGTAGTGAATTATTTTACAAATTTGTTAGAAAATTGACGGACACTGTAATTTGTGATCATGATATCAAAGAGATCAATTCTAGAGATGCCACTAAATTACACTTCAAATTACTTACTGTGTTTGATTCACTAACTGCTGCTACACATCAACAGGCAGTAGTACGTTTACAGAAATATATTTTGTACAGTGCATTAGACTATGATAATGCATCTTCCCAAAAAATGAATACTAATAATATTAAGTATAATTTCAGATATGCTAAGATCAAAAGAGAGACTTGTGAAATTAATGACACTGATATCCATAGAAATATGGGTGATGATGATGATGAAGATTCTGATAATAATGTTGATGTTGATGGTAGTGGGGATACCCAAGGTCCCTTAGTAATTATAAAATGTCGAAAAATTAGAAGGAAAGATAAATAAACTTTACTTATTATTTCCTCAAAGTTGAAGAGAATTAGTGACCCTTGCTCTTGGACCAGTGCCAGGGGCAGATGGGTGAGATATGGATGACTGATGATGGGTAATGAGTGATAATTGTATGTATGACCTGGGTATCGTTTTCCGGTATTCCATGATAATTTAAGTTTTTTTTTTATTCCTAAAATGAATATATATTGTAACCTTACATACTATATATTAAGTAAACGGTTTATTCAAAACAAAATTATTTCAAGACATGGCTATCAATACAGATCAGATAACAATTAAAATTTTAGATTTATCACCTGACATGATACAATTTAAAATAGAAAATATAAATTTAGCTCTAGTAAATGGATTGCGACGGATTTTTATAGCTGAGACTCCTACTATAGCCATTGATTGGGTTCAAATTAAAAAAAATACAACTATATTAAGTGATGAGTTCATTATTCATCGTCTAGGTCTAATTCCAATACCTTCAGATGAATTCATTAATAAATTAAAGATTCCATGGAAATGTCAATGTATTAACTTTTGTACGAAATGTGCAGTAGAATTTATTTTGGATGTTAAATGTCGTGAAGACAAACAATACCTCATAACAACATCTGATATAATACCATCTTTTCACAAAGAAATCCCAATTTCTTTGGTTAAACTTAATAATGGACAAGAATTATGCTTAAAAGCATATGCTATCAAGGGGATTGGCAAAAACCACGCCAAATGGAATCCGACAATTAATATAGATTTTGATTGCTGTAACAACACTTCTTCTTATTTTCTGGAAGACTGTAATAAACGAAAACAATTTTATTTCAATATTGAAAGTTCAGGTGCATTAAAGCCTGAAAATATTATGCTAATAGGCCTCGAAACTTTAAAAGACAAATTAACCTTCTTATTGGATAAATTTAAATGTTAATACTGTAAATAGAATACCAGACCGGTGTGTGTGTGTGTGTGTGTGTGTGTGTGTGTGTGTGTGTGTGTGTGTGTGTGTGTGTGTGTGTGTGTGTGTGTGCACAAAAAAAAATGGAATAATAAATGATCAAATATTTATTTTGCTTTTAATCATTCAATAAATGCATAAAGACAGAAATTATTGAGCAAGAAATTGATTAGAAAAATTTTGTTTTTATTAAATCATATTTCGTTTTAACCTGATTAGAGTGGTTTAATTCTATATCTTCATTTAATGTATAAGATGAGAAGTTATTATAAATCCAAATGAAAAGTACTAAACTTATCAAAAAAATAGGAATTATAATAATAATAATAAGAACAGTCGAATTGATATTGATTGTTTCTTGTGTGTCATTTGGTGTTGTTGAGTCGGTGGTTTCTTCTTTGGGAGTTTCTTCTGTTGTTTCTAAAGTTGACTGGCTTTCTTCGGTTGTTGGTGGGGTGGTTGCCTTAATAATTATTATTTCTTCTGTTGAGACAACTGTATATGTTTTCGTCGCTGTATCATTTTCCCATGGTGGTGGTGTTGTGGCCGTGGCCGGTCTTTCTGGTGATGTTGTTGCCTGGCTTTCTTGAGGGGTAGATGCTGTCTCCTCATGGGTGTCATTGGTTGTGGTTATTGTTGTTGTTGTTGTTGTCGAGGGAGGAGTAGTTTCTGTTTCCTCATAGTTGTGGTAGTTTTCTGATGATGTTGTTGCCTGGCTTTCTTGAGGGGTAGATGCTGTCTCCTCATGGGTGTCATTGGTTGTGGTTATTGTTGTTGTTGTTGTTGTCGAGGGAGGAGTGGTTTCTGTTTCCTCATAGTTGTGGTAGTTTTCTGATGATGTTGTTGCCTGGCTTTCTTGAGGGGTGGATGTTGTGTCCTTGTGGGTGTCATTGGTTGTGGTTGTTGTTGTTGTCAAGGGAGGAGTGGTTTCTGTTTCCTCATAGTTGTGGTAGTTTTCTGATGATGTTGTTGCCTGGCTTTCTTGAGGGGTGAATGCTGTCTCCTCATAGGTATCATTGGTTGTGGTTATTGTTGTTGTTGTTGTTGTCGAGGGAGGAGTAGTTTCTGTTTCCTCATAGTTGTGGTGATTTTCTGATGATGTTGTTGCCTGGCTTTCTTGAGGGGTGGGTGCTGTCTCCTCATGGGTATCGTTGGTTGTGGTTGTTGTTGTTGTTGTCGAGGGAGGAGTGGTTTCTGTTTCCTCTTGGTTGTAATAATTTTCTGATGATGTTGTTGCCTGGCTTTCTTGAGGGGTGGGTGCTATCTCCTCATAAGTATCAATGGTTGTGGTTGTTGTTGTTGTTGTTGTCTTGGGAGGAGTGGTTTCTGTTTCCTCATAGTTATGGTGGTTTTCTGATGATGTTGTTGCCTGGCTTTCTTGAGGGGTAGATGCTGTCTCCTCATGGGTGTCATTGGTTGTGGTTGTTGTTGTTGTTGAGGGAGGAGTAGTTTCTGTTTCCTCATAGTTGTAGTAATTTTCTGATGATGTTGTTGCCTGGCTTTCTTGGGGGGTAGATGCTGTCTCCTCATGGGTGTCATTGGTTGTGGTTGTTGTTGATGTTGTCGAGGGAGGAGTAGTTTCTGTTTCCTCATAGTTGTAGTAATTTTCTGATGATGCTGTTGCCTGGCTTTCTTGAGGGGTAGATGCTGTCTCCTCATGGGTGCCATTGGTTGTGGTTGTTGTTGTTGTTGTTGTTGTTGTCGAGGGAGGAGTGGTTTCTGTTTCCTCATAGTTGTGGTAGTTTTCTGATGATGTTGTTGCCTGGCTTTCTTGAGGGGTGGATGCTGTCTCCTCATGGGTGTCGTTGGTTGTGGTTATTGTTGTTGTTGTCGAGGGAGGAGTGGTTTCTGTTTCCTCATAGTTATGGTAGTTTTCTGGTGATGTTGTTGCCTGGCTTTCTTGAGGGGTAGATGCTGTCTCCTCATGGGTATCGTTGGTTGTGGTTATTGTTGTTGTTGTTATTGTCGAGGGAGAAGTGATTTCTGTTTCCTCATAGTTGTAGTAATTTTCTGATGATGTTGTTACCTGGCTTTCTTGGGGGGTGGATGCTGTCTCCTCGTAAGTATCATTGGTTGTGGTTGTTGTTGTTGTTGTTGTTGTCGAGGGAGGAGTAGTTTCTGCTTCCTCATAGTTATAATAATTTTCTGATGATGTTGCTACCTGGCTTTCTTGAGGGGTAGATGCTGTCTCCTCGTAAGTATCATTGGTTGTTGTTGTGGGCACGCCGCGCCGCTCGAGAGCACGCCCACGCAGCCTGGCGTCTACCGAAGGGACGGAGATGCGCCGGTCCGAGCTCGGTTCAGAACAGTTGGCCGGACAGAGCGGACGTCCCCGACCTTCACCTCGCCCAGTCTCCTCATAGTTATAATAATTTTCTGATGATGTTGTTGCCTGGCTTTCTTGAGTGGTAGATGCTGTCTCCTCATCAGTATCATTGCTTGTGATTGTTGTTGTTGTTAAGGGTGGAGTAGTTTCTATCTCTTCATCTGAAGTTGACAGGCTTTCTTGAGGGGTGGATGCTGTCTCCTCATCAGTATCATTTTCTGTTGATATTACTACCAGTCTTGGTTTGGCTGTTGTTGAGTTGCTAATAAGAGGTTTAGTTATCTTTTTCTTTTTAGTTGTTGTTGTGTTGTAAGCTGCTCTCTCATTTTCTGAAGTTATCATTAGTGAGACAAATGTAGATGTTTCCGTCACTGTATCATTTTCCCATGATGTTAGAGGGGCTGTTGATGTTTTCTCATTTTCATCCGTTAAGTGGGAAGATGTAATTGGTGTAGTTGTGTTTTTCTTTTGGGACCACATACAACTTTTGGTAAATCCAACTATTAATATGAGTATTAGCACATTCATTTTCCTTTAGTGTCAGGAAAAGGTTGATATGTGAATCGATCAAAATTCACAGAAGAAATGAAATAAATTTGCTGTGATTTACTATATTTATATGGTCCACTAGGAAAATCGATCACAAGACACTGCCAGGGTAGCAGGCACAAACCCCGTTAACAGCACTAGCCTGTGTGAGAGAGAGACACACACACACGTCCGCTCTCTCTGGGAGGCAGCGTGCCACTGTAAGGAAAAGGAGCCGGAGGATCTTTTTTTATCTCCTCTCTCCATGGTGTAGGTGCCGGAAGCACTCAACTATATTTTAATATCAAATCTTGTTTGCTCCCAGTATATGATTTACCTACCAATTTCAGAAGAATTTCGCAAAATTTTTAGGCAAATTTCCTTACAAATGGTGATTTACTAAAAAAAAAAAAAAAATAGAATTTAGTTTTGTTAACAAAAAAAAATATAGCATATTGGAATAATACAAAAATCTATTAATTTCTTTTAATAATTTTTAGTTTTACATTATCATTTTTAATGTATAATTTCTTATTATAACATATTAAGGAAATTTAATGCTGCTTCCTCTTGATTTTCATAATTAATACAATTCTCCTCTTCATTTAATTCTCCAACTAAAGGGGCTACTATTTTACTATTTTCCACATCTAAATTACACTTCTCTGCCTCTTTAAAATCGTCCTCATTAACTTTTTTCTCAATTTTTATTCGTTTGAATGGTGGTTCTTCTGCTGTGACACTTCCATTACATATAGGTTCTTCTACCTGAACTTCATCTATTACTTTAGAAATAATATCTTTATATTTGGGCATTAGTTTCTTCCTAATGCTATTATTAGTTAAAAGAATTTGTTTAATTGCATCAGAGGCTTGATTTCGGATATTGTTAGCTGGGACATCTGAATAAAAAACAGAATCTAAATTACGTAGATACAGAATTAATTTGTTATTAAAAACTCCAATTTCAGATAAACCAAATGAAATTAAAGCATTAACAGGACACAGAGATTCTCTAATTTCAACAAAGGTTTCACTTGAGTAAGGGATTCGGTTACGACCAATCCCATATATTTTAGAATTTTTGATGTAAACATTTCCTAGCGGCGAACCCATGTAAACTTCATCTTCTTTAGGGTTGACCACAAAAGGACAAAATTGAACACCTAAATTTATACGTTGACGCAAACACTCGTTCTGAAATTGTGGCTGTTTTTGTATAAGTATTTCATTACATTTTAAAGAACATTGTTTATCTTTATGACCATCTATATACATTGATGCGCTCCAGATTTTACCCTGGGAAGGTTTATCAATTTTTAATGCCTCAGCTATTGGTTGGATTAGAATTTCTTCAAATATTTTCTGAATATCTTCACCGAATTCAATATTTCCAATCTTATTAGGTACTAAGGCAAATTTTGTTCCTCCCGAAACTATAAAACATTTGACATCCAACAACTTAACGGTTAAGCTAGTTAAATAATCATTGTTAATTCTATAATATTTCATGTTGTTTTGGTTATTTGCCTTGATTTTTTCTTCAAATACAGAACTACCGAGTTTTTCATATTGTTCTTTATATTTAGTTAATTTCTCTAAAATATTGTTTTTATTCAACTCTCTTAAATTTTCGATGGTTATCAATTTTTTGTGAATATTGGGTGGCTCATTGGGAAGTATATAATAATTCGAACTTGAAGCTTTGTTCAGCATTTCTGCAATAATTTCCATAACCTCTTCATCTTCGTTGATGAAGTTGAGGGTGCTATAATACTTTTCTTCAGATTGAAGTTGAGGGGGAGGAGGGTGAGATTGATAAATTCCATCTGTAGTTGTTGGTTGGTGATATATTGAGGTTGCATTTTTTGCCTGAATTATTGTTTGTTGTTGCTGTAGTTGTGTTGTTGCTGCTGGTGGATAGGTAGTAGAAGGTAAATATTGACCATAATATCCTGAGGTATTCATTGTATAAAAGAGTCAAAATGATATAATGAGTTATAAACTTTTGATATCCTAATTATATACTGACTTTAAAAATATATATATATATATATATATATATATATATATATATATATATATATATATATATATATATATATATATATGTCGTACCTAGTAGCCAGAACGCACTTCTCAGCCTACTATACAAGGCCCGATTTGCCTAATAAGCCAAGTTTTCATGAATTATTTGTTTTTCGACTACCTAACCTACCTAACCTTACCTAACCTAACTTTTTCGGCTACCTAACCTAACCTAACCTATAAAGATAGGTTAGGTTAGGTTAGGTAGGGTTGGTTAGGTTCGGTCATATATCTACGTTAATTTTAACTCCAATAAAAAAAAATTGACCTCATATAGAATGAAATGGGTAGCTTTATCATTTCATAAGAAAAAAATTAGAGAAATTATATTACTTCAGGAAAACTTGGCTTATTAGGCAAATCGGGCCTTGCATAGTAGGCTGAGAAGCGCGTTCTGGCTACTAGGTACGACATATATATATATATATATATATATATATATATATATATATATATATATATATATATATATATATATATATATATATATATATATTCATAATATATATATATATATAACTTTAAATAAAATGTATAATATGAATTTTCTGCCAATGTGTCTCGCCTTATGGCGACAAATGGTAATATAATTAACCACCGATCATCATCATTATCTATCTTATTTTGTTTATTTTCCATAATTATATCATACATATCACACTCCAAACTATAAACAAAAATAAAAAAGGCTAACATCTCTTCGAAACAGTTAGAATTTAATGTGAATAAAATGTCTGTATTATTAATATTGCTACTATTCACCATTGAGATCGTTGGTACCAAATGTGTCAGTTTGCTTACATTACCAGAAAGAAAATGTGATATATTTTTTAAATTGCTAAATTTTCGACATTGAGAATCAGAATCTAGAGTCACCCACATTTTTCTTTTGGTCTTATCATAATGAAAAGTTGTACGTATAATAAAATTACATTCAGAATTTTTTTTCTTATTCTTCTTCTTATTATTATTATTATTATTATTATTATTAGTAGTAGTAGTAGTAGTATACCACCATTTATGTTTTCTAGTCAAAGACGATATATAAAATTTTGAATTTTCTAAACACTCGTAATGAAATGAGGGCCATATTGAAGTTATTTCAATGCAAGGAATATTTAACAAAAGCTTCCAGGCACTCAGATTACAAACTCTATAACCATGTGCAACATGTTTTTCATAGAGCTGATATCTTTCATTTTTTTGATAATCCAAGCTTAACTTTTCTATACTATATTGAGACGCATTTTCTGAATCAGCAGTCTGAATAAGGGCATTAACAGTTTGGCCTATATCAGAAATTAATCCCATTAAACGATTAATTATTTGTATTTGGGGTCTATATGTAATAGCTGGACATAGACACACACTCTTGGGTAAAGTTAAAGCCCTTGGTACTAATGGTACCATTGTATAGTATGAAATATGAGTACCACCTTCTGCTGTTATTGTACCTGGATGAAGTTGCTCAATTTTAGTTCCCAAGCAATAATGAATGCAACTAGTTGATTTATACATATGAAGAGGTCGAATTTTAATGGTACTCAAAAAGCGCTGGTGGTTGATCTCATCATCATTTTGATTTATTATTTGATTAAACCATTGTGTTACTTCATTTCTAATATTTTTAAAAATGTGAGCTGGGTCATTGTCCCATAAAATCATAAGAACATGTTGCAATAAATTTGTTAAGTCACGATGATTACTAAGGTTGATACGTTTTTTATAACCACTGATTTTACATTTATTGCCAACTTGTCTTTCTTGTATAGTCATATAATTTTTTTTTTATTAGCACTAGAACACCAAATGAATTTTCGAAAGCTAGTTTGAGATAACATGTAGAAGGTATATCTTGTCTGAGATTAGTATTACAACGATTAGCCAATTCATCTCCAGTTCCTGCTGAACGAGATACCTTCAGAAATAATGAATCAGTGTCGCCATATAAAACTGTCGCTCCAATTCCATTTTCATCTTTAGTATAAAAATGTTGAGCTCGATTAAGATGATACCGACCATAACCAGTAACCATGCATGGGACCAGTTCATCTGCGAGTAGTTTAATGGCCGCCATTGCACCATAAATAGAATTTACCATAATCTTAAGAGCGTTAGCTTGAGTGGTCATTCCTAATTTTTTCATAATACCTCGTCCATTTACTAATTTTTCACATATCTGACGTAATGGTGATTGAGTGTATGGTTTTCCTTCTTGGACTTTAACACTCACATAAGCAAAATAAGGATCTTCATCCATAATAAGTATATGAAATAAACTTTCATCAACTTCTGGGAGTTGACAACGTGAAATTCGAGTCACGAACCCTCGATTTAAATTATAGTCAATAATTAAACTAGGATATAATGAACAAAAATCAAAAACAAATATTGAATGAGTATTAGAAGCTAAATGTACTCCAATTTTCGGTTCAAGAACTTCAGCGCCATTGTAAGTGTTTTTTCTACCTGTATCCAAATGATCCTTTTGTTCAATGGAATGTTTAGCGTATCGATTTTGTGGAAGAATACGACCTATTTCCCATTGAGATTGTGAATAACAGTTTACCTTATTAATGAGATGTTCGTCAATAGGAGCCGTATAAATTGAATTAAGTAAATTTATAAGGTAACGTCTCACAATAGCTGTAGAACTGGCACCAAGACAATGGTATGGGTCAAGGTCGCCCATACGAGATAAACCCATTGTAATTCTAATAGTATTAAGGTGCCCATTCAATTGAGTGACCAGATCCACATCTACAGTACAATAATCTAGAAAATTTAAAAAAAAACTATCCGGTTCCTCTCCATTGTCTT
The DNA here is from genome assembly GCF_040958095.1 of Procambarus clarkii. Taxonomy (NCBI): domain Eukaryota; kingdom Metazoa; phylum Arthropoda; class Malacostraca; order Decapoda; family Cambaridae; genus Procambarus; species Procambarus clarkii. The sequence continues at coordinate 2,164,843 of NC_091199.1, read as the reverse complement.
CTAAATTTTTATACATTTTATTTATAGCTACAATATTAAAATCTACTTTATTGCGGCCCATTATAGCTTCTGCACAAGCATCTAAACTATCAGAAGGTGGTTCAAGAAACTTACCAACTGGAATTTTTTTTTTACGCCAAATCATAACATCTACATCTAAAATCCAAGGTGGAGTCATATGGGGTACGGTTCTCATATCACAATATGACCTTAAAGTGTAAGTGTGGAAAAATAAATGTCCAGGTAAAAGACCATGAAATAGTGCTCGTTTGAAGACGAATGGATGGTCGTATCCATCAGTGTTATAACCAGTAGCGAAAATATGTTGAGGTGTGCTTAGTAACTCCAAAGATCGAGAAAGAGTCTGTTTTTCTGAAGAATATAATTCAACATGGATCGAAATTCCTTGTTTAGTTATCATGGAAAATTCTCTTTTTTTGTTTTGAGAATTTGGATAATATACAACTAAAAGGGTATTTATGTCACTTAATTCAGTTGGATATTGGGCATTCATTACAGTTGCTGTCTGAAAAGAAGTAGCAACTAACCTATCATATGAACTATCCCCTAGAGGAATGGCACCAGTTAAATCATGCCGACTAGTTTCTATATCAAATGAGAGGATCCGATATGGTGGAAAAAAGTTGTCGATATCCCCACTCACAAAAACAAGTTGATTGTCATGTACTTTAAATAAACCCATAGATTGAAATTTTGGATTGTGTCGTCGTTCACAGTCAAAATAACATTGGTATGAATTAAAATATTTACCCATAGCATTAATACCAAATGGATGATAGTTATATTTTAGAAAGTTAAAGAGATCCATACACCTACGATAACCTTTACAAAAAACGCGAGCGGCATAACCTCGATATTTTTCCAATTGCAAATCTTCCAATGAGGCTTCGCCCATAATCAAATGACCATTCTGACTATGTTCAGCTTCAAGAGTATAATAATCTATCAGCCCACAATTATACAAAAATATCATAGAACGATCAAATAGTTCACGTTGTTGTGTAACTAAAACTAAGTGATCAAAATTTGATGTATCAAAAATTACTCGTATAGGGTCTTGTGGTACTATATTTTCACGATTTAAACCACTATCTTGAATTTGACTTTGAGGCACTGGAATCCCATAAAATTCTTGTTCTTCAACATTCCATGAATATATTCACACATAATCTAGCATGGATAATTCAACTAGTTTGGGTTTCATATTTAAGTTTACAAGAAGAGAAAGGTAGAAGAAGGATAAATATACTGTCATATAATTTTTTATTTTTTTTTCTTGTATTATAATACTATAATATTCTTCTGCCATATAAATATAACCCAATTAGTTTTTTTATATAGTGAAACATTTTACATTTGTTTAATCAATTTCATCATTACTTGACTTGATGATAACACTTTCAAATAGTACAGTCAACATTTTTAGTTTGTCACTATTTAATGACTTTGCATGCTGACGAAGTATATCTGTTATTCTAATGAATGATATTGATTTATTGTCAGTCATTAAATAATCCTTAACCCATTTATTGTTATCTGGAGAGAGATTTGGAAAAATAATATGGATATAAAATGTATTTGAACAGAATGTAATTTGGTAAAAAACATCTAATTCTTTATAATCTAATTCTTTATCGTTTTCTATAAACAAAATTTCTAGATCAATATTAGCAGTTGTTTGCTTATCATGATCTTTCTTTTTCAACCTTTTTTTTTGTTTTTGTTTTTCTCTTCTTCTTCTGCAAATCCATTATTAACGCCAAATGGGACAGTCAAGAGTTATTTAATCTCTGCATAATGAACAACACACCATCTTTAACTGTAAAAAAAATAAAAGGAAATTACCATACTTTATTAGAAAAATTGACTATTTCATAATGAAAGTATATCATTTCAGAGAAAAATGAGGCAAAAAAAAAAAAAAAAATACAGTTCAATAATTTGAAAATTAAATTTAATTAATTAACACTTTTCTGAGAACTTCATTTGGATTTACGGGAAGGTTTATTTAAGCGCTTGTCGGATCACGACGTACATTTACGGACTGTGTTATAGTGTGGATATACTACTCGATTGACTTGGCGTTTGTATGAATATGTTTGCCATTAAATTTCTTGTTTTCTCTAATAGGCACAGTGCCTATTTGAGAAAACGGTAATGTATTGTAACTTGAAGGAGAGACTATTGAATTGGTGACACAACGAGGGTAATTGCGCACTCCACACACTCTTGTGTTGGACGCGATCATGATTCTACATTTATATCTACATATCTGTGTAGAGAATTTTATTCCGAACACTATACAAACCAAAAAAAAACGGTGTGAAATAAGTATAAACTTGAAAAACATGAGCAAAGTAAAAAAAATTTTTACGCTCATGGGTACAATCACAACAGTGTCGTCGCTGCTGAAATCACGGCTAATGCTTCGCCCAGTTCCCACACTCGTGTGGAACATAATTAGACATTGATAGGCATATGTCTGGGTATGGAATTTTATTGCGAATTCCGTGATATCAAAATAAGCGCTGTAGGATGACTGTGAGGCTGGTAACAAATGAAAGAGTATGAACATTTACTTTCTGTTTGGGTGTCACGGCGAGTCATCTTCGTGTTTATTTACTTCGTGGTGGGATAGCAAATGCTTTGGTGACATTCACTTTTTTGTGCACTAAAGTGTTTTAAACCTTTAATAATCAAATATATGACAAAAGGATAATAATAATAATAATAATAATAATAATAATAATAATAATACAACTTTAATCTTACTGTGAATCCTCCAGAAGTAGGACGACCAGTATGTTGCTTATTGATTGGTCAAAAGATCGATGGATACTGAATGTGTTGTGGAGCGGTGGGTGTGTGTGGCTGGGAGCAGGTTGAGCACGATGTGGATGAGGCACACTGGAGCCACAAACTGAAGGTCTGACGGAGGGCTCTGGGTGCTACTCTCCCGGTGGAGAGAAGTGGTGGTGGTGGGGGGGGGGTGAGCTCTTAATTTATATGACATTATGTCTCATTGTTCGTTGTTGCTAGTGAGAAAGCAAATGTTTTTCATTATTTTGGGAGTTGACTCCTTTCCCTTTTACCCATTTAATCAACCAATATAGATTTCTGAGCCTACTGGGTTTTATTTATCATATATACATTTAAACTGTGTATGAAGTCAATTTATAAACTACCACAACATCCCAAATAATTTCATTCACTCTCTCTTTCTCTCTCTCTTTCTCATTCACTCTCTTTCTCATTCACTCTCTCTCTCATTCACTCTCTCTTTCTCTCTCTCTTTCTCATTCACTCTCTCTCTCTCTTTCTCATTCACTCTCTCTCTCTCTCTCTCTCATTCACTCTCTCTCTCATTCACTCTCTCTCTCTTTCTTTCTTTCTCTTTCTCTCTCTCTTTCTCATTCACTCTCTCTCTCTCTCTCTCTCTCGTTCTTGTTTTCTTTTCTTTTCTTTTCTTCCACTAAAATTAAACTAAATTATAAAATATCTTCAAGACAGTCAGCAGCGAGAATTCCACGTGGTGTATAAATTCTACCGTCATAACCACAAATAAGTAAACAAGTACAATACAATAGTTTTATATAAGCATATCCATATAGAGCTATGTCTTTATTAGATGCATCACGTGACAGTTGGGCCATTTTAATAAAGCTTTGACGGTTCATTCCTTCAAGAAAACTTTGATGAGCTCGTTCATTTATTTTGCCGACAATCTGCCATAAATGATCAATTGAAAAACGAGATGATTCAGACTGAATCATACATTTTATAGTATTATTATTACTTACACTAGGAAATATTTTTTCAACAAAATCAACATAGGATGGTGTAGGTTGACGAATAAACTGTAGCAAATCATTATAAGATATCGAAAAAACTTTTTGAGTTTTAGTTATTTTATGACAAATCTCTCTAAGATGAATGAATATATCATATGCTTTCGAGGAAGATTCAGTTATAGCTAAACGATACAGAGCTCCATGAATTTCATTTCTATTAAGACCATATAGGTAATATAACATTAAAATTTCATCAAGATCAAAAGCTAAACGTAGACTACCTGGTAAGACAAAATTTGTACGAGGATGGAAAAGAATAACGACTTCAGCTTCAGAAGCCACATTATGACTTACTGGAATAACTTGCATGGCATCACCATCGAAGTCGGCATGATTACCATGCACAATGCTAGTAGATATAGCCATGACTGGATAGATCCAAAAAGCTTTCACCCGATGCTAGGTAAAATTTCTATCATCAAGTGTAGGATAATGGTGGGCAAGAACATAACGTGGACAATCTAGTCGTCTCCATACACTAATAGGAAGAATACATTCATCTGGTTCAAGTTCATTACAGGGGGTAATAATGACGCGGGCTGAACCAATGTATCGTTTATTGTGTCCATGTTGACGTATAGAAGAAAATTTACCACTTTTCATTCGACTCAACACTGATCCATAACTCGTTTTAACTTTACTCATATTTACACTAGGATCTGAAATAAGTTTTTTGTAAAACGGCAATGATCGTTGATGATTCATAAGGAAGGCTAAAGGTGCAATTAACCGGTGAATTCCATTCGATAACTTTATATGCACACTATAATTAAGTTCATTAGGATCATTTCTTAATTCAAATTGCGATTGGGTTGTAAGTCGCTCAAATAATATTCTTGGGTTTCTAAAGAGGAATTTATCATGAGTGTTATTATTATCTGCTTTTTATGAGCTATTTCCTTGCCAAATATGATTAAGGTAAATTCTAAATTCAGCATATGAATGTTCATATTTTGTTTGGCACGCTTTACATTGCCATCCACCTGTTGTTGGACGAAAAATACGGTTTCTCACTTTAAGATAACGAAAAATAGCATTAGAAAGACCCTGGACTGAATTTGCATTTGGGAATACACTTGATAATAATTCTTCATGGGGTTTGAAAATTAAATGACATTGAGAGCACTTTATAAAACGAGGATAACTATCATTTAAGTTTCTAGTTAAAACTTTATAATTACTCATGTAACGTTTAAATTTATTTCGATCAATACAAATTACACAATTTACAAAGTAACAACTAGGACAGACTGACTGACTAAATGCTATGAAATATTTTAGATCTGTCTTAACCAGTTGGTTTGTTAATTTAGATATTCGTATATACTTATACGATATATTTTCATTTCCAATATTTTCTTTCCTTTTATGTTGCTTTCAAAATTAGTAGATTTAGATTTAATGTTGCAAATATTTAATACAATGTCATCATAAGTTTCTAATGAAATTGTTAATGGTTTTATTGTATAATATGATTGTTGTTTTTGTCCCAATTGGGAAACTTTTTTACCCATGAAAGATGTTTCGATATTTAATGATGTATTTTTATATCCCCTAATAGGCATTAACCGTTTGTAAGAGGTCATTATAGTGAAAGAGTGTTAGTATTTATGAAAAAATATTACATCGCGTTCCTATATAAAGTACAGTACCCTTCCTTCTGATATTATTTATTCTCTGACTCCCAAACCTTACAATGGTCAGGAAGAATCCCACTCAAACTAAAACTTCAGCATCAGTTATGGACATAGCAGCAATTGCTAATCAACCTGAAGTGGTTGAATTAACTAACAAGAAACAATCACGCAAAAGGAAATCACAATCTCCTAATGCTCTATATCGTAATTTAATGATTATTAATGAAGAACAGGAAGACGAAAAATATTTAATTACATACAATTCAGGTAATAGGAAACTGAAAACCAAGGAAGAAATTATCCAAAAAGTGGATGAAACTTTTCATGTATTTAAAGAAAGTCAAAGAGAAGAAAGTAAATACCGCATCATTGCAGGGCATGAAGATAAAAAAATGGACAAATGCGAAAGTATTTTGATTAAGTTTTATAAAAAAACATTGCCACCATCAATTCCAGATATACCCATTCCCGAAGTTGTGGTAATGGAACCTGATGAAGGAAAAGGAAAAGAAATTTCGGCTTCAGAGTTATCAGTAGAAGAATCATCGCAAGCATTTATATCTCCATCTCCATCAACATCCACAGCAAAAATAGACGGTAACCTTATCCAAGATCCATTATGTTCATCAGAAAAAGTTGTTTTTAACACCCCTCCATCTTCACCATCACCATCATTTCCTAGGTACTTAAATTACTGCCACCACCACCACCACAACAACCACCACCAACTCCAACTTTATCCATCCCCCCCCCAAAAAAAAAATGTGGTAATAGAACAGATGATGATGGAAAAGAAGAAAAAGAAGAAGAAGAAGAAAAATTTAAAGCACTATATATATCATATCATTGTTCCATTTTGATCACCATCATAATTCCCTTAGAAACTTAAAATAGAATATTAAAAAAATTGTATAAACTATATGAATTATAAAATTATAACTATAACCACCATAATATAATAAAAAAAAATATATAACTTATTTTTTTTTTCCTAATGTATATATATATATATAGCTTACCATTTCATTCACCATAATTTAGTTCAACATGTTGAAGAACAAAATAGACATAGGACAGATTACATCACTATATCAACCTCCTCCAGATGGTTGTTATGCTGGTGTTGTTGTTGATAGTATATTTAAACATAGAAAACTGACAATAGTGAAGAATATTGAAACTATTTTAAAAAGTCTTAATTATCAGCTTCTCTATTTACCATCAAAAAGTAATGAGAATAATGGCACTTATGATGATCTATTAGAGATGTTAGAGATACTTCCACCCAAACTACCAATATATACCAATTCCTTTCTTGTTATTTATGTGACGCATGGTAATGCAAATGGATACAATGAAGACGAAGAGTTACTAAATGTACCTCATTATAATAGTTCACCTCTAAATATCAGGCAGCTAGTCGAACAATTTGAAAATGAAATTAACCGGCCCAGTCTTCAAAAAACATATATATTTATTGTGGTTACTGACAACAGTAGCAGCAAAAAAGACTCTTCAGAATCCTCTTCCTTTGTATCTTTTTATTCAAAAGCTAACACTAATGTAATGTATGTTAGAACAGAGACATCAACCACATCTTGTTTAGACAAAATACTCCTAATGAATGCTGACCTAAGATCTATTGTATCAATTATTTTAGGGGAATTAAATTCTCTGTAACACTGTTATGAATATGAGAATATATATCGTTGGGAGTTGAATTTTCCAACTGGCATAAATTATCAGACAGCTTACTGGGACGAATATTAATGTAATAATGTTGTCGACATTGTGGACATGGAACAATAATGGGCAACAGGCTAGGATAGCTATTTATAACATATGCTATGTTGGAATCTTTTCTAAACCGATCATCTTTCTGGCTATATTTGGCCAGTGTGTGGAATATTCGCCAATAAAATGGGCCCCAAAATTTTGTACCCTTACGCTGAGGCAAAGGATATGTTTTTGTGGTAGCTGTCGTATAATGCAATGAACCGGGTGGAAATTTAGATGTGGCTGTTGAAATGAAAGATAATTCGCCTTCAACAAGAGGTACTGCCCCATCAGCTTCTAGTTTATTCAGAAGATCTACCAAATTTGAAACTCCATTAATGCGAAAGTTTGTCTGAAAAAGTTGTTGTAAATATTTTAAGCGACTGATATCATTTGTTATATAGGTTTCTAAAGCAAAGAATGAAGGCTTAATTTTATATTTATTATTATTCTTAATTTTACTGTTAATAATAGACTGGGCCTCGAATAAGAAAATATTATGAAGTTCCTTGGGACTTTTTAGTTGGATACCATTATTTTCTCTGTCATCATCACCATCTTCATCATCTACATAAACCACCATATTGACGACTGTTTGAAGTGTATATAAAAAGGATGAAATTAAGATATTATTGGCGGACTGAATAGTTGATGAGTTGGTTTGATAAGAAGGGTTTAGAGCTGGAATATAATAATCTAAGATTATTGAAAACGTATATAATATAAATGTTGGTAAACATAAAATGGCTGGAAATTTTACGTTCCTTTTATTATCAAAAAAACAGTTTATAATTGAAAAGACACTGCTGTTGCTGCTGCTTTTCCATTTTTTGTATTTCTCTAAAAACAATATTAATGTTTTAATGATAATTTGTACATGACCCTGGTAACGGGAATATGTTGAGGTTATATTGAGATGATTTCGGGCTATTTAGTGTTCCCGTGGCCCGATCCTAGCTAGACCAAGCCGCCAGTGACAGCTGATTAACTCCTAGGTACCTAATTTAAGTTCAAGTAGGTTTATTGAGATAAGCAATAAATACATCTCAAAGGGATAGAGTAGTCTCCGTGGTAAGACACTCGCCTGGCGTTCCGCGAGCGCTATGTCATGGGTTCGTATCCTGGCCGGGGAGGATTTACTGGGCGCAATTCCTTAACTGTAGCCTCTGTTTAACGCAACAGTAAAATGTGTACTTGGATGAAAAAACGATTCTTCGCGGCAGGGGATCGTATTCCAGGGACCATAGGATTAAGGACTTGCCCGAAACGCTACGCGTACTAGTGGCTGTACAAGAATGTAACAACTCTTGTATATATCTCAAAAAAAAAAAAAAAAAAAAAAAAAAAGTAGCTTAGGCTATTTCTACTCCCCCCCCCCCCCTCCAAGGTACCTAATTACTACTAGGAATCAGGGGCATCAGGGAGAAAGAAACTCTGCCTAATGTTTCTCGCGGGCACCCGGGATTTCGATCCAATGTGCTGTCAACTCAGCTGCGCGGAACAATTTTATTTCTTTAATTTAGATATGAGGTGGAGTATTTTGAAAAAAGTTTTTTTTTTATGAATTATCCTAAATAAAAAACTATAAGCAATGACTGGTTTTTTAATAATAATATTATTCTTTATAACAGTTATAATAATTATTTATTTATGTAAAAGAGGAGAAAGAGGAAGAGACAAAGGAATAGATGCAGCAGGTGGAAGTGTAAGTGGCAGTGAAGGAGGAGGTGAAAGAACAGATGCAGGTGGTAGAGGAAGTGAAGGAGGAGGAGGAGGAGGAGGAGGTGAAGGAACAGATGCAGGTGGTAGAGGAAGTGAAGGAGGAGGAGGTGGCGACAAAGGAACAGATGCAGGTGGTAGAGGAAGTGAAGGAGGAGGAGGAGGAGGAGGTGGCGACAAAGGAACAGATGCAGGTGGAAGAGGAAGTGAAGGAGGAGGAGGTGAAGGAACAGATGCAGATGGAAGAAGAAGTGAAGGAGGAGGAGGAGGAGGTGGCGGCAAAGGAACAGATGCAGATGGAAGAGGAAGTGAAGGAGGAGGAGGAGGAGGTGGCGGCAAAGGAACAGATGCAGGTGGTAGAGGAAGTGAAGGAGGAGGAGGAGGAGGAGGAACAGATGCAGATGGAAGAGGAAGTGAAGGAGGAGGAGGAACAGATGCAGGTGGAAGAGGAAGTGAAGGAGGAGGAGGCAAAGGAATAGATGCAGGTGGAAGAGGAAGTGAAGGAGGAGGAGGCAAAGGAATAGATGCAGGTGAACTGGTACAATTCTCTATGACTCAAACAGGGAAACAATACAACATCAGGAAATCAATTTTAGAATCACTATTCTTCCCTTTTTTTGAGGAAGATATAAGAATAAAATCAGGTTTTTTCATTGTTCCTACATTACCATTATCATATAATCTTAAGAACAAATTTGAAATTGAAAATACCATAGTAAAACCTTTTAATACCTTTCTTATTAATTATAATAATGCTTACAAATATTGGCATAATAGTGAATCTTTTCACATAAATAAAATATTGCAAAATTGTGTATATGATAAAGGATATTATTCCAAAAACCCAATTGTTTTAATATTTCCATGGAATATTTCAAATAGTGTTGACGTTACTGATTTGAGTGAAATACGAGATGTCCAGTTAAATAATCATATAGAATCAATACGAGTAAGATCACAAAATGAATCCAAACCAATTTACATGAATAGACTCTGGATATCATGTACCCATGCAGCCAGTCAAGATTTATTTATACAGGGATTTTCAAAATATGATTTCCCAATGGAAGAAGATTCATTACCACCATTTGTGGTAATGAAACTTGAACTTCAAGAAGGTAACAATGAAGTGGAATTTAAAATTGAGACAAGGAACATTATATTTAAAAATATAAAATTGAACATTAAGGTAGAGGGGTCTGAAGATATGGATATGGTAAAAGAGGTGGAGGAAAAAAAAGGAGAAACTGGAGAAGGAACCACCATTTTCATATAATCCCAATAGACCATTATATACTACTACAGTTCGTTCTCTTCTTTCCTTCCTTCAAAAATATCAATTATCCTCCTCTCTTTTTTTTTTTTTTTAATGATGGTAAAATTATCATATTATTTTTTAATAAACTTGAATCCAATTCAAATTTCTATAAAGGTTATGATACAAAAAATATAAATAATAGAACAAAATGAAGGAAAGTAGTCATGTACCTATGCCAAATATCAGGATGAGATGAGATTGTTGAACCTCTCCCCCTACTCCTGGTAACCCTATAATTCTATGATGTCAACAGATGGGAGCAGACAGTAGAGAATCCACCATTTGTATAAGGAGAAGGATTATGGGGAAATTTATTTTCTCTGTTTATTACTTCAGCCAACAACATATCCTTCAACATCGATCTTAACAGATGTCTGGAATACACCATCATACAGAGTCGTCTCTCGACACCAACCAAAAATTTGGGTATCAGGAAAATAAATATGACTACAGTCGAACACTATGGTAGTAACTCCCAGGCACCTTGTGTGTACGTCGCATTAAATCAGTACTGGAAAAGAGTGGTAAAAGATGTTACTTTTTAATATAATATCATAATGATCTTTTAAGAGGAAATGACGTCATAACATTCTGACAGTATATATATTAGTGAATGTAAATCTTAGGCTGTTCATTTGTGCTAATTCACATGGAGAACAAAGAGGCTGGGGCCAAGATAAGCCCTCGTTACCTCCAATTTAACAGTGAAATAGGGAAAAGTATTAAACTTTAAAACGTTGGAATTTTGCAGGCTTGTAACGTTAGAACATTTCGTCTATTGGTGGAAAAGAGAATTGCTTGTGGAGCCATACCTTCTGAAGGACGATCATGAGGATGCTCTGACTATAATGTGGGATACCTCCTGAATGACAATCAGTTGAGGATGCTCTGACTTATAATGTGGGATACCTCCTGAAGGACAATCAGTTGAGGATGCTCTGACTGTCATACTGAAGCGTATGGATACCAATGATAACGCATGATAACATTCATTAAGTTATCTTCTCAGCTCATTACCACCAACTTTTTCACCAGAAAAATGGATAGAATTGAAATATCTATTCCCATAAATGTAAAGGTTGAAGCTTATCATCTTCTTTCCTCACAAATTGTAAGTATTAGTTATCATTCTCTTTCATTATTATATGTCGTACCTAGTAGTCTTTATGGGTTAATTTAGGTTAGGTAGCCGAAAATTTTAATAATATTTATGAAAATACATTGAAATTTTTTGTACAGGCTGAAGGAAGGATGGATGTTATTCTACATTTACCTTCTACTCTCCCTGACGTTTTTACCCAATTATCATATAATATACTGATGATTGATACTTCAACTTCAATGAGTGTTTATTGGTCAGCATTAATGAACCAATGGAATAAGTATATGGCTCCTATTTTAGAGAAGTGTGGAAATGAAACTGTTAGGTATACCTTTAGTGATGTTATTGAGAAAAAGGGATGTAGCCCACAGATTCAAAAAAGTGATTTTAGAAATAGTTCTACTGATTTAATCGGAGCATTAAAGAAAATTCAAGAGGAAATTGAAAGTTGTCAATCAAAAGATATTAAAGTGTTTTTTTTATCACTGATGGCTTCCATAGTGTATCAAAAGATAAGGCTGAAACTCAACTTGAAAAAATGAAATGTCCTGTTGGAAAAAAGTGTGAATTTTTTGTGTTAGGAATTGGAAAAGAATATCCAGTTAAACAGAGTTTATTTTTACAAGCACAACTTAATACTGGAAATACAATACCAAATTTATTTCAAGTACTTGAAATGGATGATATGGAAGATGTAATGAAGAATATAAGTAGTCATTGCAGTTCTGTAAAAATACATTTATCTGTAGAAGGCTCTTTATTGCCTGATGGAACATTAGAAAGTGAATTTTATCTTGATGAGTATGTTCATCTTAAACAATATAATGGTGAAAAAATATACATGTTTACAAATAGCAAAACTGAATATATCCTTCATTTACAATTTCAAGATTTAAATGTAAAAATAATGGATCAACTGATTACACAATGGAATCGGAGAATAATTCAAATTTATAACAAAGACAAAGATAATTGTTTTTTTGAGAGAGAGATTATTAACATAGAATAGAAAATTTTTGATGAACTATTTCTAAGGATTATGAACATAAAAGATGTAAGAGGTAATTTTACTGGGCGTTTTAAGGGAGTTTACACCAATATTGAAACTAATCTCAGGGAAAAAATCAATGGAATAAAGAAACTTATTGAGGAAGGACAATATCTTAAAGAAATGGAATTAGCTGGTGTAGTTTTGAACTCAATAACAGTATCAAGTCACTACTATTCAAAGAAGACCTATCAACTAAAAGGATACACTGACAATGACTTTAAAAAGGATATAGATGATTTTGTGAAAATATTTGAAAAAGTAAAACACCATATTCTTGCATTACAAGTTTTACCTGAAAATTGTTGTAGGATTTCTCTCACTTCAACAGTCAGTGATTTACAAGAACCAAAATTTCTAACACTGTTAAATTCAGTCAATAAAATCCAGTTATCAACTGTTTGGAACATAACAGGCATTCCTGTACTTTTTCGTAACTTAAACTGTACAGTCTTAAATATTTGGTCATATAATATTATTCAAATTGTTGAAGCCCCCTTTGATTTAATTGGAGTGACAGCCCTTGTGGATTTTGTTAACATATATGGGGAAGTTGGTCATAAATACAATGAAATTGAAATTATTAATGGTAAACAAGAAACTCGCTTTAATGCTATTATACCAATTTTCACACCTGAGGAGGCTCATGTTATGGGATCACTGATGGAAACTAACTTTTTTGCTAAAATGATGACTTTTGCAGTTCTGAAGAATCCGATTATTAAGGATCACAATGCTCATCTAGGATCATTAGCTGTCTTGTTGATAAAACTCTTTGAGAAGTATCCAATTAAAAGCCGACCCAAGTATGTTTGTAGAATAATTAATAGTATTCAAGCTACTGTTGTTAATGGATACATGAAACGATGGAAACTGAAAAAATATTGGGAGATTTTGAAAAGTGAAAATAATATAAATCAAGCATTAATGACAGAGAGTATTTTAAAATTTGATGGAATATCTCTTAAGTGTGAAACGCTAATTAAACCCATGTTCATAATGTATATGATGATGAGAGATAATAACCCACAGTCCCCTCAGTATATGAAGACTTTAATAAAGAGAATCATGAAAATAATCATTTTAGAATATGTGGGCAGATGTGTTTGTAAAGGCAAATTTGAGTATCCTTACTCACATTTTTTTATCACCTCTGATAAATATAAGAAAGAGAAGAAGAAATGCTTGGAACATAATGTTGAAGAATCTGAATATAATATAGAAAATTATTATACATTACATGAAGCTCGAAAAGCTTTAAAACATTTAGATGTGACCAAACTTTGTCCAGCCAATATTTTTCCTTTAAAGAAAATACAAATAAATGGTGAGAAAATTGCAGCCCTTTATTCATGGTCTCATGCAGGAGATTTGTCTTTAAAAACTTTGAGGATATTTGTCATAGAGATGATGAAGGAATTTGAAAAGTATGAAATCGAATTAGTATTGAATGAGTTGTTTAATGACATTTTTTTTAAATGTTTGTATCATGCTTTGAAGTTTCCAAGCTCTCGTGAAAGACTAAAAAAAAATGAGCAAATTGAGGACTATGATAAATGTCGCTTTAATATTAGAAATGAGATGATTAGAGAAGTCATAGAGAAATGGAATCTCAGTGATATTTATAAAAAAAAAAGTGGAAAAAATTGGGTGATGTCATACATGAAAGTTCACCAAGAAATATTGAATCCAATGACACCTAAGGAAATAATGGATAAAGTCCATCAGATGGGATTGTTTAATTATGAGAAAACATCATTCCATGATATATATATATTCAGATATGATGTTAAAATCTTTACAAATGCTTGTCAGATATCCACTTGCCCCTATTATCTAATTCCCAGTAAGAATTGTGGTCAACATTTATTTATAGAACGATCCCAAATGGGCGAGGCCTTTCCTCATGCTCTTCACAAAACAGCTCATAAGACTAAATATAGTATTAAAAAAGGTCTTGAAGAATTTCAGAATGGAACATATACGAAAAAAGGAAAGAAATGATTAGATTCAACATATAAAGAATACAAAAAACATTTGATACAATTACAAAAAATATATAAACATGATTGATACGTGGTAGGGGGATTGTATATTAAACTGATGATTTAGTTTTTTTTTAGAATCAAATTAAAGAAATTAGTTCCTACTGGCGGTGGGAGATTAGTTGTAAGACGTGATACAAAGGAACTCATATCATCTCGAAGTAAATCTGAATGTTCAGTGGCCATAATTTGACGTTTAACATCCTCAAAACTTGTCGCAAAAATAATATTAGCGGGAAATTTATTTCCTCTGCGATTTATGGAATTAATAGAGGCATTAGATAACACCGTTAATTGGAGAAGTAATGCAGAATAATTTATATTAATGTTTTCAAAGCGTCTAAATATATGATGTAAATTTATTAAACTACATAGTTGACCAAGATGTTTATTAACCCCTCTAATATCTGTAGAATATATTAGAGAGATATTGGGGTTGGCAATCTGTAGATGAACAGCATCAATTAACCACCCGGGACAATTGTTGAAGATCGGATGATTATGACAGGTTCCGTATCGTTTGATTTTATCTGTCATTAGGTATTCACACCATACTCGTGCCATTCGCAAGTCAATGAGGTTGTTTATGCCTATTAGTGATTTATTTTCATAAAGAGCAATATCACGTTTGAAAATGGGATCGAAAATATTTGGGATAAGAGGACATTCAAGCAATTTATGTTGTACAAAGTATAAACTATCACTAATATTTTTACAATCATCTATTAATCCTGAATATACCGAATTGGATGATGTTTGATTAATAGGATAGGTAAAATATGGCATTATAGTAGTAGTAATAGTAGGAGTACTATTAGTAGTGGTAGTGGTAGTAATAGTATTAGTAGTAGTAGTTAATTTGTATATATCATGTGTTGAATCTAATTGATTCTGAATTGAAGTATGTTGGATCATTTTCCAGAAAAAAGCTGTAATATCAGTTCCTGGTTCCAAAAGTTTATAAAGTTCTTTTTTTTTTACAAATTCCATAGTTGCAATGTAATAAAAACATGCATATATATATATATATATATATATATATATATATATATATATATATATATATATATATATATATATATATATATATATATATATATATATATATATATATATTTATATATTTATATATATATATATATATATATATATATATATATATATATATATATATATATATATATATATATATATATATATACATATATATATATACTATAACTGGAGAAATAAAAAAAAATGAATGAACTTGATGAAATACCTTATGAATTAGTTGATGATGAAGGCCAACCTTTAATTAATAATTTAATTGACTTTGATATTAAAAAGTTACACTTGGTTCCTAAAATACATTTTCTTTCTATTTTTAAGAAAAAACATAAATTTATTCAATCTTTTACTCAAAAGGAATCTGCTTTTGTAGCGGCCTTAACATTAGCATTTATTCAATATGGCAAGAAAAATGGATTTATATTAACAATATCAAATATTGTACATGAGTCCCTCTTAGAATCTAATTGGGGAATGTCAAATACATTTCCTCTTGAAATATATTGGCATCGAAATGGTGACTATTCATCACCAAAAACTTTTACTTCAAACAAAAATCATTATATCCTGAACCGTTTTCATCATATTGAAAAAGAAAACAAAAAATCTAAATTAAATATATTTCAGTGTACTATATTTCTTATTCTTATAATTTTAATAACATTATTTTGTTTTTATTATTTGTACATATATTTGTTAGATACCTTAGGAGAAAATGATGTATAAAGTAGTTCCCACAAGAGTTGTTGGTAAAAATGTTAATATTTAAAATAAATAAAAAATAATAATGATATATATTAGTTTGATAGCTATATAAAGGAGTTGTATGGGAAAGGAGATTAACACAAGTTCCTACCTACCACTGAGTCTCCTTAGTCTTTCCAAATAAGTAATTAAAAATGGTAATTTACGAAAATACCACTTTGGTGTTAACGGAACAGAGTACATTCTCAGTAGAAGTTAGTGAAAATGTAATAAATGATAATAATGATGAATATTTTATTATTATCTTACATTAATCATTAACTTCTTTTGTTTTGTTAATGTTAATATATTATGTATATTTGATGTCATATGATTGGTGTAATCAAAAATATAATGAATATTTAGAGAATCATTCTAAGAAGAAAAAGGAGTATGCATATCAACAGACTAATATTATATAAGTGATGTTATAATGATAATGTTTCCTCATCAGTGTACTGTTTGTTGCTTACTACAATCATTTAATATGGATCTAATTAATACATATCAACAGCTATTATCAAATCTTGTATTTTCTCCTTAAAGTAAATCTTCAAAACCTAATTTCTAGCATCTAATTATTACTAACACCCAAGAGGTCATGTCCTCTGCCTTCATTAACCATTAATAAAAAGTCTACGGTTTACGAACTCCACAGTAATTATTCTTTACATCCTTTCTGGTCTTATAATTATATAAATTTACACCAGTTAGTTTCTTCAAAATTTTCTTCTTCTTCTTCAGGTGTCAAATCGTTAGTTATATGAAATATTTCTCTGATTTCTTCTACTGTCAATTTTTTAATAATATTGGCAAACATTTTGATTCCTTTGTCAGTTAGATGTTTAATATTTAAGTAATCAGCCGCCAAAATTATTGGCAACAATGTATCTTGTTCAAAAAAATCAAAATCCCATTTTGAAAATGACATTATAGAACTATCATTATTATTGTGATGGTAACCACACCATTCAATTATTTTTTTTTTAAATAATAGTGTTTACATTTGGAAGAGGAATAGCTTCATCATTGGTATCATCACTCAAATCATTTAAAATGGTTTTTATAACACCACTCTGTCTGATAATATCATATTCTACTTCAAAAATATCACCATCACTACTTTGCAGTTTTATGATTGAATAAGGAGGAGGAGGAGGATGATGTGGTAGAGAGGAATAAGAACTTGTTGCCATTATTTATTTCAGACTTTCTTGACTCAGTTGTAGAAGAGAAATGCCCCAAATGAGGGATTTCATAAAATCTGAGGGTTGAAATGAATCGTGTTGTAGTTCTTGGTTGATCGGTAAATGCTTTGAGTGAAAGACTGCAATAGAAAATGTATTTTCATTAGGATGAGACTTGGGAAAATATTGAATGATATAATGAGAACCAAGAAGTTTTAAACTTGCTTCTTTATCATTAACCCCTACTCTTCTCCCTTCTCCTCTTACTTATTTCCCTTACCCCAAGTTCCTGTACCCTTAAGTTAAGTATTATATGGTGTTAAGTGTGCCTACTCTGGTAGTAAATATTTTTTGAGACCTGGGGATAGTATTTGCCAGTGTTTTGGGTACCCCTAAGTGTTGTGTTTTGTATTAGGGTACCACATGGTCTCACTACCCTAAGCTGCATCCAGCTTCAGTGCTTATCCAGTAGTACTTTACCCTAGCTTGTTATTAGTGTAAACCTTGTATCCTGCCTATGTGGACCAAGGCTTTTAACGTAAGATAGTGTGGTAAAGTTATTATTATTATTGTTATTGGTGTGAGTGTATATGGGGGGTTGTTAAGGGGTTAATAAATAAGTACATGAATTACAGAGTATCCCTTCTTCCTATGTGGGAGCGCATTGATCAACCCTTAGACTAACATATATGGTCTAGTAGCAAGTTATTACTACTGTGGATAGTTTATTTTGGGGGCCAGGCCTTTTAGCTCTCCCATATTTGATACTCTTGTCTTCTAACTACCCTTACCCCTTAATAGTACCAAGTCCCCCATAGAAGCCCCACACATATAATTTATAACATTGACATATAAACATTCTCTATTTTTTTAAAGAGGAATATTTTTTTTTATATTTCTGATCTTTAGGTAACAAAATAACAAATAAAACAGCTATATATTTTATTATGTTATATTTATACAATTACAAAATGGGCTAAAAATAGAACATATAACTAACTACATACATAATGAATCAAGTAACCCTAAACAAAACCATGAACACTCTGACATTGTTTGTTTTTTAATATCCTGAACTATTTTCAAAATAATATTTTTTTCTTCCTCTGTATAATTAGCAAGTGTTTTTTTAGAGAACTTGGTTAAATTTCTAAAGGAAACAACATTTATTTGACCATTATATTTATGGTTACATTTATATACCATCTCATTAAGTAAACTCATATAAAGCCAAGAATTAGACATTTCTTGTTAAATACCATTTACAATTTGAGGATAATACTTAATCTCTTTTTTGTGGTCGTTTATAAATTGAAAACTGGATGCATGCCAAGACATTTTATGTAGATTCTGTAGTGTGTAAGCTAAAGATGCTACAAGTGATTATTTATTTAATTCATATGCATCAATAATATTGGGGTGTAAGAAAAAATAATCTAGTTCGTTACTCATCTTTTGATAAATTTCTTGGCATAGATTTCGTTGGTAACTTATCATTTCAAAATGTATTTGAATTTTGACTTTATTCCATACAAAATGGGTAAATTCCTCAACCTTAATATAAACTTTTTTATCCGTTTCAATTGTTTGGTCTTTTATACGAAGAATAAATTTTAAATCAGCATCTTTTATATATTTTTCATTAATGGCTTTTGTTAACAACAAATCTTCAATTTCTTTTTGGACATAAGTTGGAATAAGTGGGGTAGCACATAACTCCCATACCATATCTCTAATACACATATCAAAATTGATCATTGAAGAATATTTGTTCATAAATATCTCCTTTAAATCTGGTGTAAGAAACATAGAAGTAAAATTATCTATTTCAGAATTAGGTATTATTTCATATATTTCAACCATTTTTGTTACTTATTCTTCAGCTCCTCTTTGTGTTAATGGTTCATATACATACTTCTTTTATACTATATACTACTACCCATCTAATAATGTAAATCTCTATGACTTTCAAAATATCCAATTTCTCATATAAATTAATTATCCCATATAATATTTAGGATCTTAATTCTTTTTTCTCTCTTTCCAAAATATACAATTTCTCATTTATATTACTCAATATCGTATTTAGATTCTTAATGTTTTTTTCTCTATTACTTTCCATAACAATATCCAATCTTTTATTTATAAAATCACACCTCTCATTCAGGATATTAATTCTTCTGTCTACAATAGCAAATTGTCTTGATATAACTTTATCATGTAAACAACAACACCCAATATATTTTTCTTTTACTTGGATATTTTTGGGATTAATCTTTTCTATAAAATTTCCAGATTTTGGTTTAGCTTCTTCATATACCTCTTGATTTTGTTCTTTAGAAAACGTCCGTTTTCGCTTCTTCCCGCCTTCTTGGGACGTCTGTCGGTCTTCACTGGGGCCTCCTGTCCTTTTTAAGTTGGTTACACTTTTCCGGGGCTCTAGATTTTGTTCTTTAGAAGACTTCATCCCGTCTTCTTGGGCCGTCTGTCGGTCTTCAATGGGGCCTCCTGTCCTTCTTATGTTGGTTACACTTTTCCGGGGCTCTAGATTTTGTTCTTTGGAAGACTTATTCCCGTCTTCTTGGGCCGTCTGTCGGTCTTCAATGGGGCCTCCTGTCCTTCTTAAGTTGGTTACACTTTTCCGGGGCTCTAGATTTTGTTCTTTAGAAGACTTCTTCACATCTTCTTGGGTCGTCTGTTGTCCTTTAATGGGACCTCTACCTGTCTCTACACGTTCTTTTCCTTTCTCATTCAATTTTCTACCTGTTTCTTTGTTGATTTTTTCTAACTGTTTACATTTTTGTACCCATTTTTTCGATTTTAAAACAGTTTTTTTTTTTAAATTTGTCCATTTTCACATGTTTCTTCTGGAGGTGGTTATTATTTCATTCACCCGATGATTCTGGAAATGAAGCATTAATTTAAAAATATAATTTATATATTTTTCATCAACTATTATATAAGAACTTACAAAAGCTTATTTTTTATACAATATTATGGGTCTTCATTTCTTCAACAAATGTTTAACTAATACCAAGATAATGTTAACTGTTCAAAATGACAAAGAGCTAAATCAATATTTAAAGAAATTCTTTCCTTCAGGTCTTAACCATTTAAAATATATTGGGATTGATGGTTCCGTTTTTTTCCATGCACATACCATAAAAGGGAAACAAGTTGGAACAATTGATATCAATGCTACAGCCCAAAAAGTATGTAATATAATTTGTGCCTATTGTGATATTCTCATGAATTTACTAAGTAACAATAACACCGATGATGATGATGATCATAATAATAATAATAATAATAATAATAATAATAATAATAATAATAATACTAATACTAATAATAAGGGAAGAACTTGTAATAATATGATAATACACTTTGTTATGGATGGAAAGTCTCTCTTTACAAAAAATCGTAGCAATCAACGAAAATCTGACCCCTTTTCCATTCTTTCTCCCCATGAAAAATTATCCTTAGAAAAATGTACAATTGCAATGATAAAAAGAAAATAGACATTCAACATCCTAATATCATATTTCTATTATCAACTGAATCATTACCTTTTGATCAACGAAATGAGGGTGAAATAACTCTATTTCGTTTTATTAATAAAATTTTAAATAAAAATTCCCGTTACATAATTATAAGTAATGACTCTGATATATCAGCAATATACATTCTTCGAGAGGATGATCGTGTTATGTTGGTTATCCCACCATATAATGGACAATCATACATTGGATTAAACAATTATAATCATATTATGGTTAAATTAAATATAAATTCTCAACAACTATTTAGTTTAACAGTATTGTATTTTATATTTTTTGGAAGTGACTATAATTTAGGTCTCATATCTTGTTGGACAATCAGTAAACATGACATTTTAAAAAACGCCATTTTACATGAAGAAACAAATCTTGTTTCAATTTTTAATCAAATGAAAAGATGTCGTTCAACTAAAAATGAAGCAATCATATGGCAGGAGTGGGGGGATTCTGTAACATACCAAGACTATTTATTTCTTTTTAAATTAATTGTATATGAAGCAGTTCATAGTGCCCGATATTATAAATCATTAGGGCAAAGTAATCCATCATCATTAAATTTATATTCAAATAATCACATAAAAGTTTTAACTAAAACTATAAAATTAATTAAATAATAAGTAATTATTTATTGCCTGTTAAAAACCTTAAGACAATTATTGTATTGAGTAGTAATATTTGTTTCAAATTCATCCTGAGGATTGAAATTCACATATATTCTAGGCTTTATTACAATGGGTTGTCTATGCCGATTAATTATATGGTCATGTCTCTTTTCGCGACTTACATTTTTATAGTAACTGGGTAAAATATCTTGAAGTTTACAAAAATTTAACTGGGATAGGTTGGTTGTATGAGAGAGAGATTATTTTAATTGGGAATTAAGAACAATAGCAGTTTTAAATAAACGTTTGGCTTCCATCCAATCAGATAAATTTGTAAATGTCCATAATATGATCTTGATTTTATCTTTAGCTTTAGGAACACATTTCCATTCATTACACCATACATCGTTAATCATTAGATTTGTTATTATATAATGCAAAATATCAATAATTAATCTTTCATTACACACAATGAAAACTGGGCATTGAATTATGGAAAAAACATTGTGTTCAGTAGCAATGGTTTTAGCAGCAAACAATAGGCATTCAATCACCTCATAACCAGCAATAAAACCTGGTGAAGAGTACTGGTTGGAACATTTTTCTATAATTTTTTTATCATTCGAATTATATATGGCAAGTTTTACAATTCGACAATAATTTCCAGTTTTCTTGTTCTGCAGACTCATACCAACTCCCTTGTTAGATATGTAGAATATGCTTTCCTGATCATGTACAGGGATATTTACATTTGTCTCATGTAATGAATATTCAACATATATATACATATCATGGGTAATAAATGGAAGTTTAATTTTTTGTCTTTTCAATACATCTGCCATTTTAGGAAGATTGTGGTGGTGGGGAGGATTGGGATGTTTGCTGCTGTGGTGATGACTGAGAGGTGAATGGTAATTGGGTATTGGGAGATTGTGGTATATAAGGATTTTGATGAGTATGGGTGGGGTTGACAGTGGGAGGGGGAGGGGGAGGAGGAGAAGAGGTAACAACACTTGTTGGAGGAGGATGGGAATGATAATAACAGTAAGAAGTGGGGGTATATTGACACTGACATTGATAATAAGAACTAGGGAATTGTTGATGGGGTGAATAATGGAATGAAGAGTGTGTATGTAGGGGCAGTTGGGTTGGTGGTGGTGGAGGTGGTTGTGCATATATTATGGGTGGGATTGTTTGTGCAGAATTTGTAAGATTTTTAGTTTTTCATCAAATAATTTACTGATTTCTTCAGCCCTCTTTGTTGATTCTTTTAAATGAGTTTCTTCATTTAGATGCTGACAATTTTTAATGTAATCGTCAATTATATTTAAAATAACTTCATTCTCTACATTTTTAGTCCATTCTAAAGCTGGTCTGGTAGGGAAAACAGGAAGACTAATCAATAGTTGTGTCAAAGAATTAATAAGAGATTCTAGAGTTTCTTTGGTAACATAATTTAATGTATCATTATCTGTGAGAATGGGTAAATTTCCCGGAATTAACGTAGTATTTAAAAATTTTGTAATGTCATCAGTAGAATTGATAGGAAACTGTAAAGGGTTAGTAATCATATCATTCCCAACAACTTTAAAATTTATTAGATTATTAGAAGAACTATTCATGTTTTAGCATAAGATTTTTTAATATGATAAATAATATAAAAGGTATAAATTAAGACTATAAGTTATAATTATTCCAGCTGTCCTGAATTGAGCTCGGACCGGGGTATCTCATAATCATGGCAGATGATACTAAATCCACCCTTATTACATCTCCAACTGAATTAATAGACAGACTAGGAAAAGAAATAATTTATTATGCTGACAAATGTTTTTTGGACATACCCAAAGTTAAGATTTACAGTTTGTGTATGGGTTCCAATTGTGTGCAAATTAAGGATGATATTCGTCTAACTGCAAATGCAGTATCCCCTAGCTGGATATATGATCCAATGGAGCATGAGGATGAGGAATATGGTCATTTGGAATCTGGATTTCGCAATGCCCATATTATACTTCTTTGTAATATAAGTGAATCAATACTAAATTCTATTTTGACAGGTTCTCTTACATTGAAAGATGTTAGAAAAACATTGCTTATATATAAGTTTGATAAGACTTTGTTGGATTTTGATGTTAGCCACATGGATGAAATAATTAAGGAACATCCCATTTCATATAATCGAATTCCATATACCTATTTGGATTACTCATTCAATGGAACATCAATAAAAGAGGTTTTAGGAATACAAAACTCCCCTGAAAATATTTCTAAAGACCACCACCATAGAGGGTCATTGGTTTTGGATAAATACAAAACTATTGTCAGTTTGTTTAATAAACACGAAAACCGAGAGGGCACTTTGACAGTTATTACTGGTTTAATGGCCTCAGGAAAATCGTCTCGACTTTTGCAACTTACTCAAACACATTGCAGAGAAAATAAAAATAAAACCATTTTGATTTTGCCTAGATGTGTACAATTAAAACAAATAAAATGTCGATCAATAATTCCGACTGAAATCCAAATCCGGAGTGAAACTTACTTAGATTATAAAGACTATATTCTTTACTTTGATATCGATTTGATTTACTTTTTATCGACGATGCTCATTTGTTTTATCCAGAAAATTTAACTGAATTTGTTCATGTATGTCAAGGTTATGGAATCGATGTGATAATTGCAGGACTGAGTGTATCATCATTTAGAAATGATACATTTAAAGGTTTTGTTTTTTTAATGTCTCAGGCTAATAAAATAGAATTACAAACAACATCCTGCACTCTATGTAATTATCGTACAGCCAAGATATCATTTCAGTTTAATTGTCGTAAACCAAGTAATTTTGTGGGTGATCATCGTAAGTATTTAAGTGTGTGTTCTCCTTGTATGATTGAATTAGCACCATACTTTCTATGTCTTGGAAAAAGTAATTTTGACCAAAGTGATTTGGATAAAATGTGTGGTACTATTTTATAATTATTTATATATGTTTCTAATATATATACAGTTTGAAAATTGTTATTATCAAATGACACATCCCAACATTAAAGAATTTATAAACAGGGTTAAAACAGATGGACACACACACACACACATATATATATATATATATATATATATATATATATATATATATATATATATATATATATATATATATATATATATATATATATATATATATATATATATATATATATATATATATATATATATATATAAACAAAATAATTAAAATTAAGCATAAAAATGAACTCACTGTAGATCTTAAATATGATAAAGAAAATGGAATTTTTCTTGATGATGACGGTATAGTCTATTTCCCAGAAGTAAACAATGAAAATATTAATTCACAAATAATTAGAGTAAAACGTAATCAGGTTCCATTATTTAGCCACCGTCCACAATTTATTTCACAAAAGAGAAAGAATGAAGATAATACTGAAATTCCTCCGAAAAGGCAGGAATCTTTATAATAAAGCTGATTATAATTGAAATAGTTTATCCGGATTCCATCTTTCGATATTAAATTTATCACACTCCAAATTTTGAAAAAATGAAGTCCATTTTCCCCTTCAACTATTTTTGTTGATATTGTAAACAACATTTTGTTGTACATGTCGCTAATATATTGACCTCTAAATTTTACAATAAACATTAAATGGCATAAACTATTGTAAATGTTTTTGTTGAGGGACAGAATAGGATTATTTATCAGAATGTTAATTTTATCTTGACTCTTACAAATATACTTAAATGTTTGTATATTTTTGTTTTGAAACATTTTAAAAAAATTCACATCATCTCTAGTTACTACTTTTAAAGATGTAACACTAAAAATGTTATAAATATTGTAAAAATAATACATAGAAATACAATAAAGACTTAAAACATAAATGAAATATTTTAAAATAACGTTATTAATATTACTACTATTATCAACCAACATTTTCATTACATTTACAAAATATAATTTAATTATATTATCCTCTTCAAACATGAGGTAGCTATTTACAATCTTATTAAATTTCTTACTACTGAAGTTATTGATTTCTAAAAGATTATTAACATCAACATCATTTAGACTGATACTACTACTGATGCAACTATCACTATTATTAGATTCTTCCTGGTTTATAGGTCGAAATACTTCATTAAAATATATAGAAAGGGGAGGTGGCGTTGTTGGCTGTTTGTCATCTGATTGTCTTTCCATTTCTTCAATGTACTTTATTAATTCGTAGTCACAGGGGTATGTTTCCTGGCACGTGAGTCTATCTATAGTCACAGGGATATATTTATATTCCCTGGCCTGTGGGTATAGTAGTCACAGGGGAATTTTTGGGATTCCCTGGCGGCGCAGTTATTGTAGTCAAGAGGGGTAGTGGGGCAGGGTGTTGGACCATGCACAGCGTGTGGCTCTAAGGAGATCAATGTGTTAAAGGTCAAATCCAGTCGAGAGAGAGATTAAGTATTAACCACATACGTAATATATAATATACCTGGATGAGTAATAGGTTGCCGGGGGTCAATTAAATCATGATAATCAGGTGGAACCACATTAGGTACAACCTCACCTGGGTTCCTAAATTGTCCACGTGTATCTAGTCGAACTATATGACCTGGTTGAGTGAGCATAGTTAAACCAAAATACCACCCCTCAGTTACTTCCAAGGGATTAAGGGTAGTAAGTTCATGCCAAATACTCTCTGAGTAAAAGCTGAATACAATTGGATGGCCCCAAATAGCATTAGATAGTCGACGATCGTCAGTCGTTTCATAAAAATGCTTGTCTTCATATCCAGGACTAACCGCTAATCGATAGATATATAGGGGATAAGTTTCTTGCCGGCGCCTATAATGATTAATCAATTTTGTCTTATGAACAACAGGCCAGTCATCTCCTCGTTCATCATGTCTCAAACGCCATAGTTTTTGGTGTGGATCAGCTTTAATGTGACGATTCATCCAATCACAGGCATTTACATTTGCTATTGCCGGTTGATCTATAATAAATTCAACATCACTTTTTAATGTTGATTTGGCTTTAGACAGCAGGGGTTGGAAAAGGGGTTCGAGTTCATAGTAAGTGTGCATTTGTAAAGGTTTGCCACCATTCTCTAGTGTATAGTAAGCCAAATCAACTTGATGAGGGTCCATTGTGTTATGACCAATCTTCACACAGGCATTACTAATCAAATTTTTTTCACGAAACAGGCCAACTAATGAAGGAATTAAAACCTCAACGTAACCACTGAAATAATCACATGAGCAACCATATCCTTCTACATATTTAATTATTTCATTGTAATTATTTTCATTTAACGAGTCGTACACGCAAGGTGCCTTGGTATCAGATGGAACATTTGTTCTATATAAAGCGTTAGTAGTTGTGGTGGTCGTGGTGGTGGTTATGCCTAGAGAGGAAGAATTATTATTAAGGTGAACATGGATTCAAGAAGGTTCCATTCCTTCTATATTCGGTACTGTTTCAGGAACAGAACATTCTACACATATGCCTTCTTTGACTGGATTAAATTTAGATATATCTACAATATTCAGATCATGAATCCATCCAACTTTTTTGCATCCATTATCTATAGTAAGTTTGGACGTGGATTGATCACAATGTTTTCCACTAAATAATCCATGAGTTGTACATTCACATGTGAAATTGTAATCTTGCCATATTAATTTACCTAATGTGGTTGAACATACTGGAACTGTAGGTATTTTTAGGGGATTAGTAAGAGATATTTCAAACCAATATCCATCCTGCCAGGAGGCATTAGCTGGCAATATTTCATTACCTTCTTTAGAATATAAAGGATAAGGTAAAAATATACAACACTGATTTAGTTTCATACCTTCCCACACTTTACAGGCTTGATGATGATTGTCATCCTGATGATGTCCATATGTTGATAAAATTAATAATGGATTATTAGCTAATGCATCATCATCGCTTTCAGCCTGATCAATATACCATTCTAATGACGATATATTTTTTTGTCTTGTTATACCATAGTGAAATAACTTTCTTTTTCTTTGTATCGCCTCTTTCCTATAATTATTGTACATATAAATAAGTAAATTATTATAAGAAAAAAAATAATAGTAATCATTTTTATTTATTTCCTTTCATTGTCATATAATGTTCACGTGGTGAATCATAAATAGAATTCTCATTCATATATATAGTGGCTGAAGGCAGAGGATGAAAAGAAGGTGAAGAAGAAAAAGAAGAAGAAGGAGGAGGAGGAGGAGGGAGAGGGGGTAGAGGAGGATAGGGGGGAAGATTAGGGGGTAAAGGAGGATAGGGGGGAAGATTAGGGGGTAATGAAAAGGATGACATTATTAATGGGGTGGATTCTGGTTGTGTATTACTACTAGTTGTTAAAGTCATAGTGTTAACTGGAGTTGTAGTTGTAGTAGTAGTAGTAGTAGTAGTAGCATTACAATAGTGTTTATAACAATAATGACATAAACAAATGGTTATAAAAATATATATAATTAATATGGATATAAGGCATATACATAAAATAATGATTTATTATTGACAAATAATACACATCGATTAAATGCATTTGTGTATTGGGATTATTATTATTCTCAATGATTTTTTTCAGGAAATTAGTAGATTGATGTGTATTTATTAGTATCTTATTTAGATGTGAAAATACCGTATTATAATTATAAAATAGTCTTAATCCATCAGATGATGTTTCTGAAAAATTTGAAAAGGCATAGCATGCCCTATTCAATTCTAATAAACTAACACCCGGATATAATATATGTTGTTGATATAAGCGATGACTAATATTACTACCACATAATATGTTTAATTTTAAGATATTATTAATAGAATAAATCCAAATTCCAGGTACAATAGGTATAAATATAGGATTGAATTTTTGTGTTAATTTATAATTACATAATTCTAAAATAGCCTCATCAGATTGATTAAAAGCAGCACTAATACAATTGTGAGATTTGTGTGAATTTAAATTAAAATATGAAAAACTAATGATGACTAAGGTACTATTAATAACATCAAAGTTTTCCTTTGACATTACCATACACCAATATTCACTTTCAATTTGTAATACCATTAAGTACTTGTTATCTTCAACTTCTAAAGATGCACTCCATTTTTCGTTAACATTTGTATAAACTGGTATTACTGAATACAAAAATCCATGATTTGGTGGATTATTGGTGGTAACTATGGGAAAATAAACTACTAATATAAACCTGTTATCAGTATAATATACTGACACCCGGCAGAGTTTATAATAAATTGACATTAAATCATCAATTGATGAATCATTAAAGATCATTTTTTTTCGATTTCGAATCTGAATTAAGTCCTTTTCAAATGGTAAACGATTGAAAATATATCTTGAGAGTATTCCTGTAGAATACATTAAATCTAATTCTACTTCTGTGTGTTCAATGTCTGATATAATTGTATTTATGGTACTATGTATAAAACTGATATATACACACAATTCTCTACGATTTAATTCTGTTTTGTTAATTGAATTTAACATTTCAATTGTTTCCTTGACAAAAATAATTTGTTCAGAAATAATTTCTTTATGTGGATATTTCCATACAAAATGATCATTGGATATTATTGTATCAGAATTTTTTAAAAATTTATATTTTTTTATAAGTTCTTGTCGATTAATAATTCGAATAAGTTTATAAATTCCATTAAATGTTTCAAAAGGACATTTTTGCTTACAACTATTCAAAAGAGTTAAAAATTGATTGAAAATGTTTTCATAAATTGTAAAGTTGAAGCTATAGAACAATCTTTCCTGTGAATCTACTAACAGTGTTTTATACTGGCGGGCAAAAACAACACCATGTTTGATTATAACTTCAAGTTCATTACTATCCACACTCCCTGATGCTATTAAAATTATTATGAATGTTAACATTTTTTTAAACATAATTTTAAGTTTTTTTTTTACATAAAAAAATGGATATGAATTTTAACTGGCATAAAAAACCATCAAATGTTTTTGTAGCCTCTCCACCTAGTTCACAAATCGTATTTCAGTATAAAGACGAAGATGATGTCCATAAAAAAACATGTACACTTTCAATTAAAGAAACACTCAACACTCCTGAAGGGGATGTAATTATAACTTGGGCCAATCGTAAATACATTAGTGACCTATTCAAACTAAAATTAAAATCATTAACTTCTTTGGAATCAACTTTTACGGAGCACCAACAAAAGGAAGAAGATACACGTATTGTGGGATGTCTTCCAGTGGTTCTTCTAGATATATCTACAACAGAAAATAATCTTATTCTAGATCCCCATAGATTAACTAATTGGTTTATTCAAATCATAAGTCGAGTGATCCCCATTGAAACTATCCTTCCACCAGAATTAGTCAGGGAAGTTAACATGACGTTTTATATACGTGATACTAACATTTTTCTTCCTAGACATGGTGTGATGACTAACATTCCAGATCTTATATTTTCCGCTCTCAATACACTGGAAACTGAAAATATATGGGAATTAGGCGATAATGGAGAAAAATTAAGCTATGAACTGCTATCAATATCATGTATATTTAAACTCTTGATTCCCAAATTACAAAGTATATTTATTTCTTCACACAGAAAAATAAATATTTCTGGTAAGATAAAAAGTGGAAAATTCAAAATGTCTCCTGAATTCCAAAAAATACTTCATGAAAATAATTTATTAAATAAAATTGAAAAGTGGTCAGAAAATTCTCTTAAATTTATATCTGACAAACTTCGTGAATATTCCGTATTTTTTCTAAATAAACTGGGCGATGTAAATGATACAAATATATGGGCAGTTTAAAGAATTTATAAATGTTGCTCAAAAATCTAAAACCATCCCAATCTATTTTAATGAAAATATTACTTTCCGCATTATGATTCATGCCATTGGTGAAATATTTCATTCTCTCTTTACAGATATATTGCCAAACGAGTCAATGGAATCAGCAATTCATGGCGCACTATATCACATGGTTTATCTCCATGATTTAAAACTATTGGATACTTTTAAAAAATATTTTTATATTCCTATTTTATACCGCCTAATATATTCTTGCTATAAAATTAATTCACATTCATAAAACCATCACTTGCATATTTATCTGAGAACCATAGTGATATATATTACAGTCTATTAGAATATCAAAATAAAAATCCTTTATGGCAAGGAAATGAGAACACTGACCTGATCGCGTGGATGGAGATCAAAACGTGTGGATCGGCTCTGTCTCATTGCCTCACAGAGCGAGAAATATCTGAATGATGAAAAGTTTATGGATGCTTTATATTGGACAGTTTATGACATACGAGGACAAGCTTTAGACTATTATATAATTTTCCTCCTAATTGTATAAAAAATAGCTTATCCCTTAGAAATATAAAGTTAGGCAATACCATGAGCAAAGAAAATAAAACACTAAACTGTAAAAATCTAGTATCTCCTTTTTTCCGTATATTTGTATGTTTTTATGATTATATACAAAATATTCCACCTCATCTCATTACGGTGGATATATTAAATAGTTCCGAATTTGGAGAATTACCACAGTACCGTCACATTATCATTACAGCATTAAGCGACTTTTTTAAGGGAAACGAAGATATATTTTCGTCACTATTAAAAGATTAAAACACAAATTTAAAAAATAATTCACAAGCACAAAAATATTGGGATGACATTAACAACCCATACCCACAGTTTCACTGAAAAAAAAACACTTACTATCACATCTTATAATATATAAAAAAAAAATCTGTTATGGTAAGGAAATGAGAACACTGACCTGGTCGCGTGTGGAGAGCAACTGTGAAGAATGTGTGGAGGGGCTCTGTCTTGTATATAGCCTGACAGGAAACTGTCATCATCTCATTGAATCCCTTTCTATTTGTCCTCTCTCTCTCTCTCTCTCTACTCTCTCTCTCGCTCTCTCTCTCTCTCTCTCTCTCTCTCTCTCTCTCTCTCTCTCTCTCTCTCTCTCTCTCTCTCTCTCTCTCTCTCTCTCTCTCTCTCTCTCTCTCTCTCATTCACTCTCTCTCTCTCTCTCTCTCTCTCTTCTCTCTCTCTCTCTCTCTCTCTCTTCTCTTCTCATTCTCTCTTTCTCATTCACTCTCTCTCTCTCTCTCGTTCTTCTTTTCTTTTCTTCCACTAAAATTAAACTAAATTATAAAATATCTTCCAGACAGTCAGCAGCGAGAATTCCACGTGGTGTATAAATTCCACCGTCATAACCACAAATAAGTAAACAAGTACATTACAATAGTTTTATATAAGCATATCCATATAGAGCTATGTCTTTATTAGATGCATCACGTGACAGTTGGGCCATTTTAATAAAGCTTTAACGGTTCATTCCTTCAAGAAAACTTTGATGAGCTCGTTCATTTATTTTGCCGACAATCTGCCATAAATGATCGATTGAAAAACGAGATGATTCAGACTGAATCATACATTTTATAGTATTATTATTACTTACACTAGGAAATATTTTTTCAACAAAATCAACATAGGATGGTGTAGGTTGACGAATAAACTGTAGCAAATCATTATAAGATATCGAAAAAACGTTTTGAGTTTTAGTTATTTTATGACAAATCTTTCTAAGATGAATGAATATATCATATGCTCTCGAGGAAGATTCAGTTATAGCTAAACGATACAGAGCTCCATGAATTTAATTTCTATTAAGACCATATAGGTAATATAACATTAAAATTTCATCAAGATCAAAAGCTAAACGTAGACTACCTGGTAAGACAAAATTTGTACGAGGATGGAAAAGAATAACGGCTTCAGCTTCAGAAGCCACATTATGACTTACTGGAATAACTTGCATGGCATCACCATCGAAGTCGGCATGATTACCATGCACAATGCTAGTGGGGATAGCCATGACTGGATAGATCCAAAAAGCTTTCACCCGATGCAAGGTAAAATTTCTATCATCAAGTGTAGGATAACGGTGGGGAAGAACATACGTGGACAATCTAGTCGTCTCCATACACTAATAGGAAGAATACATTCATCTGGTTCAAGTTCATTACAGGGGGTAATAATGACGCGGACTGAACCAATGTATCGTTTATTGTGTCCATGTTGACGTATAGAAGAAAATTTACCACTTTTCATTCGACTCAACACTGATCCATAACTCGTTTAAACTTTACTCATATTTACACTAGGATCTGAAATAAGTTTTTTGTAAAACGGCAATGATCGTTGATGATTCATAAGGAAGGCTAAAGGTGGAATTAACCGGTGAATTCCATTCGATAACTTTATATGCACCCTATAATTGAGTTCATTAGGATCATTTCTTATTTCAATTTGTGATTGGGTTGTAAGTCGCTCAATAATATTCTTGGGTTTCTAAAGAGGAATTTATCATGAGTGTTATTATTATCTGCTTTTGATGAGCTATTTCCTTGCCAAATATGATTAAGGTAAATTCGAAATTCAGCATATGAATGTTCATATTTTGTTTGGCACGCTTTACATTGCCATCCACCTGTTGTTGGACGAAAAATACGGTTTCTCACTTTAAGATAACGAAAAAGTAGGACAGATTGACTGACTAAATGCTATGAAATATTTTAGATCTGTCTTAACCAGTTGGTTTGTTAATTTAGATATTCGTATATACTTATACGATATATTTTCATTTCCAATATTTTGTTTTCCTTTTATGTTGCTTTCAAAATTAGTAGATTTGGATTTAATGTTGCAAATATTTAATACAATGTCATCATAAGTTTCTAATGAAATTGTTAAGGGTTTTATTGGATAATATGATTGTTGTTTTTGTCCCAATTGGGAAACTTTTTTACCCATGAAAGCTTTTTCGATATTTAATGATGTATTTTTATATCCCCTAATAGGCATTAACCATTTGTAAGAGGTCATTATAGTGAAAGAGTGTTAGTATTTATGAAAAAATATTACACCGCATTCCTATATAAAGTACAGTACCCTTCCTTCTGATATTATTTATTCTCTGACTCCCAAACCTTACAATGGTTAGGAAGAATCCCACTCAAACTAAAGCTTCAGCATCAGTTATGGACATAGCAGCAATTGCTAATCAACCTGAAGTGGTTGAATTAACTAACAAGAAACAATCACGCAAAAGGAAATCACAATCTCCTAAGGCTCTATATCGTAATTTAATGATTATTAATGAAGAACAGGAAGACGAAAAATATTTAATTACATACAATTCAGGTAATAGGAAACTGAAAACCAAGGAAGAAATTATCCAAAAATTGGATGAAACTTTTCATGTATTTAAAGAAAGTCAAAGAGAAGAAAGTAAATACCACATCATTGCAGGGCATGAAGATAAAAAAATGGACAAATGTGAAAGTATTTTGATTAAGTTTTACAAAAAAAACATTGCCACCACTACAAGTATCAATTCCAAATGTACCCATTCCCGAAGTTGTGGTAATGGAACCTGATGAAGGAAAAGAAATTTCGGCTTCAGAGTTATCAGTAGAAGAAGAATCATCGCAAGCACTATTTATATCTCCATCAACATTCACAGCAAAAACAGACGCTAACCTTATCCAAGATCCATTATGTTCATCAGAAAAAGTTGTTTTTAACACCCCTCCATCTTCACCATCACCATCATTTCCTTAGGTGCTTTAATTACTGCCACCACCACCACCACAACAACCACCACCAACTCCAACTTTATCCATCCCCCCCTCCCCCCCCCCCCAAAAAAAAAGTGGTAATAGAACAGATGATGATGGAAAAGAAGAAAAGAAGAAGAATTTAAAGCACTATATATCTCATATCATTGTTCCATTTTGATCACCATCATAATTCCCTTAGAAACTTAAAATAGAATATTAAAAAAATTGTATAAACTATATGAATTATACAATTATAACTATAACCACCATAATATAATAAAAAAAATATAACTTATTTTTTTTCCTAATGTATATATATAGCTTACCATTTCATTCACCATAATTTAGTTCAACATGTTGAAGAACAAAATAGACATAGGACAGATTACATCACTATATCAACCTCCTCCAGATGGTTGTTATGCTGGTGTTGTTGTTGATAGTATATTTAAACATAGAAAACTGGCAATAATGAAGAATATTGAAACTATTTTAAAAAGTCTTAATTATCAGCTTCTCTATTTACCATCAAAAAGTAATGAGAATAATGGCACTTATGATGATTTATTAGAGATGTTAGAGATACTTCCACCCAAACTACCAATATATACCAATTCCTTTCTTTTGATTTATGTGACGCATGGTAATGCAAATGGATACAATGAAGACGAAGAGTTACTAAATGTACCTCATTATAATAGTTCACCTCTAAATATCAGGCAGCTAGTCGAACAATTTGAAAATGAAATTAACCGGCCCAGTCTTCAAAAAACATATATATTTATTGTGGTTACTGACAACAGTAGCAGCAAAAAGACTCCTCAGAATCCTCTTCCTTTGTATCTTTTTATACAAAAGCTAACACTAATGTAATGTATGTTAGAACAGAGACATCAACCACATCTTGTTTAGACAAAATACTCCTAATGAATGCTGACCTAAGATCTATTGTATCAATTATTTTAGGGGAATTAAATTCTCTGTAACACTGTTATGAATATGAGAATATATATCGTTGGGAGTTGAATTTTCCAACTGGCATAAATTATCAGACAGCTTACTGGACGAATATTAATGTAATAATGTTGTCGACATTGTGGACATGGAACAATAATGGGCAACAGGCTAGGATAGCTATTTATAACATATGCTATGTTGGAATCTTTTCTAAACCGATCATCTTTCTGGCTATATTTGGCCAGTTTGTGGAATATTCGCCAATAAAATGGGCCCCAAAATTTTGTACCCATACGCTGAGGCAAAGGATATGTTTTGTGGTAGCTGTCGTATAATGCAATGAACCGGTGGAAATTTAGATGTGGCTGTTGAAATGAAAGATAATTCGCCTTCAACAAGAGGTACTGCCCCATCAGCTTCTAGTTTATTCAGAAGATCTACCAAATTTGAAACTCCATTAATGCAAAAGTTTGTCTGAAAAAGTTGTTGTAAATATTTTAAGCGACTGATATCATTTGTTATATAGGTTTCTAAAGCAAAGAATGAAGGCTTAATTTTATATTTATTATTATTCTTAATGTTACTGGTAATAATAGACTGGGCCTCGAATAAGAAATATTATGAAGTTCCTTGGGACTTTTTAGTTGGATACCATTATTATCTCTGTCATCATCACCATCTTCATCATCTACATAAACCACCATATTGACGACTGTTTGAAGTGTATATAAAAAGGATGAAATTAAGATATTATTGGCGGACTGAATAGTTGATGAGTTGGTTTGATAAGAAGGGTTTAGAGCTTGAATGTAATAATCTAAGATTATTGAAAACGTATATAATATAAATGTTGGTAAACATAAATGGCTGGAAATTTTACGTTCCTTTTATTATCAAAAAACAGTTTATAATTGAAAAGACACTGCTGTTGCTGCTGCTTTTCCATTTTTTGTATTTCTCTAAAAACAATATTAATGTTTAATGATAATTTGTACATGACCCTGGTAACGGGAATATCTTGAGGTTATATTGAGATGATTTTGGGCTATTTAGTGTTCCCGTGGCCCGATCCTAGCTAGACCAAGCCGGCAGTGACAGCTGACTAACTCCTAGGTACCTAATTACTACTAGGAATCAGGGTGAAATAAACTCTTCCTAATGTTTCTCGCGGGCACCCGGGATTTCGATCCAGTGTGCTGTCAACTCAGCTGCGCGGAACAATTTTACTTCTTTAATTTAAATATGAAGTGGAGTATTTGAAAAAAGTTTTTTTTTTTATGAATTATCCTAAATAAAAACAATAAGCAATGACTGTATTTTTAATAATAATATTATTATTTATAACAGTTATAATAATGATTTAGTTATGTAAAGAGGAGAAAGAGGAGGAGACGAAGGAATAGATGCAGCAGGTGGAAGTGTAAGTGGCAGTGAAGGAGGGGAGGAGGAGGAGGTGAAGGAACAGATGCAGGTGGTAGAGGAAGTGAAGGACGAGGAGGAGGAGGAAACAGATGCAGATGGAAGAGGAAGTGAAGGAGGAGGAGGAACAGATGCAGGTGGTAGAGGAAGTGAAGGAGGAGGAGGAGGAGGAGGTGAAGGAACAGATGCAGGTGGTAGAGGAAGTGAAGGAGGAGGAGGAGGTGAAGGAACAGATGCAGGTGGTAGAGGAAGTGAAGGAGGAGGAGGAGGTGGCGGCAAAGGAACAGATGCAGATGGAAGAGGAAGTGAAGGAGGAGGAGGAGGAACAGATGCAGGTGGTGGAGGAAGTGAAGGAGGAGGTGAAGGAACAGATGCAGGTGATAGAGGAAGTGAAGGAGGAGGTGGCGGCAAAGGAACAGATGCAGGTGGTAGAGGAAGTGAAGGAGGAGGAGGAGGAGGCGACAAAGGAACAGATGCAGATGGAAGAGGAAGTGAAAGAGGAGGAGGCGGAGGCGGCAAAAGAAACAGATGCAGATGGAAGAGGAAGTGAAGGAGGAGGAGGAGGAGGCGGCGAAGGAATAGATGCAGGTGGAAGAGGAAGTGAAGGAGAAGGAGGCATAGGAATAGATGCAGGTGTAGAGGAAGTGAAGGAGGAGGCAAAGAAATTCCTCAAGGCCTATTACAATCTTCTTCAATTAGTCAAATAGAAAATTCTGGGCCTCAGGAACTGGTACAATTCTCTATGACTCAAACAGGGAAATAATACAACATTAGGAAATCAATTTTAGAATCACTATTCCTCCCTTTTATTGAGGAAGATATAAGAACAAAATCAGGTTTTTTCATTGTTCCTACATTACCATTATCATATAATCTTAAGAATAAATTAGAAATTGAAAATACCTTAGTAAAACCTTTTAATACCTTTCTTATTAATTATAATAATGCTTACAAATATTGGCATAATAGTGAATCTTTTCACATAAATAAAATATTGCAAAATTGTGTATATGATAAAGGATATTATTCCCAAAACCCAATTGTTTTAATATTTCCATGGAATATTTCAGATAGTGTTGACGTTACTGATATGAGTGAAATACGAGATGTCCAGTTAAATAATCATATAGAATCAATACGAGTAAGATCACAAAATGAATCCAAACCAATTTACATGAATTGACTCTGGATATCATGTACCCATGCAGCCAGTCAAGATTTATTTATACAGGGATTTTCAAAATATGATTTCCCAATGGAAGAAGATTCATTACCGCCATTTGTGGTAATGAAACTTGAACTTCAAGAAGGTAACAATGAAGTGGAATTTAAAATTGAGACTAGGAACATTATATTTAAAAATATTAAATTGAACATTAAGGTAGAGGGGTCTGAAGATATGGATATGGTAGAAGAGGTGGAGGAAAAAAAGGAGAAACTGGAGAAGGAACCACCATTTTCATATAATCCCAATAGACCATTATATACTACTACAGTTCGTTCTCTTCTTTCCTTCCTTCAAAAATATCAATTATCCTCCTCTCTTTTTAATGATGGTAAATTATCATATTATTTTTTAATAAACTTGAATCAAATTCAAATTTCTATAAAGGGTATGATACAAAAAATCTAATTATATTAATATTTCTGTGGAATAATAATAATTTCATACCTGACACTTATAAAAATATAAACGAGGTAGGTGATATTAAATTAAAGAATCATATTG
This sequence comes from Procambarus clarkii, assembly GCF_040958095.1. Lineage (NCBI taxonomy): Eukaryota > Metazoa > Arthropoda > Malacostraca > Decapoda > Cambaridae > Procambarus > Procambarus clarkii. Next base: position 2,126,379 of record NC_091199.1, on the reverse strand, counting down.
AAGCACTACAAATAATAGAACAAAATGAAGGAGAGCAGTCATGTACCTATGCCAAATGTCAGGATGAGATGAGATTGTTCAACCTCTCCCCCTACTCCTGTTAACCCCAAAATACTATTTGAAGTACCCCACCCCATTCCCTTTCTTCCTCCCAAAAATGTATCATGTATAACATAGGCGATTTTTTATTTTTTTGGCTGGAACCAAGTACATTATCAAATAAAATTTTAGTATATTATAAAAAATAGATACAATTATGTCAAATCAAAATCCAGTTTAAAGTGATACAGAAGAGATGGAGGAAGATGATTCAGATACTTCACTGGAACTGGAAGAAATGAATTACCCCTCAACTTCAACTTCTACTCCAAAGAAAAAAAATCAAAGCTAAATCGAACCAGCACGACACAGGATGATGATGATTCACTGGAAGATTTTACAACTTCAACTCCCCCAAAATCAAAGTCAAACCGAACCAACACCCGTCAACGAACACGGGGAACCTCACCAGGCCCAGACACCAGAAGATCATCTTCGGATATTGGATATAACAAACGTATATTATTTCAATTTAAATATTCTATGACGATGAATGATGTGGTAAAAGAGTGTAAATATAAGGTAATAGTATCTGAAAATATAAATCACATTACATTTAACAAGAAATTCTTCACATTTGTAAATTGTAAAACTTAACCATTAAGATTGTTAATTCACCAGTATATTACATTATCAATGTATAGTATTATAAATACCAATTATGAACCCAGATCCCGTGGTTCATGTTATCAAGCTGATGGCTCCTATCTTTTTCCCACGTCGTTTTGTGGAGATTTGCTCATTATCCGAAAAATATATGACATTGTTGGCCTGGGAGGAATCGGTAGAAATCTTAAATGGAAGATAAATCCAGCTCATGTTTCAGATAATGGTATTCTTTCAAATTATTGTGCACAATATATTGAAAAAATTAATAAATCAGCTTCTAGAAACAGTGAAAATAAAAATATATTCATTTATATAAAATTACTAACTAATTTATGGACATTTTTAACTGTACAAAAAGATAATGAGTGGCAAAATGCTCTTAGAAATAATCTTATTGATGAAATTGGAAAATTAAGTAAAATAATGAAAGCAACATACAAAAATATTTATAAAGTAGGTTTTTGTGTTGAAAAATCTCCAATAGATTGGAGATTCTAGTGGAGATAAAATCTCCACCAGAAAATTTTGCCAAATATTTAGATGAAGTAAGAAATATGAAACACTTAAATTGTAATGTTAGTAAAATGTCTAAGGAAGAAGCGATAGAACTTCATTTTTCCCTATTACAAAAATTTAATGATATTAAAAACTGATACTCATATGTATGAAATTCAATATTATCTGGCATATATACCACCAAATCATTGGAAGGAGTCTCAAAATGAGAGTAATGAAGTTAAGGGAGAACAAGTTTTTTATAACAATTTAAACCAGTTAAACTTTAATCCATATACATGCAAAATATCTATTATGTAAATCCCGTTTTCATTTAATCAATTTCATCACATCCACCTATAATTGTTGGGATATAAGTAGAGGTAGTAGATATTGGAAAATTAGTTTACATATTATTTTGATTGTGGGGTGCTTTTTTTTATTGTAATAAAAAATAATAAGCATAATGACTACATCACTGAAATATATATACCAAATTAATAATAATTCTTCAGAAAATAATTTGTTAACTTTGACATTCAACCAAAATAATACTTATATTGATGATTTATATCCAGGTTTATCGGAATCATCTTGTAGGTTAGCTCTCAATCGATTAATTTATATAATGTACTCAATAACAAAAAATATAGATGAGGTTAGTATTAGTAATCATCAAGTTCAATTTTAAAGTGGGCACAATTCTGAAATTTTCATCCAACAAATATATTATATCGCTGGTTTAACTACTAAACCAGCCTCAAATTTAATTAGTTATCATACAATTAAATATGATCCAGAAATGTTTATTAAAATATTAAAACAAAAGGCGCCTCAATCTTTCAAATTACTACAACGTTTTGATTCGAAATTAATTTACTTTTCTCTTCTTACAAATTTATGGCATACTCTTCTCATGCAAAAAAACACAAGACATTAACATAATAAAGAACAGTATTATGCATCATCTTATAAATAATTGTTTTTATAATGAGGACCAACCAATAATTGAATCTGGAATACTTGACATATACACACCTTTTTACAGTCCTATGCATATCAGTAAATTAATTAACCGAGTCATTGAACCTTACCATAAAAATACAAATAATATACATATTATAGAAACTAAAGATCTTACTCATTTACATTATGAACTTGTGATATCTTTACATAAAAAAACAGATATTGTATCTAATAAAATAACGGCAATGGTAGCTTTCTTACCTAATAAATATAAAAATAATCATAACCTAATAAGATCTTTTCCCTATAAATTAATCAAAGATAATCCTTCAAATATATTAAAGAATATTTTAACTAATTATAAATATTTCTATACAAAAAATAGAGAAATAATGTTGACGAAAAACAATAAAATTCTGAACAAAAAAGTAGAAGTAGAAGTAGGAGTAAAAGTAGTAGTAAAAGTAGAAGTAAAGAAGTAAAAGTAGTAGAAGTAAAAGTAGTAAAAATAAAAGTAGAAGTAGGAGTAGAATTAGAAGTAAAAGTAGTAAACGTAAAAGTAGAAGTAGAAGTACAAGTGTAAGTAGAAGTAAAAGTAGTAAAAATATAAATAGAAATAAAAGTAGAAGCAAAAAAAGTAGTATACCAGGCAATAAAAATCGTGGAAATATAAATATGAAAAAATACGTCAAAATAGTAGTAGTAGTAGTAGTAGTAGTGGTAGTAGTAGTAGGAATAATAGTCCAACAAATTCGAGTTCAAGGTCAAATCAACCTAAAAAGAAAAAAGAGATCAAATTTTAAATAATAGAGTGAGTAAAAAATCCCAAAGCAGAAGCCCTCTAAAAACTATTTATTTTAAACCAAAAAATAAAAAAAATACTAAAAAAGGATTGAAAAGTATAATAAAAAGTAGAAGATGGGATAACAACATTAATTATTTGGAATACAAAAATTAAATATTTTCGTATAATTTTCCATACCACTTATAATAAATAATAATTTGGAATACAAAACATATATATAATAATAAAGATCTTTTTCAAATTTAAATAATTTTAAAATAATATGTTTCATAACTATAAGATGATGATAAGATTTTTCAGTCATAATTATAGAAGTTTCATTATCATGTTTATTTTTATTTTGAATATGTGAAAATACTTCTTCATCACTCGATGCAAGTTGAACAGGAATCCTATTATGTTTAATTAGATACACAAGAAATCTAAATTGATTATGTTCATAAATATTACTAGTTATAATTTGTATTTTTTTTGTATATTCAATCATGTTTTCCAGTTCAATAGTAATATTATAACATAATATTACATAAAAATATATTTTACGATCAATTATGCGTAACATTCCGGATTCACAATTGATCTCCCCAATATCACCAGTTTTAAAACTCCAAATACCTCTTTTGGATAAGAAAAAGTCTCCACCATCATTTCCTTTTCCAGTAATCCTTGAATATTCTCCGGCCACCATAGGACCACTCACTACAACTTCCCCTCTAGGAAGCGGCTTATCTGTCGTTTTAAAATCTCCTTCAATCCAATCAATTAATGATAGTTTTACTCTATAATTAGGATCACCACAATGTAATACATCATCACTTTTGTTGCTGCTAGTAATACAAGCCGTAGTTTCTGTGGTACCATACCCTATTATTACTGAACAATTGAATAGCGTTCAAAGCTTTTGGTATGACTCTTTTGAAATTAAATCACCTCCAATGATAACTGTCATCAATCGATTACCAAAAAACTGCTCACATATTTTCCGTAAAATATATTTATCCCAAACATGAGCAATCCATTTCAGTTTAAAAAAATTTTCAAAGGCAATGTGATCCCAAATTGAATAATTATTTTTTGTAATTCCATTCATTATGTATTTTAACATAGAGGATACAAAAAAAAAACACAAGTAGGTTGAGCTTCAATAAAATCCCCATGACATCCTTCCAAGATCTGCGGACTTTTGTTAGTTAATGTAGAAGGTGAGGAATAGGCAATTGTAATATTCATAGCAATACAAGATAATTCAATTATTAATTCTGTGACATAAGCCAATGGAAGATATGCTAAGTATAAGTTCCCCAATTGTCAATAATCAGCACGAATACAAAATGCTGATACCGCAGAGAAAATATTACCATGAGTTAACTTCACTCCTTTAGGTTCGTCAATAGTACCACAGGTATACATAATAAATGCCACATCACTCTCATCAATATATTTAATGTTATCCTTACATATATCCTCATTTTCTTTGCCGGCAAATATTAAACTATAATATGAAATTGTTAAAATTGTCACTCGTTTTATATGGTGAAACTGTTGGTCCTATTTTATTGATATGATCATCTAAGATAATCTATTTGAGGACAAGTAGGTAAAATTTCTTTTTGGAGTTTAGCTAATAATGGTCCACAAGAGGTAATAATAATTCGAATTTCTGTTTCCAAAAGAGAATTAATAATTGTTTTGGGGGGCAAGTTTGTTGGAAGACTGACGACAATTGCCCGTTGTCTAAGGCATCCAAGAGCTGCAATAAGCCATTTTTCTGGGTTTCAGCATATATGGCAATCGATTGTTGTTGATTCACCCTATTATCATTATTATTATTATTTTTATTATTAAAGTTAAAATAATTGTTTAAACCAATGCCGAATTTAATTACCAATTCATTAACCTCTTGATAAGACTGGTATATATATTTTCCTAGATTAAATTTTTCTACACATTTGTTTCCACCAAATCCTTGTCTTTTTTCTAAAAGCTGTCGAGTACCTAGACAATCATCTAAACCATAATTGGCAGCAGCAAATTGTAGAATAGAAGGGGCTGTAATTGCTTGAGATTTTATTAAATTATTAACTAGAAAAAATCCATTATATCTTCCTCCCTTTTTGAAGCTCATATTTAGAAAAAAAAATTGTCTTGGTTTCTTATTATATTTATATATATATATATATATATATATATATATATATATAATATATATATATATATATATAAAATACAGATTCAGCACTTTGAGATTTGGGGAAACGACAATTTATATCATTACATTATTATTAGTTGTTTTACACTAATCAAGTGTTGACCACTCACTGAAGGTCCCAACACAATCCTGACTTCTCATCCTTTCCCTCCTTATCCTCGTCCTCTTTTCCTTCTTCTTACTAATCACTTTCCACATTGATATTAAATTTAATTCTATCAAATGGAACTAGGTCATTAATATTTTTAGCTAACAGCTTACATTCCACCTCATTATTACCGTCCTGAAGCTCAAAATCTGATCATTGTAGTAATAACCAGTGGCTGCATGCTCAATTTCCTCTTTAGAGAGAGCTAAGTCATATGACATATGACATTCTACAAGACTAGGGTCAGCCTTTTGCAGTTCACTCAAGGTGGTACCCATGCCTTGGGCAGATGTGGCAGGAGATAATGGTAGACTCTCCACTGTGTCCTCGGCCTTGTCATCGAGTCGGGCCATGAACGTATCCACAAGGTCCACTTGGTCACAAAGCAGCTTTAAGATTTTAAATTATTTGGGATGTGGTGGTAGTTTATAAATTGACTTCATACACAGTTTAAATGTAGATATGATAAATAAAACCCAGTAGGCTCAGAAATCTATATTGGTTGATTAAATGGGTAAAGGGAAAGGAGTCAACTCCCAAAATAATGAAAAACATTTGCTTTCTCACTAGCAACAACGAACAACGAGACAAAATGTCATATAAATTAAGACCTCACCCACCTTCCCCCCCCCCCCACCACTTCTCTCTACCAGGAGAGTAGCACCCAGAGCCCTCCGTCAGACCTTCAGTTTGTGGCTCCAGTGTGCCTCATCCACATCGTGCTCAACCTGCTCCCAGCCACACACACCCACCGCTCCACAACACATTCAGTATCCATCTATCTTTTGACCACTCAATAAGCAACATACTGGTCG
>NC_091199.1:2047811-2119733 GCF_040958095.1 Procambarus clarkii | reverse complement strand
CAATATATATAAAAGTGTAAAAAGTATTATTAAAACATATAGTTTTTCATTTCAACAGATATCATTAATCTTTATGGATACTCAGAGTTTCAGTGCTGGAACAGAAACTTTTCTACAAATGGGGGAACAGGAACCTCTAGTCATGAATGAGGTAAAAAAAAAAAAAAAAAAAAAAAATAACTATATCATCATCTGAGACTCCTCATTACAAATTTTCATAAGATTGTGATTTGTCATAAGATTGTGATTTGTCTTCTTCAGTCAAAGGATGACTATTCAAGTTATTATATTTTATCAAATATGTTATGTAAAACTATGTTGTGAATACAATATAATAAATGATGTTCATTTTTTTTTTTTTCATCTTATAAGGTAAATGTGGTACGATTTGATATGAGATTACAATTCGAGGGGGACAGCAAGGACCAACACTCCCGAGGCACAGAGCGCCAGTGCAGGTGCAGTAGGCGCAGCAAAGACCAGCACTCCCGAGGCACAGAACATCGGCGTAGCAAAGACCAACACTCCCGAGGCACAGAGCGACAGCGCAGCAGGCGCAGCAAAGACCAACACTCCCGAGGCACAGAGCGACAACACTCCCGAGGCACAGAGCGACAGCGCAGCAGGCGCAGTAAAGACCAACACTCCCGAGGCATAGAGCGACAGCGCAGCAGACGCAGCAAAGACCAGCACTCCCGAGGCAGAGAATGGAGGCGCAGTAAAGACCAGCACTCCCGAGGCAGAGAATGGAGGCGCAGTAAAGACCAGCACTCCCGAGGCAGAGAATGGAGGCGCAGTAAAGACCAGCACTCCCGAGGCAGAGAATGGAGGCGCAGTAAAGACCAGCACTCCCGAGGCAGAGAATGGAGGCGCAGTAAAGACCAGCACTCCCGAGGCGGAGAATGGAGGCACAGTAAAGACCAGCACTCCCGAGGCAAAGACCAGCACTCTCGAGGTGGAGACCAGCACTCTCGAGGTGGAGAATGGAGGCTCAGTAAAGACTGTCACCTCCTTGAGTTATCACAGAGTAGCGGCGCTCCAAAGACCAACTTCAATCATGCTGCTCTTACACCACCTGTGCTGACCTGATGCTAGGAGAAAGAGGAAGGGTTGAATTGTACTTACCTCAGTACACGCATGAGGTTTCAGCAGGTGAACACCTTTCTGTTGTAGTTCTGAAATCATTTTAAAAATAATATTTATATCTTGTGTTGGAAACAGGCTCATATAAACTTGTAAAATATTTTATCACTAATAAAAAAAAAAATATAACAACCAAAAGACCTGATATAAAACCCTCATCACTTTCAACTAAATTAGTTTAGTATCTCTTTGTCATAATACTGTACATTGCTGTCTCCTGATGTATTTGCAAAATATCACATGATACGACTCCTTTTGAATTTTAATTTATTCCTAGATATTATTTTCACTCTTAAGGTTTTCTTTATAGTTAAAAATGAATAATAATAATAATAATAATAATAATAATAATAATAATAACCTCTTTAAAAAAAAGAGAAAGAGGAAAAAGAAAAAATTAATAATTTTGTCTCAATGGCCTATTTTCCATCAAAAGGAGGAATTTACAGTCCCAGTGAAAATGAAGAATCTAATAATAAAATTAGAAAAAACAAAACAGCTGCAACAACAGCAACAGAATCTAAACCAACACCAAGAACAACTAGTAAAAGAAAAAGTGAACAAAATCGAAGAAAATCTCAACAACAACAACAACGACGATACCACATACCATTTGTCAAAACAGCAGGTGGACTCTTACCCTCTAGTGACGCATATCGTGTAAACCGAGATGGTCACATTAAAAACGAGAAAAATCACTTTAATAGGGATGTTTATATTGATGATTATGATTTAGAGTAAAGAACGCAAATAGCTAGAGTTGAAAGACGTTTACAGTATATTGAGGAGTGTTTAGGTAAGAGTAACATCATTAAAACTAAACCAATAACAGCTTTAATTTATACACATGAAAGTGCTCAATTTATTATAAATAAAGTTTATCATAACTGGATTAGATTTATGGGACATGTGGCTCAGCAACTTATGTCTAGAACAATTGAAAATTTGTTTGGAGTTGCTGATCAATATTTGTTTGAGAGTTGGTTTGAAATTCAAAAAAATTTAGGATCACCCCCACTAAATTATCATTTTATCGACTATAAGGAAAATGTATTAGAAGTAAATAAGGAAATTTTGAATTTGGCGTTAGAAGGTGATAGAGATCAAAATTGTAAACTCCTCTATCCTCAAGATTGTGAGTATATTAATCTTTATTTGGACAATACTACTAATAATGTGTATATTTTTTATTCAATAAATGAATTAATAAACATATATAAAACAAAAACAGATGATGATAAAAATTATATAAACAAGGATAATGATCGGTCTCTTGTAAGTGGCCTAGATGCTTATAGTTTGGTTATGCCTGGAGCTGATAAACGATATAAGGTGTTAGGTTCTCATCGTATTTTATATAATACATTTGTAAATATGTCTAATGGAGAAATGTTCAACACTAGTCTAAATGGAATGGGAATGTCAGCTCTTAACGTCTGTGTTATTATTGTTCATGCCATGATTCATTTAAAATGTTTACTTGATAAAAATATACTTCCCACTGAGAAAATGCGACACTCTAACAAACATTTCATTGAAGAAGTAATAAAACATGTTCCTTCCACATTATTCGGGCATCCCATGTTACCAATTGTTACCTTCAAAGACCAATAAAAAAACAATTTAATAACAATTTAATTAATTTTTAAAAAATAAAAAAACAATGTCGTGGAATATGACTACAAAGCCACTTTTATCATATTTTCCTTCTGATATAACTAGTGATACTAATGCAATTATTACAACTAGTGACACTACGTCATCAACAACAAGAACAACAACTACATCCACTGCAACATCTACAATTACTACTGATATATTGTCACCAATAAACAATGATGACAATATTAATAATAATAATGATGATAATATTAATAATTATTTTAACAGTAAACAAATGTTAGATACTGAAGATTTTACTCAAGATATGTTTTTTTATAAATATGTACGATATCTTAACGAGGAAAAAAGAGCACCAGCTCTTCTTGTTTTTGATTTCGATAATACATTAGCCATATATGATGAACAACAACATTTACAACTGAATTTGTCAGATAGTTTTCCCTCAGTATATACACGGCCATTTTTATATGAGATGTTAGATTATATGAAAGCCACCAACAAACACAATATTCTTATTTTATGGACAGCAGGAAAACGATCATATATTCAAAATGTTTTAACTTTATTGAACATGTGTCAATATTTTACACATATTTTAACGTATTATGACTGTGTTTTATCTAAAAATAAATATGGTGTTAGTAAGTCATATAAATATATTGTCAATAAATACCCTAAATATTCAGATATGAGAGCCATACTGATAGATAACTGGGCTGTTTATAATGCTTTGGGAAGGAAAAGGAAGAGTTATAAGACAAATTATGATGATGGAATAGTCAAACAGCAATACAGTCGACTGATATCTATCAAACCTTATACCATATATGACGTGGTGAAAGAATTTGGGGTTTTCAATATACCCCCTCATCAAATAAATGATATTGATATGTTCATTCGTTCTAAAGGCTTAAACGGCAAAACCAATAATAATTATAATCATAATAATTGAACAGATTCATCCACACCAGGAAAATTTGACCAGTACCCATCATATGGGGACACAGCTCTCTTATCCTTAATATGTTTCTGTGAAAGAGAAATCTTTTGGATAGTAGCAACTCCGATTATACAAAACAAAAGAAGTATAAACAGTGACTACTATATTATTATGCTTGAAAACGATCAGTTATCATTGATAAATAGAAACAAGGTAGAAAATAGTAATATGATCAGAAGTAGACAATGCCATCCCCTTATATGGATACAAATTTCAACTTAATGATGGTAGTACTATTAATATCTATTTTATATTTCTATAAGTTTGATTAAGTAGGTACTCGTGGGATTATGCCTGAAAGCTTCTAAGTTAGAATCCCGGCTGGAGAAGCAACAATATGGTGTTCAGCTGACATTGGAATGGTCAAAGAGCGATTGGTTTGTATCCTAGGACTCAATCATCGTTGGTCATCTTGTGTTAATTCATCATCATCATCATCATCATTCATTCTATACGTTTTTATTTCGGATATGATTTTTTCTATTAATTCAAGTTGGTTATTTAACATTAATTCTTGTTCATGTATAGTGTCAATAGTTGAAAGGTTAACCCTTTTCCATAATTCATTTTTACTTTCCTCTATTTTTCTGTAAATTTCTTCAATGTTGTTTTTATAAATTTCTTGAGAGTTTTTTAGTTGCCATTGATAATGTTCATGTAACTGTTGTATACAAAATTTATTATTGTTTTCCAATTGGTTTACATTATTTTGAAATGTGTTTTGAATTTCATTTATTTTTGAATTAGAGATTGTATTCATATTTACACAACTTTTTATGAGTTCATTCATGCGTTTGCATAACAGAAAACAAAGGTAAATCAATTGAGTGTAGATTGAAAATGGTGTATAAAGATGACTATGTTACGTACTCCTAGCAGAATACGTATATAAATTTAAAATAAATATTATTTTATTTGTCATTGCATGTATATGTACACACATTGTGTTTTGGGTAAATTGTCGTGTGGTGTGGCAGCGTCAGTGGACAGGAGAGCGGTTGTCTCTGCACACGTCTATTACTTGATTGATACGGGAAAGCTGGACCTGTTCAGTTTGAGAGTTCCAGATGTCACTTTTATTTAGTTAGGAAATGCTTTATATATTGTAATTAAACAGGTGTCATTGTACTTATATATTTTGTAAGTAACTATTATATGTAACTTGCAGTCTTATGTGTTTTGAGAACAAGTGGTTGTTCAATTAGTTTATAATATTAAAAAGTCCTTAGTTTCCATCCCTCATCCTGGGATGAGGCAGACGGGAGGTGAGAATGTGGGTGGCGACAGAGCGAGAGTTCAGTAGCTTCGGGGAACTAGGAGGAGTAACAAGTGGGAGATAAGTCTGTTATTATTCATTTGTTGCCATAATTACTATTATATATATTGTGCCATGACTATACAATCATATTCTATAAGTTAACTTTACCATCTGTGTTTTTATATTATACTGTTTTGAATATATAGCTATCATATTGTGTATCTATTCTTCAGTCCTAAACGAAGATTGTTAATTATGTGCTCATTACCTATTAAGGGGTTATACTGGTGATTCGCTATTGAGAACAGCAGTTGTGTCGTATCCCTAGATGTAATTAAAGTTTGGCTGCTGTAGAGTCACGAGCCGTAACGTACGATAGGTAACAGACTACATTCAAGGGCAAATAGAAACTGTTCAAATAATTTATATACACCAAAAATTCTGTCTATGAGATTGGGTCCATCCATATTTTCGTTTTCAAGTTCATTGATTGCACAATGTATAAGGTTGGTTAGTAGATCGTTAATGAGGGATGAACCTACTATTTGGTCAATATTATCGGTATTTTTAAAGAATTCATTTAGTTTTTGAAGATTTTCTTTCGGTTTAAATTCTTTTATATCATTTTTCTTATCTTCTTGTGATGCTAATTTGAACAGCGTTGAACATATTATCAAAGGAAATGGGTTTAGTCTCTCTGGACTATTTTCATTTTCGGGTATAATTTTAATTTCATTTACAAAGAGTGTTTTTAGAATAGATTTTTCAAAGTCTAAATAAATTTGAAAAGCTTTTTTATATTTTTTATTTTTAAGGGCATCATTAAGATTAATAATATCCAAGGTTGATTTTGAAGTCATTTTTTTTATTTTATTTTACTTTGTTAATTTGGTTGTTTTATGGACTCAATAAACTCGTTGTGATCTTTCATTTCAGCCAAAAAATTTATATTATGGGTAATATTCCCTAGAGAATTTTTAGAAATGAAGTTTGTGCCAGTATCTCGAGCTAATATATTTGGTAAAAATGTTGCCATATTCTTTAAAACTAATTTTTCATTACTGCATATATTTGTAAAGGAAATGAATCCTATATGAAATGAATAAGCAGTATTAGGAGGGGTGGTTTCTAATATCCTCATCATACATTCTCCATTGGATTCGTCAGTGGAAATATCAATATTTGAATTTTTTTCCGGTTTCAAGTTAATATCTAATATTTTACTAGGGTACATACCCATTGCAATATCGAGAATGGAAACATCATTAATGTTATTCACCACATCCACATTTAGATCATCATTAAATGTATTGAAATATTGTTATAAATTATCAGTATTTGAAGTTAAATGACTTTGATACGTTTTAACCATAGGTTTCTCAGTTGCAATATGAGACAGATAAGAAAATTTGGTCTCATGTATATAAGAAGGGGGATGAATATCTATAGGTCTAACAGGATTTTTGAGCTGTTGTAATACATTGGGTGAACTGGTATTGATTTGGGTGGATATTTTAGGTTTAAGAGCTCGTTTTAACTGTATACATTCAGTGGATTGATTTCTGGTAGTAGTTGTAGTAAAAATAGCTCTTCCTTGTCTGTTAACAATAAGAATGTTATGCATCGTGAAGATACATCGACCATTGAGAGGCGGTAATTCTTTAAGATCATCGAGGGAGTCAGAAAGAGCAATTGCTATAGCTATATAATCATGAGTCCTATGTGTCGATAATGGTTCACAGTATGACAATCGATTATTTCTTATTTGTAAGAGCCGTTGCTGAGATTTAATTAACTGAGCATAATAAATACTCATTATATTGTTAATATCAAAGATTTTTAAATCCACTGAATTAAAATCATCATTTTTTATAACTTTAATAAATCGTGAAGAAGGAGGAGCGCTTATTCCCTTTTCATTGTCATTCCATTGTTCGTTTTTTAATGGACGTTTATAGTAACCCTTTTCCAAAGGATATGGGAGACTTTCTACAAATTTTGTATAAATTTTAGTTAAATCGTCAACATTTATTTAATTTATTTCGTCTATTATTTCTTTAGTGTTAACCCAAACAATTTTAATATTTTGATCTATGAGATTTGATGGCATAGCTAAAATTTGTAACAAAATGTTGGGATTGGGTAAGATAACATTACCAGGGAAGAAAGATATGTTCTGTGTTTGTTTAGTTTGGGGATAAATTTTGTAATTAATACCGAAACTAGATAGAGCATGCCAGAAATATCCTAAATTATAGGTGTGTATTCCAATGTTATTATGACACATTTCATTATAATGAAAATCATTTAAAGTTTCCCGAAAGATTAAACCCATTTTCACATACAAACATGGTTGGCATATGGCAGATAAACTTATATAGGTATTGGATTTGGATAATTTTTCTTGGGCTTTCATGTAGAGTTGTTCAAGTTGAAGTAAATAATAATCTTTATCTTCTGTTTTTACATTAGGTAAAATTGCATGTTTACAAATACATTGAGTACCTATCATATTTATTTGTTCTCTAATCATCGTTCTAATTAAATTATGTTGGGGTGAATCATCATTAATTTTAGAAATGATATTAATGACATCAGAATTAACTATGGGATTTTTTATTGAAAGTGATGATGTCGGTGATTGAGGTAAAGATGAAGACATTTATTTACCTTTTTATTTTAGTTTATAATAAAAAATATATGAAAATATGAGTAGTCCTGTAGGGATTCCAAATAGAACCAATCCTGTACAATCACCAAACCCACAATCAAACCCACCACCAACACCACCAGCACAAAACCCACAAACAAACACCATAACACAACAATCAGTAGTTGGTCTAACTCCGAATTCATCTATAACATCAATAATGGCCAATCCAAAAGTTAATCCAGAAATATCTGAAGTTCTTTCCAAAATTCAAGATATGACTAGATATATCAGTGACCCTAACCAACGTGCTTCTTTCATAAAAGCTTTGGGTCAACAGTTAAATATGATAGGTAATTCTTCTAAATGTGTTTGTATTCACGCTCTATTTCTTGACCTAAAATATGAAGAAAAAGATTATCATTTACAACAAATTGAAGATTTGTATAGAAAAGCACGGGAAAAACCAGTACATAATATTTATAAAAGTTTGTCTGCTATATGTCCACCCTGTTTATATCTAAAAATGGGTTTGTTATCAACAGACGTGGTGAAAGATTTGAAAGACTCATCTTGTTCCAACAAAACTGGGCCTCACAAAACTTATAATTTAGGACCAATGGCTCATGTCTTAACAAGTTATAATGTTAATCAAAAAGTCTATCCTAACATGCAAAATGCTATGAATATATCTTTTCATCCAGGTAATATTCTAATCCCTGATTCAAAAATCTTTTTACAGATGTTAGCTATGCCATCAAATCTCATAGATCAGGGGGTTAAAGTAATTTGGGTTGATACAGAGGAAACTGTTCCTTGCCATAATAATAACATTAAAGACCAATTGGAGATTTATGAAAAGTTTATGAACGCTCTCCCTGCTTCTCTTGATAATGGTTATTACAAAGGTGAGCATATACCAACTGACAAGAATAAATTAATAACTTCTCCACCTCATAAATTTGTTAAAGCAGCTAAAGGTGAAGAAAATTTAGTTTTACTAAAAAATTTTGATGTAAATTCAGTTTTAAACATATATTATTCTCAACTAATTCAATCACAGCGACGTTTACAAGTGAAAACTATAACAGATAATGATGGAAGTAGATTATATTTGAATCGAACCAATTTTGCTTGTTATGAACCCTTGTCCACACATCGAATACATGATTTTCTAGCCATAGCGGTTGCCCTCTCGAATAATCCGGAAGATCTTAAAAAAAATACCCTCCACTCAATAATGAGTGTATCACTACTCCACATAATATTCTCATCATTAATAATAAAGGGAAGGCCGTGTTTACTGACAGTACTGAACCTAAATCAACTACAGCCTGTGAAAAATTGAAACCAGGACTTAAAGATGGTACTAAATATCCACCTCATAAACGATTTGTAAATACAGCACATACCATGACACCTAATACAAATCTCAAACCTGGAGATCCTATTAAACCAGACAGTTTTCCTGACTTAAATACTACCACCTCTCCTGATCTCGCTGATATTGCTATGGAGAAACATATTAATGATTCGGAAATGTTTCGTAAGAATTTAAAAGCAAATATAGACAATTTGAAAAATTACTTTTCAGAGTTTAATGATGACCTGAATAAACCTGTTGATATAAATAATGTTAATTATTCGATTTTTGATATTGCCATTGGAATGTCTCCCTCAAAAATACTCGATATCAATCATAATCTTGCAGGTGAAAAACCCAATGGTATAGATATATTTTCAGACTATCCCGAAAATGGCACAAATATTCTTGAAATAGCATCGCCTAATGTAGTATATTCAGATCAAATCGGATTTTGTTACTCTCAAGAGCCTATGTTCTAATGAGATGTTAGTATTAAAAAATACCATTGCCCATATGCAAAATATTATGAATCGCAGTGTTGGGGTATTTAGGAAATTTGAAGTAACACCGGGAAATAACATTACAACTCTTCAACCTAATTATTTAGTACAAATACGAGATCCTTCTGAATATCTTCAAGTTGTTGATAAAACTATAAAAGCAGATACATCCATCCCCAACTTCCAAATAGAACCTCCTAATGATGTACATCATATACCACAAAATTTGTGCGATTCAATGTCATTTAATCAGTATGTAAATTTGTATACTCCACCTAAAACACAAGGATGTATATGGTAATTTATATTATAATTAAAACTTTTCAATTATATTAATAATTTAATGTAATGTTGGCCAATAAACGGTCTATATGGCAATTACCCAAAATACTTAGTTGTTGTTTTTTTATTTTTTATGAATTACTATCTATTATTTTTTTGTTTTGGTTATTATAAAAAAATGAACATTTATGTTTGTTGTTGGTATATGTTTACTAATTATTTTATTTTTAATGTGGATGAGAATCCAATCCACAAACAGCGACACCATCTCTCAACAATCAGAAGATGTCAGTGCCACCCTCCCAACAGCACGTGCCACTGTCACCTACACCACCTCCACCAGCACTCCAGCTGCTAACGACAGCGATGCCACTGTCACCACCTCCACCTCCACCAGCACTACAGCTGCTAACGACAGCGGTGCCATTGTCACCACCTCCACCTCCACCAGCACTCCAGCTGCTAACGACAGCGTTGCCACTGTCACCACCTCCACTAGCACTCCAGCTGCTAACGACAGCGGTGCCACTGTCACCACCTCCACCTCCACCAGCACTCCAGCTTCTAACGCATAATTGATATTCCCACAATTTTTTTAATAAATGGCTAAGAATTATTGAACATTGAGAGGTTTCGTTTAGCATATTATAAAAAAAAAATAATAGACATATGTTACATCTAGCAGCCAGAAAGCCACACCTGGACCACTATGCTAGGCCCGACCTGCCCAACGAGACAAGTTCCCCTGATTCTATATATATTTCCAATTTTCCTCTATGAAGTGATAAATC
This sequence comes from Procambarus clarkii, assembly GCF_040958095.1. NCBI lineage: Eukaryota > Metazoa > Arthropoda > Malacostraca > Decapoda > Cambaridae > Procambarus > Procambarus clarkii. The sequence goes on along the minus strand of NC_091199.1, from coordinate 2,109,120 downwards.
TGTCCATTTTACCATACACAAGTTAATTAGGTTAGGTTACGATAGGTTAGGGGCTAGGTTAGGTTCGGTCATATATCTATGTTAGTTTTAACTCAAATTTCCAATAATCAACCCATACATAATGAAATGGACAGATTCATCACTTCACAAGAAAAAAAATTTGAAAAAAATATAAATTCATGAAAACTCGGCCCATCAGGCAAATCGGGCCTTGCACAGCAGGCCAAATACGGCGTTCCGGCAACCAGGCACGACATATATATATATATATAAATATATATATATATATATATATATATATATATATATATATATATATATATATATATATATATATATATTTATATATATATATATACATACATACATACATATATTTATATTTTGGTGGTTGTTATTGTTTTTTGTAATAGGTTTAAATGGGTTTCGGGAGACCTACCCGTTGTTTGTTTCTTCCTCTGTATGTGTCGTTTTACCCACTCACTTAGGATCCATTATTGAGAATAAGGATTTGATGAATATCTCTTTAGTAACTGTAACTTACATTCGAATTACCATTCTCCCAGAGTTTTTATTATTATTATTATTATTATTATTAATATTATTATTATATTAGGCATACCACCACCTTCAATTAATAAATGTACAGTTAGATCTTAGAAATTGTAAACATTATAGAATATGAATTTTGTATATATCAAATTTAATATATTTCTTTTTACAACACACACACACACACACACACACACACACACACACACACACACACACACACACACACACACACACACACACACACACACACATACACACTGTAGGTTTTTATGATTATAATAAAAAAAATTTATGTAATTTTATGATCATTATTGATTACACTTGTATTAAAAAAATAAAGCAAGCACCTGTTTCTATGACTTGGTAAATATCATACATTACAACAATTTTTTTTCGAATACTTTATTTAATTTACTGTGCTTCAAAATTCATTTGGTCTCTTTCTTCATGGTTTATAATTTTATATGTATTAATCGTTATTTTCATCATCATCATGATATATAAACCAGCAGCAGCAGCAGCAGCAACAGCAGTGACATATAACAGTTAATAAATAATTCTTTAAAATGTCAATTTGATAATAAATAGATTTTTTCAATACTTTTCTGAGTTGGCGGAGGCAGGCGCCATCACTCATTTCTACTCCTTTTTGAATGCTAATATATATATATATATATATATATATATATATATATATATATATATATATATATATATATATATATATATATATCCGTGTATATATATATATATATAGCAGTCTCCGTGGCGCAGTGGTAAGACACTCGCCTGGCGTTTCGCAAGCGCCTTGCCTTGGGTTCGAATCCTGGCCGGGGAGGATTGACCGGGAGCCAATCCTTAACTGTAGCCTCTGTTCACCCAGCAGTGAATGGGTACCTGGTTGTTAAACGATTCGGCGGGGTCGTATTCCGGGGAAATTAGGATTAAGGACCTTGCCCGAAACGCTACGCGTAATAGTGGCTTTACAAGAATGTAAAAATGTAAAAATATATATATATATATACAATTGTGAGGGTTCATTGACGGTTCCTGTAGAGAGAGAAGGCCCACAGGTCCCCCCGGCACCCCCACACATCCCAGCAAACTTCATATCATCAGATGACCTCCTGGGGGCCATCAAAGCATCCACCACCAGAACTCTTCCCCACATTCCTAAAGCAGCGCGCCCATTTGCAGCAGGGAAATATAAGACCTTTTAAGGAAAGTAAATGAACGGTCTGAAAATCTTAATGCTGCAGCCACCATCAAAGCATGGCATAATTTGCTCCTGTTTGGCAATATTTGCTTAGGCGTACCTGCAAGAGGAGGCAAGTCGCTAGCCTCATCAGTCACTAGGGCAATAAATAATTTCCCCAGAGCTGACAACTTGATCCCTATCCCTCCTCAACGCAAAAACCGTCGTGGCAGACCCAAGAGTTCCAATGACAATTTTAAACTTGGAACACAAGTGACCAAAAAAATTGAAGAGGGCAACACAGTAGGGGCAATTAGGTTACTTACCAGCGAAGACACAATCGCCCCTAGAAATACCGCTACCGCCAACTCGCTGAGAGAGAAGCACCCTCCTAGAGTACCATGGGAACCCACTGCTCAGGACACAAATGTCCCAGACATGGGACCTCTATTCCTCCAAGCGTCAGAGGTATACAAAGCCATCATGTCATTTCCGCCAGGCTCGGCAGGGGGATACACTGGAGTAAGACCTCAGCACCTCAAGGAGATGGTAAATCCAGTTCTCGGAGAAGTTGCCGAGACACTATTGTCAGAGGTCACGAAGTTTGTCAACGACTGCCTCTCTGGGTTGATCCCAGATACAATAAAACCCTTTTTCTTTGGAGCATCCCTTTGTGCCCTCAAGAAGAAAGATGGTGGAGTCAGACCCATTGCCGTGGGTAACACACTTCGGCGCCTTGTTGCTAGGGCAGCTGTCAGAAAAATTAGCATAGACGCTGCGACGATGCTTCGACCCCATCAACTAGGTTTTGGTGTCCCCCATGGCTGTGAAGCAGCAGCTCATGCAGCACGAGCCTATATAAAGCACCTCCCAGAAAATAAGGCATTAATTAAATTAGACTTTAAAAATGCCTTCAACCAGGTAAAAAGGGATGTGGTACTGGAAGCAGTTCGAACAAGCTTTCCTTCTCTACTCCCCTTCGTCTCAGCAGGGTACAGTAGGGAATCGACGCTGCTGTTTGGGGAACATGAAGTTGTTTCTGCAGAAGGTGTCCAGCAGGGAGACCCACTTGCCCCTTTTCTTTTTTGCATGGCTGTTAAAGAGGTCACAAGCAGGTTGACCAGCGAATTCAACATCTGGTTCCTGGACGATGGCACCCTGGCAGGGACACAGGAGTCCCTGCTAGAAGATCTACAGCTGGTGAAATCTAAGGGAGAGGAGTTAGGACTCACCCTAAACCCATTAAAGTGTGAAATCATCTCATCTAGCCAACCAACCATAGATGCAGTGCGAACCATATTGCCAGGAGCCCAAGTGATCGCTCCCACCGACAGTGTGCTGCTAGGGGCACCTCTGGGCTCGAGCGCCATTGAGGTAGTCCTCGAAGAAAAGCTGAACGACCTGAGGAGGATGGAGGGAAGAATAGGGGCTTTGGACGCCCACGATGCTCTGTACCTTCTCACAAGGTGCCTGGCTTTGCCCAGACTGACCTATTTCCTAAGGTGTGCTCCCTCCTTCGACAGCCCAAAATTAACAGAATATGACACACTCCTAAGGTCAATAACCGTGAAAGTGTTAAACCTCTCCCTGCAAGATGACCAATGGGACCAAGCAACGCTCCCAGTTAGACTCGGAGGGATAGGTATTCGCAAGGCGACCCAGTTAGCATTGCCGGCATTCTTATCCTCGACCAGTGCAACAGGTGAATTAGTTAAGGAAATACTACCGGAACACCTAAGAGACTTCATTGGGATTCATGATCCCAAATTCGCGGAAGGAGCCGGTCAGTGGGACACTCTTGTCAACTCTCATCCTCGACCGACTTTTCCAAATGACTGCAAACAGTCCAAATGGGATAGCCCCATAGTGGAGAACATCGCCACATCATTGCTGGAGGCAGCTTCCAGGAAGGACAAAGCGCGTCTTCTAGCTGTGCAAGCTCCCCATGCCGGGGACTTCCTGTTGGCAGTCCCTAATTCCGCCTTGGGGACCCGCCTGGACCATCGGACCCTAAGTATTGGTGTTGCTCTGCGCCTTGCCGCCCCTATCTCCACCGAGCACCGGTGTATTTGCGGCCATGCACGGGCAGACCAATACGGCAGCCATGGTCTCATCTGTCGTAAGACACAGGGAAAGATTGCCAGACATGAAGCAGTCAATGACATCATCAAGAGAAGTTTGGCTTCAGCTGGGTGCCCAGCACAAAGGGAACCTCAGTTGTGCAGGCCTGACAACAGCCAAAAACGCCCAGATGGAGTCACCCTGCAGCCGTGGAGAGAAGGTAAACAGGTCGTGTGGGACTACACGTGTGCATCCACATTGGCTGATACCTATCTACCTTACAGCGCAGCTGAGGGAGGCGGGGCGGCCACCTTCAGGGAGACTCAGAAAACTAACAAGTACAGGGACCTAGAACGTTGTTACAGGTTCGTGCCAATAGGCTCTGAGACTCTGGGCGCCTGGGGTAAATGTGCACTTAAGTTCCTGAAGGAGCTGGGCGAGGAACTCATTGGGAAGACTAGAGACCCAAGAGCGGCCAGTTTTATGTTCCAGCGCCTCAGTGTCGCTGTTCAGAGGGGAAATGCGTGTTGTATCTTGGGTACGCACCCGACCCCCGAGGAACTGGACGAGGTCTTCGAACACTGATTGGTATATTGTTATATTGTTATAAGTGTGTGTTTTCTGTAAACTGTAACATTGCAATAAAATCAAATAAAAAAAAAAATAATAATAGGGGTGGTAGGAGAGGAAAAGATTAAAGTATTCAGTGAGAATCCACAAGGTCTTCTCTGAACACTATTTATTTTCTTCTTCGAGGATGTGGGTCCCTATAATTAAACCAGTGGTGGTACCCCTATATATATATATATATATATATATATATATATATATATATATATATATATATATATATATATATTATTAAATATGACCGAAAAAGTAAGATTAATAATTCTAACACGAATTTTCTCAATCTTTCGTACATTACGCTTCACTGTTGGAGGTAAATCAAAAATCAATTCTCCAAAATTCATTTTTATTTCTAGTCTGACGCGACACGGGCGCGTTTCGTAAAACTTATTACATTTTCAAAGACTTTAGTTCACAAATACACAACTGAATGGAACTTACGTATCTCCGATTTTATATCTACATTTGAGTGAGGTGGAAGGGGTGATGTGGCATTAACACAAGACAGAACAAAGTGTGGTATTAATAGGGTATTAATTTCATCAACACAAGACAGAACAAGAGTATTAATAGGGTATTAATTTCATCAACACAAGACAGAACACGAAACAATGGATATTGAATAGAAGTGTTTGTAGAAAGCACTTCTACACTTCTATTGACATTTTAAAGTGTTTGCTTTGTACAAACACTTCTATTCAATATCCATTGTTTCGTGTTCTGTCTTGTGTTGATGAAATTAATACCCTATTAATACTCTTGTTCTGTCTTGTGTTGATGAAATTAATACCCTATTAATACCACACTTTGTTCTGTCTTGTGTTAATGCCACATCATCCCTTCCACCTCACTCAAATGTAGATATAAAATCGGAGATACGTAAGTTGTATTCAGTTGTGTATTTGTGAACTAAAGTCTTTGAAAATGTAATAAGTTTTACGAAACGCGCCCGTGTCGCGTCAGACTAGAAATAAAAATGAATTTTGGAGAATTGATTTTTGATTTACCTCCAACAGTGAAGCGTAATGTATGAAAGATTGAGAAAATTCGTGTTAGAATTATTAATCTTACTTTTTCGGTCATATTTAATAATATATGTCTACAGGAAAGACTGCTACCAAAATATACTAATATATATATATATATATATATATATATATATATATATATATATATATATATATATATATATATATATATATATATATATATATATATATAAATATATATATATATATATATATATATATATATATATATATATATATATATATATATATATATATGTCGTACCTAGTAGCCAGAACGCACTTCTCAGCCTACTATACAATGCCCGATTTGCCTAATAAGCAAAGTTTTCATGAATTAATATATTTTCTCTAATTTTTTTCTTATGAAATGATAAAGCTACACATTTCATTATGTATGAGGTAATTTTTTTTTTATTTGAGTTAAAATTAACGTAGATATATGACAGAACCTAACCAACCCTACCTAACCTAACCTAACCTATCTTTATAGGTTAGGTTAGGTTAGGTGGCCGAAAAAAGTTAGGTTAGGTTAGGTTAGGTAGGTTAGGTAGTCGAAAAACAATTAATTCATGAAAACTAGGCTAATTAGGCAAATCGGGCCTTGCATATTAGGCTGAGAAGTGCGTTCTGGCTACTAGGTACGACATATATATATATATATATATATATATATATATATATATATATATATATATATATATATATATATATATATATATATATATATATATATATATATATATATATGTCGTACCTAGTAGCCAGAACTCACTTTTTGGCCTACTATTCAAGGCCCGATTTGCCTAATAAGCCAAGTTTTCCTGAATTAATATATTTTTTCTAATTTTTTTCTTATGAAATGATAAATCTACCCATTTCATTATGTATGAGGTCAATTTTTTTTTATTGGAGTTAAAATTAACGTAGATATATGACCGAACCTAACCAACCCTACCTAACCTAACCTAACCTATCTTTATAGGTTAGGTTTGGTTAGGTAGCCGAAAAAGTTAGGTTAGGTTAGGTTAGGTAGGTTAGGTAGTCGAAAAACAATTAATTCATGAAAACTTGGCTTATTAGGCAAATCGGGCCATGCATAGTAGGCTGAGAAGTGCGTTCTGGCTACTAGGTACGACATATATATATATATATATATATATATATATATATATATGTCGTACCTAGTAGCCAGAACGCACTTCTCAGCCTACTATGCAAGGCCTGATTTGCCTAATAAGCCAAGTTTTCATGAAATAATGTTTTTTCGACAACCTAACCTACCTAACCTAACCTAACCTAACTTTTTCGGCTACCTAACCGAACCTAACCTATAAATATAGGTTAGGTTAGGTTAGGTAGGGTTGGTTAGGTTCGGTCATATATCTACGTTAATTTTACCTCCAATAAAAAAAAAATTGACCTCATACATAATGAAATGAGTAGCTTTATCATTTCATAAGAAAAAAATTAGAGAAAATATATTAATTCAGGAAAACTTGGCCTGTTAGGCAAATCGGGCCTTGCATAGTAGGCTGAGAAGTGCGTTCTGGCTACTAGGTACGACATATATATATATATATATATGTCGTACCTAGTAGCCAGAACGCACTTCTCAGCCTACTATGCAAGGCCCGATTTGCCTAATAAGCCAAGTTTTCATGAATTAATATATTTTCTCTAATTTTTTTCTTATGAAATGATAAAACTACCCATTTCATTATGTATTAGGTCAATTTTTTTTTATTGGATTTAAAATTAACGTAGATATATGACCGAACCTAACCAACCCTACCTAACCTAACCTAACCTATCTTTATAGGTTAGGTTTGGTTAGGTAGCCGAAAATGTTAGGTTAGGTTAGGTTAGGTAGGTTAGGTAGTCGAAAAAGCATTAGTTCATGAAAACTTGGCTTATTAGGCAAATCGGACCTTGCATAGTAGGCTGAGTAGTGCGTTCTGGCTACTAGGTACGACATATATATATATATATATATATATATATATATATATATATATATATATATATATATATATATATATATATATATATATATATATGTCGTACCTAGTAGCCAGAACTCACTTCTCAGCCTACTATTCAAGGCCCGATTTGCCTAATAAGCCAAGTTTTCCTGAATTAATATATTTTTTACAATTGTTTTCTTATGAAATGATAAAGCTACCCATTTCATTATGTATGAGGTCAATTGTTTTTTATTGGAGTTAAAATTAACGTAGATATATGACCGAACCTAACCAACCCTACCTAACCTAACCTAACCTATCTTTATAGGTTAGGTTAGGTTAGGTAGCCGGAAAAGTTAGGTTAGGTTAGGTTAGGTAGGTTAGGTAGTCGAAAAAGCATTAATTCATGAAAACTTGGCTTATTAGGCAAATCGGGCCTTGCATAGTAGGCTGAGAAGTGCGTTCTGGCTACTAGGTACGACATATATATATATATATATATATATATATATATATATATGTCGTACCTAGTAGCCAGAACGCTCTTCTCAGCCTACTATGCAAGGCCCGATTTGCCTAATAAGCCAAGTTTTACTGAATTAATGTATTTTCTCTAATTTTTTTCTTATTAAATGATAAAGCTACCCATTTCATTATGTATGAGGTCAATTTTTGTTTATTGAAGTTAAAATTACCGTAGATATATGACCGAACCTAACCAACCCTACCTAACCTAACCTAACCTATCTTTATAGGTTAGGTTAGGTTAGGTAGCCGAAAAAGTTAGGCTAGGTTAGGTTAGATAGGTTAGGTAGTCGAAAAATAAATAATTCATGAAAACTTGGCTAATTAGGCAAATCGGGCCTTGAATAGTAGGCTGAGAAGTGCGTTCTGGCTACTAGGTACGACATATATATATATATATATATATATATATATATATATATATATATATATATATATATATATATATATATATATATATATATATATATATATATATATATATATATATATATATATATATATATATATATATGTCGTACCTAGTAGCCAGAACGCACTTCTCGGCCTACTATGCAAGGCCCAATTTGCCTAATTAGCCAAGTTTTCCTGAATTAATATATTTTCTCTAATTTTTTTCTTATGAAATGATAAAGCTACCCATTTCATTACGTATGAGGTAAAAAAATTTTATTCGAGTTAAAATTAACGTAGATATATGACCGAACCTAACCAACCCTACCTAACCTAACCTAACCTATCTTTATACGTTAGGTTAGGTTAGGTAGCGGAAAAAGTTATGTTAGGTTAGGTTAGGTAGGTTAGGTAGTCGAAAAACAATTAATTCATGAAAACTTGGCTTATTAGGCAAATCGGGCCATGCATAGTAGGCCGAGAAGTGCGTTCTGGGTACTACCCAGCAAACAATTTTAGGTTGCCACAACATATCTGGAAAGTATTTGAAAGTATTGGAAACGTTTGTTTTATCGTATCAGATACGATATTGTGTGTGGACTTAAATAGGTTTCCAAAACTTATAACCAAGACATATGTATCTAACACTAATTTGAGATGTTGTGGCAACTTTACACTCCTAACATGAGTCATTCATAATCCATTCATATACCAATATGAATCTCTTATGAAAGGTTTGAGCCAATAATCTGAACCCATTTCACATCTTTGTGTGTAAAGATAAATTTCTTGAAATTAAATTATATTTTATATTATATTATTTTTATTATATTTTATATTATATTATTATTTTCAATTTAAATATTAAAACCAATTTAAGGGTAAAAAAAACCTAATAATTTATATTTCTTTTATTATTTACTAACAATTATAATTATTTACTAACGGAGAGAGGGGAGGCTGTACGGCGGAGAGTGGCGGCTGTGGCGGACAGTGGCGGCGGTGGCGGATAGTGGCGGCGGGCGGACAGTGGCGGCGGCGGGCGGACAGTGGCGGCGGGCGGACAGTAGCGGCGGTGGCGGATAGTGGCGGCGGGCGGACAGTGGCGGCGGTGGCGGACAGGGGCGGCGGGCGGACAGTGGCGGCGGGCGGACAGTGGCGGCGGGCGGACAGTGGCGTCGGGCGGACAGTGGCGGCGGTGGCGGATAGTGGCGGCGGGCGGACAGTGGCGGCGGGCTGACAGTGGCGGCGGTGGCGGATAGTGGCGGCGGGCGGACAGGGCGGCGGCGGGCGGACAGTGGCGGCGGACGGACAGTGGCGGCGGGAGGACAGTGGCGGCGGTGGCGGATAGTGGCGGCGGGCGGACAGTGGCGGCGGGTGGACAGTGGCGGCGGGCGGACAGTTGCGGCTGTGGCGGATAGTGGCGGCGGGCGGACCGTGGCGGCTTTGGCGGCGGTGGTGGACAGTGGCGGCGGGCGGACAGTTGCGGCTGTGGCGGATAGTGGCGGCGGGCGGACCGTGGCGGCTTTGGCGGCGGTGGTGGACAGTGGCGGCGGGCGGACAGTGGCGGCGGCGGGCGGACAGTGGCGGCGGCGGGCGGACAGTGGAGGCGGCGGGCGGACAGTGGAGGCGGCGGGCGGACAGTGGAGGCGGCGGGCGGACAGTGGAGGCGGCGGGCGGACAGTGGTGGCGGCGGGCGGACAGTGGTGGCGGCGGGCGGACAGTGGTGGCGGCGGGCGGACAGTGGTGGCGGCGGGCGGACAGTGGTGGCGGCGGGCGGACAGTGGTGGCGGCGGGCGGACAGTGGTGGCGGCGGGCGGACAGTGGTGGCGGCGGGCGGACAGTGGTGGCGGTGGCAGACAGTGGTGGCGGTGGCGGACAGTGGCGGCGGTGGCGGACAGTGACGGCGGTGGCGGACAGTGGCGGCGGTGGCGGACACTGGCGGCTGTGTCTGGCGGTGGTGGCGGGCGGTGGCGGGTGGCGGCGTCTGTGATGAGTGGTGGCGGCTGGCGGTGGTGGTGGCGGCGGCGGCTGGTGGTGGTGGGTGGTGGCGGCGGTGGTGGTGGGTGGTGGCGGCGGTGGTGGTGGGTGGTGGTGGTGGCGGCGGCTGGTGGTGGTGGGTGGTGGCGGCGGTGGTGGTGGGTGGTGGTGGCGGCGGCGGTGGGTGGCGGCGGTGGCTGGTGGTGGTGGGTGGTGGCGGCGGGTGGTGGTGGCGGCGGGTGGTGGTGGCGGCGGGTGGTGGTGGGTGGTGGCGGCGGGTGGTGGGTGGTGGCGGGCGGTGGCGGGCGGCGGCGGCTGTGGTGGGTGGTGACGATCGGCGGTGGGGGGGGCTGGTGGCGGCTGGCGGTGGCGGCTTGCGGTAGCGACTGTGGCAACGGGCGGTGACGGCTGATAGCGGGCGGTGGTGGCGGCTGGTGGCAGGTGGTGGTGGCGGTGGTGGCGGCTGGTGGTGGTGGTGGCAGCTGGTGGCGGTGATGGCGGCTGGTGGTGGTGGCAGCTGGTGGCGGTGATGGCGGCTGGTGGTGGTGGTGGTGGCGGCTGGTGGTGGTGGCAGCTGGTGGTGGCTGGTGGCGGTGATGGCGGCTGGTGGTGGTGGTGGTGGTGGTGATGGCGGCTGGTGGCGGGCGGTGGCGGGCGGTGGCGGCTTGTGGCGGCTGGTGGTGGCGGCGGTGGTGGGTGGTGGTGGTGGTGGTGGGTGGTGGTGGCGGCTGTGGTGGGTGGTGGCGGTGGTGTCGGCGGCGGCTGTGGTGGGTGGTGGCGGTGGTGTCGGCGGCGGCTGTGGTGGGTGGTGGCGGCGGCGGCGGTGATGGGTGGTGGCGGCGGCGGTGGTGGTGGGTGGTGGTGGCGGCGGCGGTGATGGGTGGTGGCGGCGGCGGCGGCGGCTGGTGGTGGTGGGTGGTAGTGGTGGGTGGTGGCGGCGGGTGGCGGTGGTGGGTGGCGGTGGCTGGTGGCGGGTGGCGGCTGGTGGTGGGTGGTGGCGGCGGGTGGTGAGTGGCGGTGGTGGGTGGCGGTGGCTGGTGGCGGGTGGCGGCTGGTGGTGGGTGGTGGCGGGTGGCGGCTGGTGGTGGGTGGTGGCGGGTGGCGGCTGGTGGTTGGTGGTGGCGGCGGGTGGTGAGTGGCGGTGGTGGGTGGTGGAGGCTGGTGGTGGGTGGTGGCGGGTGGCGGCTGGTGGTGGGTGGTGGCGGGTGTATATGCTGGTGGTGGGTGGTGGCGGGTGGCGGCTGGTGGTGGGTGGTGGCGGGTGGTGGCGGGTGGCGGCTGGTGGTGGGTGGTGGCGGGTGGCGGCTGGTGGTGGGTGGTGGTGGGTGGTGGTGGGTGGTGGCTGGCGGCTGGTGGTGGGTGGTGGCGGGTGGCGGCTGGTGGTGGGTGGTGGCGGCGGGTGGTGAGTGGCGGCTGGTGGTGGGTGGTGGCGGGTGGCGGCTGGTGGTGGCGGGTGGCGGCTGGTGGTGGCGGGTGGCGGCTAGTGGTGGGTGGTGGCGGGTGGCGGCTGACGGTGGGTGGTGGCGGGTGGCGGCTGACGGTGGGTGGTGGGTGGCGGCGGGTGGCGGCTGGTGGTGGGTGGCGGGTGGCGGCGGGTGGTGGGTGGTGGCGGGTGGCGGCTGGTGGTGGGTGGTGGCGGGTGGCGGCTGGTGGTGGGTGGTGGCGGGTGGCGGCGGGTGGTGGGTGGTGGCGGGTGGCGGCGGGTGGCGGCTGGTGGCGGCCAGCTGGGACACACCCTTCACCACTGAAGGTCTGAGCAAAACTAACCATATGTCTCTCTCACCCACCAGCCCAGTGTTGCCAGCTCGCGCTCTCAAAATGTTTCCTTCAAAGATTGTATATTATCTTTGAACAACAAGTTTGATTATCAAGGAAATAATGCATATATTATTGTCACATTAATACTGTGCAATATCTTATTACATTCCTGCTAAATAATTATAATTTGAAACAGGACAAAAAATCCCACATATATATAAAAACCAACATTAGAGATCACGAGGCCTAGGCCTCGCCTGTGACCACACATCCTGCCTCCCTGGCCTGCTACTCTCTCACACCTCACACTCTTAACTCTCTCATAATCACTCTCACTCTCTTACTCTCTGTCACTCTTACTCTCTGTCACTCTTACTCTCTGTCACTCTTACTCTCTGTCACTCTTACTCTCTGTCACTCTTACTCTGACACTCTGTCACTCTTACTCTCTGTCACTCTTACTCTGTCACTCTTACTCTCTGTCACTCTTACTCTCTGTCACTCTTACTCTCTGTCACTCTTACTCTGTCACTCTTACTCTGTCACTCTTACTCTCTGTCACTCTTACTCTCTGTCACTCTTACTCTCTGTCACTCTTACTCTCTGTCACTCTTACTCTCTGTCATTCTTACTCTCTGTCATTCTTACTCTGTCACTCTTACTCTCTGTCACTCTTACTCTCTGTCACTCTTACTCTCTGTCACTCTTACTCTCTGTCACTCTTACTCTCTGTCACTCTTACTCTGTCACTCTTACACTCTGTCACTCTTACTCTCTGTCACTCTTACTGTCTGTCACTCTTACTGTCTGTCACTCTTACTCTCTGTCACTCTTACTCTCTGTCACTCTTACTCTCTGTCACTCTTACTCTCTGTCACTCTTACTCTCTGTCACTCTTACTCTCTGTCACTCTTACTCTCTGTCACTCTTACTCTGTCACTCTTACTCTCTGTCACTCTTACTCTGTCACTCTTACTCTCTGTCACTCTTACTCTCTGTCACTCTTACTCTGTCATTCTTACTCACTCTCAGTCACCCTTACCCATTCATACTCACTCTCTCACTCTTACTCTCATACTCTTACTCTCAATTACTCTTACTCGCAATCACTCTTACTCCCAATCACTCCTACTCCCAATCACTCCTACTCTCAATCACTCCTACTCTCATTCTTACTCTTACTCTTACTCCCAATCACTCTTACTCTCAATCACTCTTATTCTCATTCTTACTCTCACTCTTACTCTTACTCCCAATCACTCTTACTCCCAATCACTCTTACTCTCAATCACTCTTACTCTCAATCACTCTTACTCTCATTCTAACTCTTACTCACTCTTACTCTCAATCACTCTTATTCTCATTCTTACTCCTACTCCCAATCACTCTTACTCTCAATCACTCTTACTCCCAATCACTCTTACTCTCAATCACTCTTACTCTCAATCACTCTTACTCTCAATCACTCTTACTCTCAATCACTCTTACTCTCATTCTTACTCTTACTCACTCTTACTCTCAATCACTCTTATTCTCATTCTTACTCCTACTCTCAATCACTCTTACTCCCAATCACTCTTACTCTCAATCACTCTTACTCTCAATCACTCTTACTCTCAATCACTCTTACTCTCAATCACTCTTACTCTCATTCTTACTCTTACTCACTCTTACTCTCAATCACTCTTATTCTCATTCTTACTCCTACTCTCAATCACTCTTACTCCCAATCACTCCTACTCTCAATCACTCTTACTCTCACTCTTACTCTCAATCACTCTTACTCTCAATCACTTTTACTCTCAATCACTCTTACTCTCAATCACTCTTACTCTCACTAACTCTCAATCACTCTTACTCTCACTCTAACTCTCAATCACTCTTACACACTATTACTCACTCTTTCTCTCAGTCATCCTTACTCACTCTCATACTCACTCTTACTCTGTCACTCTTACTCTCTGTCACTCTTACTCTCTGTCACTCTTACTCTCTGTCACTCTTACTCTCTGTCACTCTTACTCTGTCACTCTTACTCTCTGTCACTCTTACTCTCTGTCACTCTTATTCTCTATTACTCTTACTCTGTCATTCATACTCTGCCACTCTTACTCACTCTCAGTCACCCTTACCCATTTATACTCACTCTCTCACTCTTACTCTCATACTCTTACTCTCAATTACTCTTACTCTCAATCACTCTTACTCCCAATCACTCCTACTCCCAATCACTCCTACTCTCAATCACTCCTACTCTCATTCTTACTCTTACTCCCAATCACTCTTACTCTCAATCACTCATATTCTCATTCTTACTCTTACTCTCACTCTTACTCTTACTCCCAATCACTCTTACTCCTAATCACTCTTACTCCCAATCACTCTTACTCTCAATCACTCTTACTCTCAATCACTCTTACTCTCAATCACTCTTACTCTCAATCACTCTTACTCTCACTAACTCTCAATCACTCTTACTCTCACTCTAACTCTCAATCACTCTTACTCTCATACTCACCCTTACTCTCAATCACTTTACTCTCACTCTTACTCTCATACTCACCCTTACTCTCAATCACTTTACTCTCACTCTTACTCATTCTGTCACCCTTACTCACTCTGTCACTCTTACTCTCAGTCACTCTTACTTATACTCACTCTTACTCACACTTACACACTCTCTGGCACTCTCACTCACCTTCAGTCACTCTTACTCACTCTCACCCACTCTCGCTCACTCTTACTCACTCTAGTTAATAAGAACACGCCAATATAAGACAACAAAACGTTTTCAGATTCTTTCTCACCACTTTCCAGCAACTTTTATAATTTATATAAATTATCTTAGGGAATAATACATAAATTATATATTTAAACATGATATTAGTGTTTAGTGGAATGCATAAGGAGTCAAATTGTGTTAAAAAGAGCGATTTTTAGAAAATTTGGAAAACTACTTATTTCTGTTCATATTATAACTAAATGGATTTTAAAGGTTTCACTCAGCCAATATATATCATTCACAATTTATTAATGAATTTTACAAAAAAACACCATAAATTTTATATTTAAACATGTAAAAACTATTTGTTTTACATTTGGAAGAAAATAATTGTAGAAAAACAATTTATAATTAAACCTTTGTGTTTGGATTTTTTGAGTAAAAGTTTCTCAAAGGCTCTCCTGCACCATTCTCAATGCAAATCATTCCCACACCTATGGGAAGAGATAGGCGAACGTTGTGTAGATGATTTGTGTTTGCTGGGTAGGTACGACATATATATATATATATATATATATATATATATATATATATATATATATATATATATATATATATATATATATATATATATATATATATATATATATATATGCGAACAAGCCTGAATGGTCCCCAGGACAATATGCAACTGAAAACTCACACCCCAGAAGTGACTCGAACCCATACTCCCAGGAGCAACGCAACTGGTATGTACAAGACGCCTTAATCCACTTGACCATCACGACCGGACAAAATGAGGTGATAGCCGAGGCTATTTGAACCACCCCACCGCCGGCACTCGGATAGTAATTTTGGGCATAGCATTTTACCAAATCACCTCATTCTTTGGGGCACACGTGAGGAACACAAATGCGAACAAGCCTGAATGGTCCCCAGGACAATATGCAACTGAAAACTCACACCCCAGAAGTGACTCGAACCCATACTCCTAGGAGCAACGCAACTGGTATGTACAAGACGCCTTAATCCACTTGACCATCACGACCGGACAAAATGAGGTGATAGCCGAGGCTATTTGAACCACCCCACCGCCGGCACTTGGATAGTAATCTTGGGCATAGCATTTTACCAAATCACCTCATTCTTTGGGGCACACGTGAGGAACACAAATGCGAACAAGCCTGAATGGTCCCCAGGACAATATGCAACTGAAAACTCACACCCCAGAAGTGACTCGAACCCATACTCCCAGGAGCAACGCAACTGGAATGTACAAGACGCCTTAATCCACTTGACCATCACGACCGGACAAAATGAGGTGATAGCCGAGGCTATTTGAACCACCCCACTGCCGGCACTCGGATAGTAATCTTGGGCATAGCATTTTACCAAATCACCTCATTCTTTGGGGCACACGTGAGGAACACAAATGCGAACAAGCCTGAATGGTCCCCAGGACAATATGCAACTGAAAACTCACACCCCAGAAGTGACTCGAACCCATACTCCCAGGAGCAACGCAACTGGTATGTACAAGACGCCTTAATCCACTTGACCATCACGACCGGACAAAATGAGGTGATAGCCGAGGCTATTTGAACCACCCCACCGCCGGCACTCGGATAGTAATCTTGGACATAGCATTTTACCAAATCACCTCATTCTTTGGGGCACACGTGAGGAACACAAATGCGAACAAGCCTGAATGGTCCCCAGGACAATATGCAACTGAAAACTCACACCCCAGAAGTGACTCGAACCCATACTCCCAGGAGCAACGCAACTGGTATGTACAAGACGCCTTAATCCACTTGACCATCACGACCGGACAAAATGAGGTGATAGCCGAGGCTATTTGAACCACCCCACAGCCGGCACTCGGATAGTAATCTTGGGCATAGCATTTTACCAAATCACGTGTGCCCCAAAGAATGAGGTGATTTGGTAAAATGCTATGCCCAAGATTACTATCCGAGTGCCGGCGGTGGGGTGGTTCAAATAGCCTCGGCTATCACCTCATTTTGTCCGGTCGTGATGGTCAAGTGGATTAAGGCGTCTTGTACATACCAGTTGCGTTGCTCCTGGGAGTATGGGTTCGAGTCACTTCTGGGGTGTGAGTTTTCAGTTGCATATTGTCCTGGGGACCATTCAGGCTTGTTCGCATTTGTGTTCCTCACGTGTGCCCCAAAGAATGAGGTGATTTGGTAAAATGCTATGCCCAAGATTACTATCCGAGTGCCGGCGGTGGGGTGGTTCAAATAGCCTCGGCTATCACCTCATTTTGTCCGGTCGTGATGGTCAAGTGGATTAAGGCGTCTTGTACATACCAGTTGCGTTGCTCCTGGGAGTATGGGTTCGAGTCACTTCTGGGGTGTGAGTTTTCAGTTGCATATTGTCCTGGGGACCATTCAGGCTTGTTCGCATTTGTGTTCCTCACGTGTGCCCCAAAGAATGAGGTGATTTGGTAAAATGCTATACCCAAGATTACTATCCGAGTGCCGGCGGTGGGGTGGTTCAAATAGCCTCGGCTATCACCTCATTTCGTCCGGTCGTGATGGTCAAGTGGATTAAGGCGTCTTGTACATACCAGTTGCGTTGCTCCTGGGAGTATGGGTTCGAGTCACTTCTGGGGTGTGAGTTTTCAGTTATATATATATATATATATATATATATATATATATATATATATATATATATATATATATATATATATATATATATATATATATATAGGGGGGTACCACCACTGGTGCAATTATAGGGACCCACAGCCTCAGAGAAGGGAACACAGAGCACTCAGGGAAAAACTTGACATTTAACTCTGAATACGAAAGAGTGTTCACTTCTCCTACCACCCCCTTTTTTTTATTATTATGATGTACACTTTATTATGCAAGGTTATACAGTTTCATATCTGATTTTATACAAAAAATGAACATTACGAGGACACAAGAAAAAGTTCGCTTCCTAGAGGCTGTAGATTTCCTCGAACTCCTCCGACGCCGGGCAGGAACCGAGGATGCAGCGGGCATTTCCCCTCTGGATCGCGACACTGAGGCGCTGAAAGAGAAAACTTGCTGCTCTAGGGTCTCTTGTGGTGTCAATGAGCTTCGAACCAAGATCCTTAAGAAACCTTCTTGCACTCTCACCCCATGGGCCTAGGGTCTCAGACCCTATTGGAACGAAATTGTACATTTGATCTAATTACCTGTACTTGACTGACTTTTGTTTTTCTCTGTGTGTCGCTGCGGCTCCTGCCGTGCCGGCAGAGAGGGTGATGTATGTCGTTGCCAGGGTGGATACGCAAGTATAGTCCCATGCTAACTGCCTGCCACCCTTCCACGGACGCAGTGTGATTCCGTCTGGTCGGCCGGCAAAGCTAACAGAGTCACGGTTCAGTAGGTTGCGGGGCTCTCTCTCCGCTGGACACTGAGCAGAGGCAAGGCTTCTTTTAATGATGTCGTTGACTTCGTCGTGTCTAGTGTGCCAACCACCCGATTTTCCACAGTGCAGGCCATGCAATCCATATTCGTCAGCATCTGCCTCGCCGCAAATACACCTGTGAACAGTGTGGATAGGGGCAGCAAGGCGGAGAGCGACTGCAATACGGAGCTCCTGCGGATCAAGACGTGTGCCTGTCGCAGACATAGGGACTGCCAGAAGGAAGTCCCCTGCATGGGGAGCCTGCACAGCTGTGAGGCGTGCACGATCACTGGGGGTTGTTGCTGCCTCCAGCAAAGCTGTGGCTTCTTTGTCTACAATGGGGCTGTCCCAACTGGATTGTTTCTTGGCTTTCGGCATGGCTGGTCTGAGTGCTGGGTCTGTCATGGCACCCCATTTCGTGTCGCATTCCGTGTAGTGGGGGTCCTGTATCCCCGCTACATCACTCAGGGTGTCAGGTAGAATTTCCTTAACCAGGTCATCTGATGCTGAGGAGGAAGACAGGAAGGCTGGGACAGCAATTTGGGTGGCGGTGCGGACACCCAAGCCACCGAGCCTGACAGGAAGAGTAGCTTGTTTCCACAAGCAAGTTATATATATATATATATATATATATATATATATATATATATATATATATATATATATATATATATATATATATATATATATATATATATATATATATATATATATATATATATATATATATATATATATATATATATATATATATATATATATATATATATATATATATATATATATATATATATATATATATATATATATATATATATATATATATATATATATATATATATATATATATATATATATATATATATATATATATATATATATATATATATATATATATATATATATATATATATATATATATATATATATATATATATATATATATATTTATATATATATATATATATATATATATATATATATATATATATATATATATATATATATATATATATATATATATATATATATATATATATATATATATATATGTCGTACCTAGTAGCCAGAACTCACTTTTTGGCCTACTATTCAAGGCCCGATTTGCCTAATAAGCCAAGTTTTCCTGAATTAATATATTTTTTCTAATTTTTTTCTTATGAAATGATAAAGCTACCCATTTCATTATGTATGAGGTCAATTTTTTTTTATTGGAGTTAAAATTAACGTAGATATATGACCGAACCTAACCAACCCTACCTAACCTAACCTAACCTATCTTTATAGGTTAGGTTTGGTTAGGTAGCCGAAAAAGTTAGGTTAGGTTAGGTTAGGTAGGTTAGGTAGTCGAAAAACAATTAATTCATGAAAACTTGGCTTACTAGGCAAATTTGGCCTTGCATAGTAGGCTGAGAAGTGAGTTCTGGCTACTAGGTACGACATATATATATATATATATATATATATATATATATATATATGTCGTACCTAGTAGCCAGAATGCACTTCTCAGCCTACTATGCAAGGCCCAATTTGCCTAATAAACCAAGTTTTACTGAATTAATGTTTTTTTCGACAACCTAACCTACCTAACCTAACCTAACCTAACTTTTTCGGCTACCTAACCTAACCTAACCTATAAAAATAGGTTAGGTTAGGTTAGGTAGGGTTGGTTAGGTTTGGTCATATATCTACGTTAATTTTAACTCCAATAAAAAAAAAATTGACCTCATACATAATGAAATGTGTAGCTTTATCATTTCATAAGAAAAAAAATAGAAAAAATATATTAATTCAGTAAAACTTGGCTTATTAGGCAAATCGAGCATTGCATAGTAGGCTGAGAAGTGCGTTCTGGCTACTAGGTACGACATATATATATATATATATATATATATATATATATATATGTCGTACCTAGTAGCCAGAACTCACTTCTCAGCCTACTATTCAAGGCCCGATTTGCCTAATAAGCCAAGTTTTCCTGAATTAATATATTTACTATAATTTTTTTCTTATGAAATGATAAAGCAACCCTTTTCTCTATGTATGAGGTCAATTTTTTTTATTGGAGTTAAAATTAACGTAGTTATATGACCGAACCTAACCAACCCTACCTAACCTAACCTAACCTATATTTATAGGTAAGGTTAGGTTAGGTAGCCCAAAAAAGCTAGGTTAGGTTAGGTTAGGTTGGTTAGCTAGACGAAAAAACATTAATTCATGAAAACTTGGCTTATTAGGCAAATCGGGCCTTGAATAGTAGGCTGAGAAGTGCGTTCTGGCTATTAGGTACGACATATATATATATATATATATATATATATATATGTCGTACCTAGTAGCCAGAACGCACTTATCAGCCTACAATGCAAGGCCCGATTTGCCTAATAAGCCAAGTTTTCATGAATTAATATGTTTTCTCTAGTTTTTTTCTTACGAAGTGATAAAGCTACCCATTTCATTATGTATGAGGTCAATTTTTTTTTAATGGAGTTAAAATTAACGTAGATATATGACCGAACCTAACCAACCCTACCTAACCTAACCTAACCTATCTTCATAGGTTAGGTTCGGTTAGGTAGCAGAAAAAGTTAGGTTAGGTTAGGTTAGGTAGGTTAGGTAGTCGAAAAAACATTAATTCATGAAAACTTGGCTTATTAGGCAAATCGGGCCTTGAATAGTAGGCTGATAAGTACGTTCTGGCTATTAGGTACGACATATATATATATATATATATATATATATATATATATATATATATATATATATATATATATATATATATATATATATATATATATATATATATATATATATATATATATATATATATATATATATATATATATATATATGTCGTACCTAGTAGCCAGAACTCACTTTTTGGCCTACTATTCAAGGCCCGATTTGCCTAATAAGCCAAGTTTTCCTGAATTAATATATTTTTTCTAATTTTTTTCTTATGAAATGATTAAGCTACCCATTTCATTATGTATGAGGTCAATTTTTTTTATTGGAGTTAAAATTAACGTAGATATATGACCGAACCTAACCAACCCTACCTAACCTAACCTAACCTATCTTTATAGGTTAGGTTTGGTTAGGTAGCCGAAAAAGTTAGGTTAGGTTAGGTTAGGTAGGTTAGGTAGTCGAAAAACAATTAATTCATGAAAACTTGGCTTATTAGGCAAATCGGGCCTTGAATAGTAGGCCAAAAAGTGAGTTCTGGCTACTAGGTACGACATATATATATATATATATATATATATATATATATATATATATATATATATATATATATATATATATATGTCGTACCTAGTAGCCAGAACGCACTTCTCAGCCTACTACGTAAGTCCCGATTTGCCTAATAAGCCAAGTTTTTATGAATTAATTGTTTTTCGACTACCTAACCTACCTAACCTTACCTAACCTACCTTTTTCAGCTACCTAACCTAACCTAACCTACCTTTTTCGGCTACCTAACCTAACCTAACCTACCTTTTTCGGCTACCTAACCTAAACTAACCTACCTTTTTCGGCTACCTAACCTAACCTAACCTACCTTTTTCGGCTACCTAACCTAACCTAACCTATAAAGATAGGTTAGGTTAGGTTATGTAGGGTTGGTTAAAACATATAAATTCGTGAAAACTTGGCTTATTAGGCAAATCAGGCCTTGCATAGTAGGCTGAGAAGTCCGTTCTGGCTACTATATACTCTCTGTAGTGATACTTTTTTTAAATAATATTTACAATAAGAATAAAGGTATTTAAAAAAAAATATATCATTTCTATACTACTTATTATTAAAATACTTATTTGTCAATTTAATTATATGGAGAATAAATGTGAATTGCTATATTCAATATCATAACCAGATTGTATTAACATGTGATGCAAATAATACAACTGTAAATTATTTAAATTTGTGGTGTCAATTTTCCAATTTGGTGATAGATGAATAGGATTTTCTTTATAATAATTAATCAATGCATCATGAAAAATTTGCTCATTCGGCATTAAAATAAGTTGTTTGTAAATTGCATCTGAAATTTTATTTGGACATTTTGAAGAATTATAATACGGGATAACCATATTATTAATGATCATAAAAGCTAATTTGAAAGGTGAATTGGAATTATGAAAGTTGTTTTTATAATTTGAAACTTTTTCTTGTATAAATTGAACATATTTTCGTTTTTCTTCTTCATCATTTTGATTATTAATAAATATGTTTGTTTGATCCTCCACAATCATTAAATTTTCAGTATTATCTTCTTTGAACGGTGGCAGTGGCGATTGTGGCAGTGGTGATTGTTGCGGTGTCGGTTGCAGTGGTGATTGTTGTTGTGTCGGTTGCAGCGGTGATTGTTGCGGTGTCGGTTGCAGTGGTGATTGTTGCGGTGTCGGTTGCAGTGGTGATTGTTGCGGTGTCGGTTGCAGTGGTGATTGTGGTGGAGTCGGTGTCGGTGGTGATTGTGGTAGTGATGGTGATGGTAGGTGTGATAGGTCAGAATCCATTTTAAGGATTGATTTTGGGATTTTTTTTATACATTTTATATATATATATATATAAAAGGGGGGGCTGGATTTTTATTATAGAAAGAAACATTATACTAAGATGGTGAACCAATGTTTTTAGGTCGGGGTGGTGGTGGTGGTGGTGGTGGTGGTGTTGGTGTTGCTGCTGCTTTTGGGAATAAACCTTCATCTTGATTGATAAACGTTACAATTTCATCCATTTTCCCGGTTTGAATGATGTCAATTAAGAGATGGGGATTTCGGGTTCTTAAAAATAACCATATTTTCCTTTTTCTTCTTCATCATTATGATTATTAATAAATATGTTTGTTTGATCCTCCACAATCATTAAATTTTCAGTATTATCTTCTTTGAACGGTGGCAGTGGTTATTGTGGCCGATTGTGGTGATTGTGGCGGTGTCGATTGTGGCGGAGTCGGTGGTGATTATGGTGGTGATGGTGATGGTGATGGTACGTGTGATAGCTCAGAATCCATTTTAAGGATTGATTTTGGGATTATATTATTTTATATATATATATATAAAAAAGGGGGGCTGGATTTTTATTATAGAAAACGTTACAATTTCATCCTTTTTTCCCGGTTTGAATGATGTCAATTAAGAGATGGGGATTTTGGTGATTGTGGCCGATTGTGGTGATTGTGGCGGTGTCGGTGTAGGTGGTGATTATGGTGGTGATGGTGATGGTAGGTGTGATAGGTCAGAATCCATTTTAAGGATTGATTTTGGGATTATATATTAATTTATATATATATAAAAAAAGGGGGCTGGATTTTTATTATAGAAAGAAACATTATACTAAGATGGTGAACCAATGTTTTTAGGTAGGGGTGGTGGTAGTGGTGTTGCTGCTGCTTTTGGTAATAAACCTTCATCTTGATTGATAAACGTTACAATTTCATCCTTTTTTCCCCAGTTTGAATGATGTCAGTTAAGAGATAGGGATTTCGGGTTCTTAAACAATATTATCATTGGTCATCAATATCACTAAAAATACGAAAGTAATTCCCTTCGTCACATGATTCCGTGTTAATATGTCACAAAAAATTATTCCTGTTGGGTGTATTCATGTTTAATCTTTTGCTGGTTTATATACCATTCTTCATAAACTTCCAACTTTCCATCACCCCCTAATGCATTCCATTTGTCAACCACTCTGACACTAAAAAAGTTCTTTCTAATATCTCTGTGGCTCATTTCGGCACTCAGTTTCCACCTGTGTCCCCTTGTGCGTGTTCCCCTTGTGTTAAATAGACTGTCTTTATCTACCCTATCGATTCCCTTCAGAATCTTGAATGTGGTGATCATGTCCCCCCCCTAACTCTTCTGTCTTCCAGCGAAGTGAAGTTTAATTCCCGTAGTCTCTCCTCGTAGCTCATACCTCTCAGCTCGATTACTGGTCTGGTGGCAAACCTTTGAACCTTTCCAGTTTAGTCTTATCCTTGACTAGATATGGACTCCATGCTGGGGCTGCATACTTCAGGATTGGCCTGACATATGTGGTATACAAAGTTCTGAATGATTCTTTACACAAGTTTCTGAATGCCGTTCATATGTTGGCCAGCCTGGCATATGCCGCTGATGTTATCCGTTTGATATGTGCTGCAGGAGACAGGTCTAGGTCTTCTTGAAGCCTCAAACAGACCTCTTCTGTTTTAATCCTTCTCATAATTTTAGCATCGTTCGCAAACATTGAGAGAAATGAATCGATACCCTCTGGGAGAGCCCTGTGGGACTCCACTGGTGACTTCACGCCAATCGGAGGTCTCACCCATCACTGTAACTCTCTGCTTCTTATTGCTTAGATACTCCCTTATCCACTGGAGCACCTTACCAGCTACACCAAGTCAAGGACACACACTGTGTGTGTGTGTGTGTGTGTGTGTGTGTGTGTGTGTGTGTGTGTGTGTGTGTGTTGTATAAAAGGAGGTGGGATCCGGGCAGTATCTCAATTCTAATCCTGCCTTTCTTTGGATATTACTACAGTGAACTTCTAAAAGTTATACTTACAACCATTGTGTTGTAGTATATTAACACTTACTAAGGCGTAAATAAGGCGTGAGTATTTCAGTGTTTTTTTTTTTCTTTTTTTTTCTTTTTTTAAGTACTAGATAACTTTCAATTTTTGATTGAGATTGTTTCTGTTTCTCCTTGAATGGATTGATGATCATCTTATTTTATTTATTATTTATTTATTTTATTTATGCATATACAAGAATGTACATAAGGAATGTGAGGATACAAATATGGTAATTACAGTCTTGTAAAGCCACTAGCACGCGCAGCGTTTCGGGCAGGTCCTTAATCTAAGAAAATTTTAAGGAGGTAAATACTTGCAAAATTATAGACAAAAAATGATAACAGATTACATGAAATGAAAAAAAAGATGAGAGAAAATTGTAGGTACAGTATATTAAAGCACATAGGTAGCTAAGATTGATTGCAATGACAGCTTGAATGGTAGTTGACAAAAAAATTGGTAGGCATAATACAGCAGAAACAATATAAGATTGGTTGCAATGACAGCTTGAATGGTAGTTGACAAAAATTGGTAGTCACAATACAGCATATGGCTAGCACATAAAAGAAGACAGCAATGAACACAATGATAAGGTTGTTTGAAATTACATAAAAATTAGGAGATTGGGTAACACTAGGTACAGAGCAAATTTAAAGCTCAGTGTAGGAAACTAAGAAGATGAAGTTAGGTACTTTTTGCTTTTGCTTTAAAATAAGGCAAAAGTTTTACAGTTTTTCAATTCACTAGGGAGTGAGTTCCATAAACTAGGTCCCTTAATTTGCATAGAGTGTTTACACAGATTAAGTTTGACCCTGGGGATATCAAAGAGATATTTATTTCTGGTGTGGTGATAATGGGTCCTATTACATCTGTCCAGGGAGAGTTTCAGAGCATGGTTTGCATTTAAGAACAGGGTTTTGTAAATGTAGTTGACACAAGAGAATGTGTGGAGGGAGTTAATATTTAGCAAGTTTAGGGATTTAAACAAGGGAGCTGAGTGTTGTCTGAAAGCTGAGTTAGTTATCATTCTGATAGCAGATTTTTGCTGGGTGATGATGGGCTTAAGGTGGTTTGCAGTGGTAGACCCCCATGCACAGATACCATAATTAAGATAGGGGTAAATTAGTGCATAATATAGTGAGAGGAGAGCAGAGTTAGGAACATAATATCTGATTTTGGAGAGTATACCAACTGTCTCAGAGACTTTCTTAGTTATGTGTTGAATGTGGGTGCTGAAGTGAGTCTCTTGTCTAGGAATAGGCCAAGAAACTTGCCATCATCTTTATTACTGATGTTAATGTTGTCTATCTGTAGCTGAATTGCATTTGATGATTTGCTTCCAAATAAGATGTAGTAAGTCTTTTCGATGTTTAATGTTAGTTTGTTCGTTGACATCCATAAGTGGACTTTTTTTAATTCATTATTCACAACATTATTTAGTGTATGTGGGTTGAGGTTTGAATAGATAAGAGTAGTATCGTCAGCAAACAGTATAGGTTTGAGAATATTAGAGACATTAGGCAGATCGTTTATATATATAAGAAATAGAAGAGGTCCTAAGATGCTGCCCTGTGGCACTCCAACGGTAATTGGTAGAGTGGACGAAGTTGTATCATTGATGGTTACATATTGGTGTCTGTCACTAAGATAGGATCGGATGTAGTCAAGGGCAAGGCCTCGGATTCCATAATGCTGGAGTTTAAGTAATAGGTAGTTGTGATTAACAGTATCAAAGGCTTTTCTTAGGTCAATGAAGAGTCCAATCGGAAACTCATTTTTGTCAAGGGCTGAGTAGATAACGTCAAGGAGACTAATGATTGCATCGTTGGTGCTCTTTTGGGACCAGAAGCCAAACTGGCAGGGGCTGAGTATGTCGAATTTTACGAGGTAGGAATAGAGCTGTTTGTAAATAATTTTTTCAAATATTTTTGATAGAATGGGTAGATTTGATATTGGTCTATAATTGTTTATGTCCGCCGGATTGCCTCCTTTATGGACTGGCGTTACTCTTGCTTTTTTGAGGATATCAGGGAAGGTGTGACACTCTATAGATTTGTTGAACAGTAGTGCTATGGGTGGGGCAAGGGCATGGGAGGCTCTCTTGTACACAATGGACGGAATTTCACTGGTGTTCCCTGCCTTGGTTTTTAGAGAGTGTATGATGGACACAACATCTGCCAGGCTGATTGGTGAAAGGAGAAGAGAGTTTGGATAGCTGCCTGAGAGATATGTGTTAATATGTGTCTGAGTCTGTGGGATTTTACTGGCAAGATTAGCACCAACCGATGAAAAGAAACTATTAAATTCATTTGCCATTTCTAAATCAGTTGACGGTATATCCCCATCCTTGTAGAGTTTTATTTGGTTATGTGAGTGTTGCTTAGTTCCTAGGATACTAGAGATAGTTTTCCAAGTGTTTTTCATGTTGCCTTTTGCTTCATTGAATCTATTCACATAATATGCAAGTTTTGCCTTTCTTATGATACTGGTAAGCATTGATGAGTACCTTTTAGCTACTTCCTTTGAAACTAGGCCAATCCTAACTTTCTTCTCATATTCATGTTTCTTGTTGATTGAGTTGAGAATGCCACTTGTGAGCCATGGATTGTTTAATCTCTTGTCAGTTACTTGCTTTGTAAGAAGGGGACAATGAAGGTTGTAGAGGCTTAGAGTTTTGGAGAGGAAGAGGTTAGCTAATGAATTTATATCATGGGTATTATTGAATTCAGAATCCCAGTTAATATTGTGAAGTGCCTCTGTAAGATTGTCTAAAGCTGATTCACTGTGTAGCCTAAATGAAAGTTTCTTGCTTTTTGGTGGTGTTATGTCCATGTTCGCTATGAGAAAGGTATCTTAGTCTATTTCAATACACCAGACTATTTCAATTATAATATATATATTTTTCAGGTGGGGAAAAATGAACCAAATGGATATTGGTAATGGGGAAGCAGTTGGCATTGAGAAATTTGGAAATGATGAAGAGAGGAAAGTAAATGAAGAAGGAGTTGAAGATGAAAAGGGAGATGAAGAAAGGGGAGAAGATGAAGATAAAAAGGTAACTGAAGAGGAAGACGAAGATATAAAGGTAATTGAAGAAGAAGATGAAGATATAAAGGTAATTGAAGAAGAAGATGAAGATAAAAAGGTAAATGAAGAGGAATATGAAAAAATCAAGTTTTTTAGAAATAAATTTGAAGCTCCATTTCAACATGACTCTAATTTTAAAAAATTTAAAGAATTGAAAAGTGAGCTAGATAGGATATTTCTTGAAACTAAATGTAAAGTTGAATGCTTAGAAAACTGTACATTCACTAAAGAAGAATTATCCGAATCCGGATTTCAAGATTTTATTAAATATGACCATATGGACCGGATATATAATTATTTCATTTATTATGGTTGGTATTCCACCATAACAGCAAGAATTAAGTATAATAATTGTTTGGTATATGTTCACATATATTATGTTTATGCAAACAATTGTTGTAATATGTGGGTTACTGAGGATGCTCAAACATTTCTTAAATTTCTTGTAAATGAATTTTTTTCATCCAAGTAAACCCCATTCCGAAGAAATTTGGTTAGCTATGAAAAATGATAACTTAAATGTAGAGAAACCTCCACAATATACATATTGAGTTTTATCATGATGAGATGATGTAAAATAGGATTGAATGTTTTTGGAAGATAAAAAACACTAACACAATGCCTTCACCTCAAATTTAATTCAAGCTATGATGTCAAGTTCAACAAAGTGTATTGAAAATGAAAAAAATGAAATCCATTTTAAAACAATTCCATAAGTATAAAGCTGTTAGAACAAAGTGTTATTATATAAACTGTTATATTTAGAGAAACATATAAACTGTTATATTTAGAGAAACATATAAACTGTATATAATAAATAAATAATTATAATACTTTTATTTTTTATTTTATTTCTTCAGCTCATATCTTCTTCAAAAAGTGTGTACATATTTCACCTACAATACTCAATTCAAGAAAAATGAGATTACTACTGATCCTGAATTTCCAATTGAAAATAATATTGCTCTAGATCTGCTTTTGGTTGCTGATTTCCTTGATTGTTAATAATGACATCCATAACCATAGATTTTTTACTAAATGTTGAAAGATTAAAATATAAAAACAAGCTTTAATGTTATATTATTTTTAGTTTATTTTGTGGCTTGAAAATGATTCCAACCCTTTTATTATTATTATTAATATTATTATTATTATTATTATTAATAATTATTCCAGTAATTCCAATGAATCAAGAGTATGATTGCAATGAAGTTATAGTATTGAAAGATTCAATTGAATACTGGTTTGATAGAGGTGATGAGCAAATTAAATATAAACATGAAGAACTTTTCAATATATATGATTTACTATCACAACAAGAATGGTTCGAGTTCCAGTTAAACTTTAAAGACACTATACAGGTATATATACTAATAGGACGAAATTCATCTATTATACTTCCAAACCAAATAAACATAACTAACTTAGCGCCAATTTTAATAGAATGCCGTTATTATAATAATGAAAATGTACAAAGTTATAATGAAAATGTACAAAATTTTTCTTTTATTAAAGATGCATATATGATTAGGACTCCTGTTAAATATATGAAATTTTCTGTATTGTGGGATTATAAAAATATACTTCTATGTTGGAATCACTTGTCTATAATAGTAGGAGGTATCAATAACGAAACCCAGGTGTGTAATAATTTACAAGATAATTTGAATGTCATAATGTGTTGGTTATATGAAAAATATAACATTACAATCCTTGATAATAGTTTAAATATAAATAACAGTAAATATGTTACAAATGGGACCATTTATATAGGTATTACACCCACCAAGAAAACGATATCATTATTTGTTAAGAAATTTTTCATTATATTAACAATTGTTTTCACAATTTTAAATGATATAATTATTTTACATGGTGTTTTTAAATTGGTATGTTTTTTTTTTGTAATATCCCCTAAATTCCCATATATATCGTATATATGACTTGAAATTTTAAATTGGTAATTCCAATCATTCCAATATTGAAGGAAAATATATGGGTGGTGAGCTGTACTTTGGTGGTAGCATGGTAGGTAGCCTTGGCTATTGGCTAAGATATAATAACTTAATCCTCAATAAAGAGTTTTAATTTGGACTGACATTATTGTAAGAAGGGCCTTTTGATATACTACTATGTTAATCCCAATTACCTATTATTTGGGAAATTTGAGACAAAGATATGATGATATTACCCTATTCAAACCCCAACCCTAAATAAATTTTGTTAACAATGAGTGAGTATTTCTATTTCACGATTTATAAATATGGCTCTCATTGTAATTGTGTTATGGTCCCGACGCCTCCACAGAGAATGGAGAAGCGATGGCAGCACTGCTATCTATGAGCCGTCACCCACAAGTATGGGAAAAGAAGGCGCCCTCTTCTGGTCAAAAGTACAATTATTGGCGTCAGTGGTGAGTGACTCTTACTATGATTGGACACGATATGGATTATTACAGTGCGATAGGTGTGGAGGAAGTGGACTCGACAAGGGTGTGGTCAGAGACAGTGTCCTGTGTGTGTCGCTCTATATAGCGACATTGACTCAATGATATTTTTTGGAGGCTACATTCAGTTTTATTATGTACATTCATAATGTACATGTACTTTCTATATATTTATATAATAAATAAATAAGTAAGTAAATAAATAAGCTTTTATATTATTTATCTCCATTCTTAGTGTTGTATTCCACCCTATATGTTATGAACCTCATAAATTCCCTTTATGAAGCCAATGTACGTGATTTGTTAAAAACACCGAGCCCTGAAGATATTAGATGTCTGGCTCAGACATCAACAGGTAATCATCGCCTTTCTCCTAAAAGTTCTCAAGAAGCCCTAAACATTATTTCAATATATACCTCAGACTTGAAACGCTTGTTTTCTTATCGACGTCTTACTGCACAAAATCTTTTTAACTACCTCTATAAAAATCAAGTACCATCAATGCCTTTTGCTAAAAAAATGGAATTGGTAATAGCTGTAAAAGAGTTTTGGACAAAACAGCATGGTAAAATAGGTATCGGATATTCAACTGAACAAGGAAGAGCACATTCAAACCCCCAAACCGAAATTACAAGTGCTATCCAACTCTCAATACCCGGAAATACGAACATCATTTTATGTTCCAATCCAAGTTTTATTCAATATACAACTGGTGAAACCAAGAATATAATTAAAAATCCTAAACAATGCAGTTTTATGGGTACTGCAGAACGTACAAATTTAGGAACAGTACAATGTCAATGTGATTCATATATAAGTACACTATTACATCATCAGACAGAAGAGAGTGAAATTAAAACTTTTACTCAAACAAATAATGAAAAAAACCAACCTGTCTTATGTGATGATGTTCCTAAAACTTCTATTCGAACTGTTAATGAAAAAAACAAATTTGTATGTGGTGTTCTTTCCCCGGTAGAACATAAAATGGAAGTTATAAGAAGTGACGAGTTTATACAAAAATTTTGTAAGTGGTATTTTAGAATGATTAATCGTTTGCAGCCAGAGTGTTTCCACCTACCCGGAGATACTTTTCGAGGTGATATTTTTTATGACAACAGTTACACTGATATTTACTTAATTGGCCAGTCAAATAGTGAGAGACATGCTTTTGGAGGAGGAAATACTTTCCAACTTTTAAAACAAACATTTCAAGAGTATAAGATTCAGTTCAGTCCTAATTTAGAAAGTGGAATACAAGCTTATCAATCCAATTTTGGTATGGTCAAAATCAGTTGTTGTGGCACCATACATATCCGAAACTCATGTGTGGGAATTTTTGAACAAGAAACGGGTATGGTATGCAGTCCAAATGATCATGTATGGAAGATAATGTATATAAAGATAAATTTAAAACATGCTAGTACACATAAACCTCCAAGTCTACCTTCATGTCAAGTGTTTGAAATTAAAATTTGAAATGTTTTTTTTGATTAACAACGAATAAATAACAGAATAAGTGAAATCTATAGACTTTACTGCTCCGGGATGTAGACGTATTCTGACAGGATATTCTTTTTGATTTATAAATATACTATTTTAATTGATATAATCGCAAGATAAAGATTGTGTAATAACATTATGTACTTTTGAATAATATTATATATATATTTTTTTTAACAAAGATATAAAATATGGGTTCTGTACCAAGATATAACCATTAAGGTTCCTAGACTCATCACAAGGATAACTAGTGGCACTAAAAGGCAAGTAGTTATTTCAGTCAAACTAAAATCGAATGGAATTGGTGTATATATGACATGAATAGCATGGTTTGGTCCCATTTAGATCTATTTTCTAAACACGTTATTTTCATGTTTTTTTCAGGAGGATATTCTAGCAATAATCATCATGGTATCGTCCTCCAAAATCACCAAAATCAACAAAACCCCTAAAATTATCAAGAAAAATCCCACTTTTGATGATAAATTTTTTGAACTTTTAATTAATGAGCGAGTGAAGAAAGTGGTGGACATGCTTATCAGTGTCCATGGTATTCATGGTAAAAGGAAAATTTATATCATCTCCAAGTTGGAAGATTGCTGGAATATGAGATCAACTATTCCACTAAAGTGAGACACTTATATAAATTTATGTTTATCATTATTAAGAGATCCAGCATATTCACATGATACTCTTGGGAAATTTAATGTTTTAACCCATAATGAATGTGGTGATTACATGTTTGGACATCCTGTTATAGTCAATGATAACCAACGAACAGGAAGTCAGCTTGATATTCAATACTCATGTTCGGAAGTGATTATCGGGACAGTGACTACTGAACAAGGACTGGTCAATGGTTTCATAAATACAGGAAAAATTACATTTACAAGTGTTAGGTGTACCTTTCTTGAATATTCAAAGGCTAAAAAATTCTATGATATGTTCATTTTAAATTGAACTATAATGTTTTTTTTTTTTTTATGTCAGTTCATATTTAGGTAGGGTTGCTTTTAGGTTTGGTCATATAGATATTTAGGTAAGGCTGCGATATTGACACTACTAAATACCTAACCATAAAAATACCTTTATGGTTTATATGACAGACAATCTGTAAAGTATTTTTTAATAAATGGAATCATCTAGTCTGCTATATCTATGTGGTTTTCATGTGAACCCTGTTTTGTTATAATAAGAATAACTTCATATATAATGAAAAAATTCTAATACAAGCATATATTTATTTATTTACCATAATTTTTGAAAATATATTTTCAATTTTCTTCTATAAATTTACCATGGTCTGTTACTGTATGTGTTTACCACAGCTCTGTTTTTGTATATTTATATCAGGGGCGCCAGACAGATCACTGATAAGTGATCCAGTCACCAGACACACTAGTGTGTTGTACCAGTCACCAGACACACTAGTGTGTTGTACCAGTCGCCAGGCACACTAGTGTGTTGTACCAGCTTCACACCAGTGGGCTATTTAGAATTTATTTCAGAAAAATTATGGTAAATCGCAAATACACAAATAAACAAAGAAAACAACTATTTAATCATAGAAAGAAATTGGTATAGGTTATAAAAAAATGAATAAAAATCTTCTAATTGATAATAATAAGATCAATGACAAGTTTTTACTAGGCCTAACTCTAATTATGAATCAAAATTTATGTTTAAAACTTTCAAATTTTTCTTCATTCCAATATTATGGAAAAGATAATATACTCCATATACATCCTGTATTATGTGAAATGAAGCCACTAGGTTTACTGGGCCAGTCATTAGATTCACTTTATCTTTCAAAGAAAATTATACTTAAAGAAATTCAGATAATATACATTAGCCCTCATTATATTTTTTCTCACGAAACCAATGGCCAAATTACAGCTGATTTACTCTTAGGTGGTTTCAAGAATAATATTACGCCACTTTATCTCTTAAATGAACATGATCTATTTATTTATTTATTTATTTATGCATATACAAGAATGTACATAAGGAATGTAAGGATACAAATATGGTAATTACAGTCTTGTAAAGCCACTAGCACGCGCAGCGTTTCGGGCAGGTCCTTAATCTAAGAAAATTTTAAGGAGGTAAATACTTGCAAAGTTTATAGACAAAAAAATGAAAACAGATTACATGGAATGAAAAAAAAGAAGATGAGAGAAAATTATAGGTACAGTATATTAAAGCACATAGGTAGCTATGATTGATTGCAATGACAGCTTAAAATGGTAGTTGACAACAAATTGGTAGGCACAATACAGCAGAAACAATATATGATAATATCTAAACAATATCTAAATTCCCTTGTTGCAAATCCCTCTCACAGATTTAGACTTATAGATGGTCGATCGGTAGAAATGTTTGATAATATGTGGAAGCTAGGAACTAATGATTGTGCAATTGATAGTAAAGGTCATAATAATGATTTATTGGGAATTCGTCCC
The DNA here is from genome assembly GCF_040958095.1 of Procambarus clarkii. Taxonomy (NCBI): domain Eukaryota; kingdom Metazoa; phylum Arthropoda; class Malacostraca; order Decapoda; family Cambaridae; genus Procambarus; species Procambarus clarkii. The sequence continues at coordinate 2,074,815 of NC_091199.1, read as the reverse complement.
ATTTTGGGCTTGTGTGATTTATTTTCTATTTCTAAGCGTTTAATATATTTAACCCAATTGAGCGATTTGATCAATAAAATTCACCAAGTATTTAATATAATTAAATATTTTCCCTATCTAATACATCCATATCGTTTGCTGGTTTCTGAAACAGGGAAATTTTATATTATGTCATTTAGTCTCCTTCATTATTTATTTTCACCTCATGCTGAAACCAAAAAAATTAAAGATATTGTGTTTTCTCATTCCCAATCTTTAATACAACGTACTGAAAATATTGAAAATATTGAAAGTAATACTCTAAATAGAATCAAAGTTAAATGCAAAGAAAATTTAATAATAGCTAGCAAAGACTTCAAAATATATCATAATTATTTAGCTCAAAGTAATTGTCGTCTACTTCTCGATATGTTACACTCTCTATTTGTAACTATTATATGGATTGCTAATGGTGGAGGAGTTATACATAAACAACATACATTGGTACGCAATTATTTGACCTTACAAGGGAATATTACCCTAAAACCCACCCACCCCCAAAATCCATATAAAGTTACATCACGAAAACCTATTCATAATCCTAGACTACCTTCTTCTTCCCAACCACCATCTCAACTTGAACTAACATCATCTCCACCATCACCGTTATCTAATAATGTTAATCAATAACTGAATTGCCAGAATCCATATGGTTTATGTCATGCACAGATTATTTACAGCTCATTCCATACAAATGAAATCAAATGTAATGTGGCTCAACATGTTCATAATTATGGTTGCCTTCATTTGTTGAATTATACTCCAACAGTTCTTGAGGAAGCCTTTAGTGAAACATTAACATCACACAGAGATAATATTCTAACTGATGTAATTGAAAATGAGATCAATATAATTTTAGCATTTATATCACAGATAAAAAAGGAGCTCGAGTCAACAATAATTTTATATATATATATATATATATATATATATATATATATATATATATATATATATATATATATATATATATATATATATATATATATATATATATATATATATATATATATATATATATATATATATATATGTCGTACCTAGTAGCCAGAACGCACTTCTCAGCCTACTATGCAAGGCCCGATTTGCCTAATAAGCCAAGTTTTCATGAATTAATTGTTTTTCGACTACCTAACCTACCTAACCTAACCTAACTTTTTCGGCTACCTAACCTAACCTAACCTAACTTATAAAGATAGGTTAGGTTAGGTTAGGTAGGGTTGGTTAGGTTCGGTCATATATCTACATTAATTTTAACTCCAATAAAAAAAAATTCTCCTCATACATAATGAAATGGTTAGCTTTATCATTTCATAAGAAAAAAAATAGAGAAAATATATTAATTCAGGAAAACTTGTCTTATTAGGCAAATCGGGCCTTGCATAGTAGGCTGAGAAGTGCGCTCTGGCTACTAGGTACGATATATATATATATATATATATATATATATATATATATATATGTCGTACCTAATAGCCAGAACGCACTTCTCAGCCTACTATTCAAGGCCCGATTTGCCTAATAAGCCAAGTTTTCACGAATTAATGTTTTTTCGTCTACCTAACCTACCTAACCTAACCTAACCTAGCTTTTTTTGGCTACCTAACCTAACCTTAACTATAAATATAGGTTAGGTTAGGTTAGGTAGGGTTGGTTAGGTTCGGTCATATATCTACGTTAATTTTAACTCCAATAAAAAAAATTGACCTCATACATAGAGAAAAGGGTTGCTTTATCATTTCATAAGAAAAAAATTATAGTAAATATATTAATTCAGGAAAACTTGGCTTATTAGGCAAATCGGGCCTTGAATAGTAGGCTGAGAAGTGAGTTCTGGCTACTAGGTACGACATATATATATATATATATATATATATATATATATATATATATATATATATATACTAAATACCCTGAGATTATCTTGAGATGATTTAGGGACTATTTAGTGTCCCCGTAGACCAGTCCTAGACCAGGCCTATTTCTACCCCCAGGAAGCAGCCCCTGACAGCACTGCTATGAAACAGGGGTATCAGGGTGAAAGACGCTATCCAATGCTCGTATCCACTCAGCTGTGTGGTGGACTAAATGGAAGATTATTCATGTGTAGATTCGAACTGAGGATAGTCGTGACCCCTGCAGGTAACCCCACATATTGACTAGATGACCGTCATATCAAAACTAACACAACTAAGTCAACAAGAATGTTGTTTCGTTATATATATAATATAATCATTAGTATACATTATTAGTTTAGATGTGAGAGACATTTTTTTATATAAAATAAAATAATAATGTCACTATCAAATTCCTTATATATTATAATATTTATGATATTTTTAATTGTGATCTTTTTAATTATATATTTATATTATTCAAGAAATAGGTCAACAATTTCAACTCAGCATCCTCAACTGTCAATGAATTTCATTACAAAAACTGATACTGAACCTGCTGGTCTGTATGTTGTCTTTGAAAGTAAGTTTTATATGGACCAAAATCGTGGTTACGATATGATTTCTCATGTAAATACAGTTAATTGTAATGATGATACAACGATTCCTAATGATGAAAATAATAATGTATTTTGTAAATTTGATACATCCATATTTGATCAATTTAGAAAAGAGAATTGGTATTTTAATACCTTAACACCGATAATTTTATTATCTATTCGTAATCTTCCAAATTTTTTACCTGTTGTATATGAGAATATTGAAGATCTTCCACCCTCTGCAGATCATGAGATTACAAGCCTGCGTGAAAATATGAAGAAAAGCTCAATTGCTAATGGTAATAAGTTACCAAAATGTGTATGGGTATCTTGTTCACATATTTGGGTTAATAGTCCAAACAAATATACTCCGCAAGGTTTTCCTGTTTATTATTTTCCAACCAAGGAACATATAGATGGATATTATGCCCCACTTCTTCCTATTCAATTGAAACTTAGAACAGGTGAAAATATAAAATGTAAAATGTGGGCAAAAAATATTAATATAATGAGTGATCCATTTGCTGTGGTTAAATTTAGGATCACGGTTAAAATATAGGATTTATAATACTGTAAAGCATGATATACTAACCTGTTTAAATATTATTACTAAAAAGATAATTATATAAAAAATAAGGTATGTAGATTTTTCTTGTGGAACAAATTATTCATTCTACTCTTGTATCAACACATCTTTATATATTTCTGAGCTTATAATATACAAAGAACTATTTTTTTTCATCATTTTCAGATAATTATAAAATGATGGTGATATTGGTTCTATTTGTTCTTCAAGATCTCAACTGTCAACAAGGGTGGCACAGTTGCTTTTTTTTTTGTAAACCATGAAAAAGCAATATGAAATCTATCCCAGAAAATATTCTGTTATAATACTAACAGCCCCCCAAAATATAATTCAAGTGTGGGATAAAATTGTCATATGGAGAAATAATTTAAAAATAAAAGTGGAATTTTTACAAAACTTTAATCCAACAATCAACTTGTATCATTTAGTGGAAAATTCATTTTTACTTATATTAGATAATGTTTCATCGATAAATGTAAGAAAAACATTTGCCGACGTATTAATTGATCTTCAAAACAGCGAAAAAATTATTATAAAATGTGCTTCAATTACTTGGCCCTCAATAAATAAAGTGGAAAATTTTAATTTAAAACATTTTGAAGATGTAAAGATTATTTTAAGTATGAATGACTGGGAACGAAATTATGTATTGGTAAATAAGTACCTTTCATATGAATTTGCAGACATTAGTATTAAACACCATTTAAAGTCTTTAAATATTTTAACAGAAGATATAGGGAGTATCAATTCAGAAAAATTGACAGCAAATCTACTTGATACTTGGAACAATGAAATACCCCCTATATACCCTTCTGAAGTTCTCCCAGAGAGTGAATATACTGGGAGAATATACTCACACCCCAGAAGTGACTCGAACCCATACTCCCAGGAGCAACGCAACTGGTATGTACAAGACGCCTTAATCCACTTGACCATCCTACCGGACAAAATGAGGTGATAGCCGAGGCTATTTGAACCACCCCACCGCCGGCACTCGGATAGTAATCTTGGGCATAGCATTTTACCAAATCACCTCATTCTTTGGGGCACACGTGAGGAACACAAATGTCCTGGGGACCATTCAGGCTTGTTCGCATATATATATATATATATATATATATATATATATATATATATATATATATATATATATATATATATATATATATATATATATATATATATATATATATATATATATATATATATATATATATATATATATATATATATATATATATATATATATATATATATATATATATATATATATATATATATATATATATATATATATATATATATGCGAACAAGCCTGAATGGTCCCCAGGACATTTGTGTTCCTCACGTGTGCCCCAAAGAATGAGGTGATTTGGTAAAATGCTATGCCCAAGATTACTATCCGAGTGCCGGCGGTGGGGTGGTTCAAATAGCCTCGGCTATCACCTCATTTTGTCCGGTAGGATGGTCAAGTGGATTAAGGCGTCTTGTACATACCAGTTGCGTTGCTCCTGGGAGTATGGGTTCGAGTCACTTCTGGGGTGTGAGTTTTCAGATATATATATATATATATATATATATATATATATATATATATATATATATATATATATATATATATATATATATATATATATATATATATATATATATATATATATATATATATATATATATATATATATATATATATATATATATATATGACAATGTCAGACCACGGAGGAAAAATGAAACAGGAAATTTCCTTAAGTACTTTCGTATATTAAATACATCTTCAGAAGGTCCTTCTTGACCTTCTGAAGATGTATTTAATATACGAAAGTACTTAAGGAAATTTCCTGTTTCATTTTTCCTCCGTGGTCTGACATTGTCACATTCTTAATCACGTGTTTATTTTCGTGATATACACACACACACATATATATATATATATATATATATATATATATATATATATATATATATATATATATATATATATATGTGTGTGTGTATGTATATGTATATATATATATATGTGTGTGTATGTATATGTATGTATATATATATATATATATATATATATATATATATATATATATATATATATATATATATATATATATATATATATATATATATATATGTATGTATGTGTACCTATTTTAGCTTACATAAAATATAGGATGGAAGAACATGTACGTAGTAAATTAATCTCTTTTTTACTCAAAATTCAATAATTTCATTCGTTTATTATGCTATGATAGTGAACACAATGTTAAAATAAATATTTTATTTATTTATTTATATATTTTTTTCAGATGATTGAACCCTTTTTGATTAAAAATCCAGGACGTTTTACACTGTTCCCAATTAAAAATCATGATATCTTTAAAATGTATAAGAAGGCGCTAGCATCATTTTGGACAGTTGAGGAAGTAGACTTGTCAAAGGATATTGTAGATTGGGAACAGAAACTTAATGAAGAGGAACGTCACTTCATTTCACATGATCTAGCATTTTTTGCCGCATCAGATGGTATCGTCAATGAAAATCTTGTTGAACGTTTCTGCCAAGAAGTACAAATACCAGAAGTGAGGTGTTTTTATGGTTTTCAGATTGCCATGAAAAATATTCACAATGAAATGTACAGTTTACTTATTAATACATACATAAAAGATTTACAGGAGCAGAACAGATTATTTAATGCTATTGAAACGCTGCCAGGTGTTTAGAAAAAAGCTGATTGGGCTCTAAGGTGGATTACCAATAGAACGGCAACATATGCCGAACGCATTGTTGCCTTTGCTGCAGTAGAGGGTATTTTCTTTAGTGGTTCATTTGCTGCAATATTTTGCTTAAAAAAACGTGGTTTAATGCCAGGTCTAACCTTCAGTAATGAACTGATTTCTAGAGATTAAGGGTTACACACAGATTTTGCTTGCTTGATATATAAGTACTTGATTAATAAGCCTGATCAGAAATATGTATATTCTATCATTGATAATGCTGTGAAGATTGAACAAGAATTTTTAACAGATGCCTTGCCAATCAAACCTATTGGTATGAACTGTGATCTAATGGGGAAGTATATAGAATTTGTGGCTGACCGACTTCTCTTTGAACTCGGTTATAAGAAACTTTATAATGTAGAAAATCCATTTGACTTGATGGAAAATATCTCATTAGAAGGGAAAACTAATTTTTTTGAAAAAAAAGTAAGTGAATATCAAAAATATGGTGTAATGAATTCAGATCAATACAGTTTTTTTACATTAGATTCAGACTTTTAGTTAATTAGTTGATGGATGGAATAGAACATGTTTTTTTTATATAGAATATAAATCATTTAATATAAAAATAAAAATATATATCTATTATCTTTTACTATTTTACTTATCATATTTATATTTTGACTTGATGAATAATGAATTAAATACCTTACATTCTCTCTTTCCATTAATTACAAGACTACAAAATATGAGGTATGTGATTATGGACATAATAACCAAACCATAATCTTCTTTATAAAATATCAACATATCACATGATTACCAAGCAGTGCTACTATCGTCCGATGTAAACACCGAGTTTGGTTATCGCCATTGAATCAACTTTTCTATTTTATATTCACCACTGAATATAATTCAAAGAGAGAAATTAATCATTACATTAAGTTCCATGCAATATGCCGGTGATACAATATATAAGAGCCTCCGTATCCAGTCCAGTCAACCAGTATGCCAGAATCCTGTTCAGTAGTAATACGGGCTAATGTGTAATGGAGCTATCCAAGGAATCTTGTGGTGTAAGTACGCCTAAAAGTTATTTTATGATAAGCATGATGAAGCTTTGGACACTATAATATAATAAATAAATAAATAATGTCTCAGGTGCATTTGTGATGAAATCTAATCTTTCTAGGATGATATTAGCGATATCAGTGAGGAAGCCGAAGAGAAGAAGATAAAAGAGAAAAAAGATACTACTTCAACTAGCAAGTCTATTATTGTTAAAATAGAAGAAAACGATATCCATTTCAATGATGAAAATGTGGCTTTGAGAAAGTTGGTTAATATAACGCCTGAGACTATATAAAAAAAACAACGTTATTGTGAAATTAATACTCAAAGTTTATTACAAATATTAGAATGGTTTGCTAACCACGATGGAACTGATGTGTTGCTGTATGAATTTGCCCACAGTGCATCATGTCAAAAAAAACTTGTACCCCGATTTGTCTAATGTTTTGCCGGGTTCGTCATCATGTAGTAGTTTCTAGACATCCACATTGTTCGGTGTTAATCTTATATTCAACCCTCTTGCATACACATGTGTCTTCATGTGTTAATGATGATTGTGGGTTGCCTGCTTGTTATAGACTGAAAACCACCAGATCGTCTATAAAGTTTTGTCTTGCCAAAAAGAAGTGTGGTTGTTAACTCAATGTTGTCTGCTGTGTTTTTTTTTTGTTTTTTTTCCATAATATTTGACAAACGAACCTCTGTTAAGAAAAGACGCTTTCCTATTTCTGCAACAGAGGCCTACCGCTGGATATTTATTGATTTGTACTAGTTAGTGATATGTTATATTGAATGTTTTCATCATACCACTGACTAGTTAAATTAATATATATTTACAAACATAAGGCAATTGTGATCTGTTGTAGGTTATTTGGTGAGATGGTGTGTTAAATGGTTTCACCATAATGTGTGAGGATTCGATGAACATTGTTTTTATTTCACTGGTCGAATCAAATTGGGGCAATCATCAGTTTCAGATGCTTCACCAACAACCGGGCTCATCATCAATGGCATTACATATTGCAATCTGTGCTCCTTCCTACTTCAGTAATGAAAATGATGAGGTCTTGCGAAAGTGGAATCAACTTCAAGCTTTTTGGGGGTTTGGTAAAGGTAAATATGTGGAGTTTTTTTTTTCGATGAGGTAGTGAGTAAACCATTATGGAAAACTTAGTAGATTTGACTAGTTGTTTATAATATTGTAAAATGTATATAATTAAAATAAAGTATAATTTTATGAATTTTATTCCAGGTTATTATTCGTCTAATATGTCACCTGTAGAGTTCACATCTGAAAATCCATATTGTCGTTTCAAAGTAGTTTGCTATACAAAAATTCCCAATTATCGTAATGAAGATGGCATTGTGCAAATTATAATTGGAAGGGGCCTTTCAGAAGTGGAGTAAGTAATTAATAATCATATACTTGTATAATATTCTAATAATTTTTCAGTGTTAAATATGACTAGGATCCAGGAACATTAAAAAATATTTTTCTTATTTTTTTTTTTCCAGGGCCTACAAACAGGAAGTTATTTCAGCATTGAGACTATTATTCGGAGGTAATGAAGTTGTTGTTAATGAAATTTTTGCTGCTGAAGTACCAAACAAAACGAACTTCAGATTTTACATTCAGCAAGTTTTTCCTAATGGTAAAAGAATTTAAAGATTTTATAATGTTTCCCTAATAATAATTAATATCATAAAAGATGATTTCAAGTATGGTATTATGCAAACTGCTCTATATTATATATATATACCTTATAGGAGAGATTCAACATGCATCTACCACTGACACCTTTAGTCATATGTTAAGAGCATCATACAATCCAATTTTTAAGGTAAGCCTAAGTAAGCCTTATTATAGCTTGCACCAATCTATTTCATAGGATTTGATATCAGGTTGGCTTAAATAATCAAATTAGCTTAAAAGGGACATTATTAATGGAACGTTTTTTGACAGACAGGCAGGTAGATAGCCAGAGACAAAAATGCCTACTTTTTCTGTTTCAGAATTTGTTTATTGAACAGATTATTCCAATGTTGACTTTAACTGAACAACAAATGAAGAAATATCTTGATACACCGCAAAGAGGTAAATGATTTTGATATGATCAATCCATCTACTTATCGTGACATAATGACAAAAGTGAAGATATTACCGGGTATTTTTTTATTGTACCTACATTTGTGGAATTAAAAATTAAAATAAATTATTTATTGTTTATAGGAAATGATCCAGCATTGTGGGAACTGGGCAAGCGAAAAAATCCTGACCCAAAGAAATTGATACCTGTTGTAAAAGTGGGATTTCAGGAATTACAGAAACAGTTCAAGTATCAAGAAGAATATGGCAATAAACTTCATAATAGTATGAAGAATATCATGGATGATATAAGACAATTAAGTTGTATGCAGACGACAATTAAAGTTACCATTCAGAATTTTAAGTTGAAACAGACAAATATAATGCACCGAGTTCTAAAATTGGTGTCAGCACAAGAGGTTGAAAGGAAAAAAACTTTACCACTAGAAAAAACAGAGGATCAGATTCGACTGCGATTAGAAAACTTGTATATGCAGCTGCAAGACCTCAAGGGATGTTTGAATGAACTAATGGCTCAGTCTATAAAGCCTGGTAGTTTTCCGCGGGCCCAACGGTATGGACTGGTTGTTGACAAAGTGCAGGATATATCACAATACCTAAAATGGCAACAGGATGCACTTCAGGCAATAGTTAACATACTTAAGGAAGATATACAAGTGGTCGTTAACATAAAGAAGAACATCAGCTAAGTTTTGAGAGTTAAGGAAATTAGCTAACCGTCAACCAACTTCCCCAAACAACATTCAATCATTGGTAATTAACCCTATCATTGTTTTGCTTTTAACACCTCCCTTCACCCTTTCAGGGAGGGTATGATGCTACACTGAATTTTTTTGGTTCGTAACCAGCAACACACATTGAACTGATGATATTTCACTCTCTCACATTGAATTGATGATAGTCAATAAATTAAATTTTAGTCTAGTTCCTTGTTTTTTTTTTTTTATTTGGTTTTCCACATACAATAAGTGCACTCAGCCCATTAGGCAAAGTATTATAATAAATTTGCTAGATATTGATGACACTGACATTTTAACGGAAACTTGAAATAATTGACCTAGAATGTAACAACAATGTTTGTGTTGTCTTACAGGAATAATTTAGTCAAATAAGCACAAACTGTAAACTGCCAGCTTAACCAAGAAAGCCTACCAGTGATTGGTCAATATAAAATATTCAGCGTGTGAGGGTTAATATCAGAGTCAGTCGATTTTGCTCCAGCATGGAGGACACACCTACAATTTCCTCTCCATTAACATGTGGACAGAAACAACAAGAAAGAAGTGATAATAACAATACTAGTGTTGATGAAGAACTATTACCTTCATCATCCACGTCTTTACCTTTGGGACAAAAAGTTAATGAAGGGTGTGAGAGAGAAGAAGAGGTGATACAAAAAAAGGAATTTGAATTAAAAATTAGCCAAATGTTGGAAAAAGGTGGGCATGGAAGCCGGAAAATTTTCACTCGAGAAAAATTATCACAATATATTGAGGAAGTCAAAAATGCTAAATTGAAACTGACTACAAAGACATCTCATGAATCTGATCTATTGTCTCGATATGATGTCAAAAATCTATTTGGGGATGACGTCCTAATAACCATCGACGAAACTGAACGAAGAATGAAGCGGGGGACCAAGCGTAAACTGACCAGTGACAATCGTCATTCTACTACGGCTGTAACAACAACAACAACAACAACAACAGGAGCAACAACAGCTGATCCTGGCCGGATGTGTCGTCGTTTCATACATCAAGGGCAATTGTATGATACGATTTATGATGCACACAGAGCAGTTTGTCACGGAGGAGAAAAAAGAACTTATTTTGAAGCAAGTAAAACTATCGCTAACGTCACTCAACAATCGGTGAAACTCTTTATTTCACTCTGCCAAATATGCAATTTGAAACGACTTCCTCGACGAAAAAAAGGGGTAATACGGCCCATTGTATTGACCAGTTTTGTGGAGCGAGGACAAATGGACTTAATAAATATGCAAAAAGAAGGAGGATGTGTGTATAAATATATTTTACATTATCAGGATCATTTAACAAAGTTTTCGGTTTTACGAGCTCTCCGCAGTAAACGGGCGATTGAAGTGGCACGCCACTTACTCGATATATTTGCTCTCTTGGGAGCCCCACGAATTTTACAGTGATAACGGCCGTGAATTTGTGGCAGAGGTCATTCAAGAGCTAAAAAACGAAATCTGGCCCAACATGCTCCTCATTAATAGCAAACCTCGTCATTCACAGAGCCAAGGGAGCATTGAACGTGCGAATGAGGATGTAATCAAAATGCTTGGCAGTTGGATGTGTGAAAATCAAACGCGAGATTGGTCAGCTGGACTTCCCTTTGTGCAATTCACCAAAAACACAGCATATTCACGTGGAATTGGCATATCGCCTTACAAGGCAGTTTTTGGTATAGAACCGCCAATAGTTATGAAGATTCGTCTTTCGCCCTCAATATATAGCCAATTGTTCAATAACTGTCACTATGATGACAATGAAGAAGAAGAAGAAGAAGAAGAAGAAGAAGACAAAGAGGATGAAGAAAAAAGAGGCAAAGAAGCAAAGGTAAAATTCCTTAATATTTATTGGTTTTGTTTTCAGTTCAACCTTGGAAAACAAGAGTCCTCAATTAATTTCTGTATACTAAATTTTTTTTTTTATATAATTGCAGTATTCCCTGTCATCATCAAGTCCGCTGCTGCGTCAGATTTCTTCACCGTTGCCAGACATGGAAGAAATAATTTTTGATGAGGTTGAGGAGGTTACTGTTACTGTTTCTGCTGGTGCTACAACTGCCTCTACTTCCATATTATCCCCGCCACAAATACCGCCACCTTCATTACCCCCTATATTATCACCACCAACACCATCATCACCTGGTATTGTGCTGTCACCTAAAGTAATAATAAATAGAAGATTATGTAATTTAGAAGATGGTAAACCTAATGATAATAATAATTCTGAAGTAAATAACGATTCATATAATTTACATATTGAAAATTTAGGAACTATTAGAAGCAAAGTTTATGAGCGTCAGATAACTAATGCCTCAAAAATGTTACAATTGTCATCGGCAAATGTAACACCTGTTAGCCTATATGATACTGTTAATGTGATAATACCTAAAGAAGATAGGGAAAACAAAACAGGAATGCGAACAATCAGTGGAATTATCATCGAAATAGACAATGAAAGAGATTTATATCGTGTAGCTACAAAATTTGGAACGATTAACCAATATCTATCAAGAAACGACTTTGATAAAACAATCGAAAGAATAATGCCAAACGAAATTAATAAGAATCAACAACTTGGGCTTCGTGAGATTGTTCGTAGACAATCAAATTACTTTCTCAGTGATAATAGACACCACAAACAATTAGTATGCCACTGTAAACTTTTATCTTGTTTAAATCATAGATGTATTTGCAAAAGAAATAATCAGAAATGTACCAAAAAATGCCGGCATAATGAAAATTTATGTAAAAACTCGTAGCACCAAAAAATAAAATGCCGTTTCGCTCGTTTTTCAATATATATATATGGTTGGTTTGGTTTAAATGCTCATCAGTAAAGAATTATATTTTGTATTTGGGCTTATTATTTATTACCAGTTCACAAACTGTTATTTTGATTGATTCTGACAGAGTATAGAACAAAGGTGAGGAGACTAAAAATAATCTAATGAACTCAGCCTTATTAGGTAAATGGGGTCTTTCTTGCACAGTAGGCCGAGACGTTTGTTCTCTGGCATAGAACGTACTTCTCAGCCACTATGCAAAAAAGACCCCATTTGCCTAATAAGGCCGAGTAATTTTCTTGTTGTGTTAGTTTATTTAAGTTAATTCGTTTTAACTCAAATATAAACAAATTAACTTAAACAAACATGAAAGTTGTAGGCCAAGTGCGACGTCCCCTAAAGCCTATAAAAAATTAGAGGTCATTCATACAATTAACTATAGTATTTGGAGGAGCCACTTTGCAATTTCCGAGAACACACCAGATTACATCAGACTTCTGAATTACGAAAACGTTTCCTCTGGGGAATAGCAAATGAGTATATATGACAGGAAGGATTTTGATATTTCGAGTCAGTAACCCAAGACAGACATATGGGCTGAATAAGTATTGGTCATCATTATTTGATATTATATAACCATCAATTAGGTTATGACTGAATCTATCAAATATCTGAGACTCATATACGAGACCAACTGGCTCATAACATTTTACATACTGTGGATACTTATTTATTTGCCCACTCCTCCTGCGAGTACAACTCCATCTTTTCTTTAAGGCTCCCATGACATAAGTTTTTTCGTCCATATTCTGATTACTGGTTCCTAAAGCCATTACGCCTAAGGTTATAGGCTCTTTCAATATTTCAGCCCTTTTATAACCAAATTTGTATAATATCAGCGAAGGTACACAGAGACCAATGGGAATTTTCTTGCCTTGTAATTTACATTTTATAGTCCTCTTTGCAGTACCTTCCCTTTCATGTAATGTCGTTGAAGAAGCATTACAAAGGTCAGGTACTTTTAACCTCTCGAATATTGAAAGAAATGGAATATTATACTCATCTTCATTAAACCACTCACAGATTTTTCGTTTCCTTTTAATTTCAAAACGGGGATGAATAAATGTCAACCTTAGATCTACTCGATACAATTTACAAACTTTTTGATCTGTTTTAAATGAAGGAAAAATTCCAAATCTTTCGGCATCAGTATCCATAGTTTTTATTACTTCTTCATAAAATCTCCCAACAATATCGGAAAAGTTGGGAGGTTCTCCATTGTCGAGGGTACCATTTGCAACTGTGAACTTTGATGTAATTTGTTCTTTCCAGGTAATGTAATTTTTAGGTAGCAATACTCGTATTGACAGAGACTCAATAAAGTATATCAATACTGGTACATCTTCCGGATGTATTAATTCAGCGATTGCTATGAACCCTCCTTTTTTTGTTTTTTCATTCTTTACAAGTGTATAACCTGATTATTCGATGGGAATGAAGTTTGAAAGTTTATCAACAAGCCAGTCCTTCCCAATGAGGCAATATATTTTAATATCTTTATAAATGTTCAACACGCCTAATGTAGCAGAGGCATATTCTCCACAAATGGCAGCTGATCCTCTTGCTTGACCAATTATGTAGCTGGCAAGTTTCATTTTAGGGGTATGGATTGAAATCATAATTGTAATCTTACCTAATAAAAAATATCTATATCCTTTTATAATGAATAAATAAAAAAAAAAAAATTCACTACCTGTTAACAGGTAGAATTAGCTATGTTATCATCAGTGCCAACCAGGCAAAGGACAACACGAGATTGAACAAATGGGAAAAAGTTTATTAAACCCTGAATGCCCCACCTGGACTTAATCGAGCCTTTATTATACTTTTAAAAACATTAAAATCGAGCCGGCAGAACATCAAAGCCCCCAAAACATAAACCTATATAATAATAATTAATAATTACTTGCTGTTTTCCGTTTTTGGGGTATACGGTTGGTTTGGTTTAATAACACACATCAACAAAGCCAACTATTCAAGGTTCGATTTGCATAATAAACAGGAGCAATATCCTCCCAAAATATATATATATAAAGAAGTGTGCGAGCAAGAAAATCAAAGTCATTAATCCTATAAATTAAGGTAATGGATTGGAATCAATTATTATTATTATTATTAATATTGACCGTAAGAAAAATTACTACTGTTTGTTTTGCTCATTCTATAATTCCATGGGCTCCATTATCTATTAAAACTCCATACATGACATTTAAAAATGTCCCATTCCATCCTACATGGCAAACAAGACATCAACAATCAAAAACAAAATTATTTAAAGAAATAGTAATGATCCCAACTGTTTATAATATTTCATTTTCAATAACATGTGGTGCATGTTATACATACTCTTATTTCTTATATCCAAAATTAACTATAAATGTAGATATAAATGAAGAAACAGAGGGACTCTTATTATACGAAACTTTTTCAGATCCTAATAAATACCATATAGGATGTAAAATATATGAATGTAAAATGACCACGGTTAAGATTAAATTAAATAACCCTTTGGAAACATTAGAGGGAAGAATAATTTG
Source organism: Procambarus clarkii (assembly GCF_040958095.1). Classification (NCBI taxonomy): domain Eukaryota; kingdom Metazoa; phylum Arthropoda; class Malacostraca; order Decapoda; family Cambaridae; genus Procambarus; species Procambarus clarkii. The sequence continues at coordinate 2,059,670 of NC_091199.1, read as the reverse complement.
TCATTTGAATCGTGGTATCCAACATACTAAAGAAATTCTACTCTTTAAAGGAATAAGTAGAGTACAAATACGTAAAGTAGAAAACAACCAGTGTGCACTTCCTATTAACCTAACATTGTTGAATTCTTTCATTTCAAGCCGAACTTTTAGTAAAAATGAAGATATTTGCTATATATATCCGATAGTAAGTAGTACTAGATCGTTTCTTTTCCAAGAGGAAACACCGTTATTAGTATACCAGATTAACTATACACATCAATCAAATCATGTTGGATTATCTCAAGAATTGTGTTTTAAATTCCAATGGTTGTTTTGGGTTTTGGGTTTGGCGCATTTTTTGATACATTAGACATTGATAAAGAAATAGTGTAAGTTCTTGATGGGATGTTGATGTTTATTAACACAAATTTATTTTAAAGTGGTTCGGGAAGTTCGTATGAAATATACTCTCCTATTTCTTCCTGCCTTTTTTTTTTTTTTTACTTTTAACACATGTAATATAATATAATTGAATAATTAATAAACTTACTGAAATTATAATTATTATTATACTCAAAACAAACAAATATTGATGCATATAGGTAATAGCATGCGAATCAATACTTTTTTTACAATTACCAATACACTGTGCTATATAGAGTGTCCCATTTAAATCTTCTCGAAGAACTTTAAGTATAGGACGAGTCTTATTATTATATGTTGTTGTATTGTCAAGAATGCTATCTTGTTCATCCAATATTTTAATATTATTCTCATCGTACACAAATTTGATAACAACAGACGACATTCTATTTAAGGTATCACACCTTTCTGATAATTTATTAACATTATTCACAACCTTTATTTGTGAATGACTGTGATCCAAACATAGTGTCTTTCTTTGACCATCTATTAAAAACTTAACATAGGTATCTGCTGAGGGCGTCAGAATAAGATATTCTTCTTCGTTACCTGAGGCATCAATTTGTAAATCATATTTCATTGATGATGATAATTTTCTGTATGGCCAGCCTTGAGGGCAACCTAGAAGAATATTGATATGGCTAAATATTACAAATCTTCCTATTAATTTACTTGTTGTGTTTTGATTCAGTCGTCTTTTCACTGGTAATTGAAATTTATTTAATATAAATAGTTGTGAAACATTCCCAAATTTTAACTCTGCATTTAACCATTTATGTTGTTCTGTATTATTATATCCTAATAATTCATTAAAATTTCTATCGTAATAAATAGATATTATAAAATTGAGGTTATTTCTTACAAACCAAAATTTAATTGAATATTCAAATATTGTTAATCTTTTTCCATTTTCGTTGACTGCACATTCAGTATATAAATGGGGATTGTGACTAACTATTACTCGTACTGATAACAAAACAAGAAGAAATGTCTTTCGTGAAATTGTATTCATTTTTTTAAAAGGTAAGAGTATTATTTCGATGTGTCAGGGTGGTGTTGTGCGTTCTAGTGGTCTCAACGGAGTTCCCTCACCCCCCTGCCTCCATCCGGGAGAGTCCCATCCTATCAGGGTATAAATATTAAAGGACTCGAGGTTCCACACACATCAGTGTGTCCCTGCTACACCCAACAGTATGCACCATGGGGTCCCTACTATAGATCACCTCTCTAAGGGTTTAGCAAGAGATTTCTCCAGTAAAGTAAAAGGTGAGTTGCAAGTCTTTTCTGTTTTTAAGGTGCCGTGACCCTGGAAGCCATTCCCAGAGATATAGGATATTATTAGCCATAGTCTTTGTAGTCTTTGCGATACAGAATGGTGATGATCATACATACTTCATAGGATCAATTCAAGTGTATAATTGCCGAGTTCCTTGTCCGAAACTCAGGACAGATGTGGTGGCTATAAAATGAAAAATCAGAGCAAAAGATTTTCCTAGCCATAGCTGGTTATTTATTTATTTTTTATTTTTTTTTTTATAGATCCAGATTCTGAAATTCAGGATACAAGGAAAAGAAGCATGTCCTTTTCCGAGTTACTGGAAACTGAAAATATGGAAAAAAAAATGCCGGATGAAGATTTTAAATGGACTCCTACTTACTCTCCTTCTCTAATTTCTCTAGATCAATCTTCCTTCCTTGCCTCAACACACCCACCATCTCATTCTCATTCTCCTCCTCCTCCTCCAATTAGTTCTCTAGATAAATTTTCCAGTACAATTTCTATGACTCTTAAAAGTTCCCAATCCCCTCCTCCTTCTCCTCCTCCTCTTCCTCCTCCTCCTTCTCCTCCTCCTCCTCCTTCTCCTCCTCCTTCTCGTCCTTCTCCTCCTCCTCCTTCCCATCCTCCTCCTCCTCCTCCTCCTCCTCCTTTTCCTTCTCCTCCTCATTCTCCTCTTCCTCATCTTCAGGGTGACGAGTCAGAGGGAAGTGACTCCTTCTCTGGGTTTAGTGACTCAGATCATAGTTTTATTGAGCCTGTGGCTGGTATATAACTCTTTCAAAAACTTAACCCGGCCCAGCCCCTTCAATCACCAAACAAATAATGACTTAACAAACACACAACTTAGTTATTTGTTTCATTTCGTTTGTAGATGACAAAAGTTCCTCAACGCCGCCCTCGCCGTCGTCATTTATGTCGACCTATCTTTCTACACAAAAAAAAATAAGAAAAGAAGATGCCCAGAGATATGGCGAAGCAATTAAGGAACTGGAACCACCTGATAGGCTGTGTATCATTCTACCAACCGTTCTCAGGACTCCTGAAGAAAGGATTTTAAGTAGTAAGCCATGTCAAAATAAATGTAACTTTTTTTTAACCTTTGACCCTTTTGAAACGAAAGATATGCACTTTGAGTTTCAAGCCAAGCAAAGTACTATTACTTTTGCTAATGTAAGGATATATTTGGGATCATCACATGATTTTTTTGAAATTTTCAAAAGAATTTTATATATTATTCCTAATGTTAACTTAGCCAAAATATTTAAGATTATCCCATCCTATGAGGATAAAGAGGTTTTGAACCTCTCTAACAACCTTAAAGCAAATTTTTCAATCGACATATATAAGTGTATTTTTACAAATTTTTATAGGAAATTATTCACACCTGATATTATAAGCCAATTGGTTCATCACATTGGCTACTAGAGCTAGCTGGTGTCTTAAATAATCACTGAATGTTAATATCATCATTTGAAATTTTAGTTCAAGTTTGTTCCCCTTATTTGATTTAAATATCTCTTGTTTGTTTGTGCTAACTTCTATTATTTTAGGCAGTGTTATATTATAACTAATGATGATCAGTCAGGAGAGTGGTTTAAGTCAGTTACGAGGTTCACAAGCCTGAAGAGGTTGATGTTTCACATTAATTTATTTGAAGTTATACTTCTTGGAATAGCACTGAATAATCATGTCTTTTTTAATAAATATTTAAAAAATGAGTGAATTCCTCGAAAATACTGAAGAAATTGATTTTTATATAGAAATAGATCCGTTATATATTGATAAGACCGAATTTCATATTTTAAAAGTTTGGGATATTATAAATAAACATAAAAATTCAAATGTAACATATAACAATATTCTAAATTTATTCTATAATAATGAATGTGAAATATTTTCCAATGAAATATATTTGAAATTAGTTAATGGTTTTTATATTCCAAAATTTGATATAATACTTAATGTTATTTGAAATTTAAATTAAATTTCATGTTTATAAAAAATGTATATAAATTTCTCATATTTGTTATTAATTAATCCCAATATACATGGATATTTCTCTTTTCTTTTTGAATAGTTTCTACTAATAATAATATTACATCTTTCATAAGAAACGAAGAGCTAACTTTTATATCATTTTGCTTAATAATTATTTCGAAAGGTGACCTAAAAATAGTGAGTGTTTTTTTATTCTCACTTTGGTACCAACACTTATTACAATTTCCTCTCTTTACCACAACATTTTGGAGATTAGGTAAATATAATACCCAAGAATTTAACAGCTTTTCAAATTGTTTTACTTCTGATGGTACAGCTATAATTAAGTTCTCTGATTCTTCAATATACTTTATAATATCTGTAAACTTTTGTCTTACTCTCTTTTGGTAATAAGGCTCGTCATCCATTATGTCAAGTTTCAATAATAAATAATAATAGGAGGATTCAGCTTCCAGTCCCTCTTAAAAGACTTATGTATGTACAAAGGATCAGCAATATAAAGAAAATTATAGAATATTAAAAAAAAATATGAAAATTGGTAACAAGAATTTGAAGAAAATACTGTTGTAGTTGGCCTGGCAGAATTCAGTGTCGTGCGCCGATCATATTTGCACGATAACTTTCTTTGTCTTTAAAAAATATTTTACTTCTGACAGTACAGCTATATATATATCTTAGGTTCTCTGATTCTACAAACTCATTTATATTATCTTGTAAGCTTTTCTCTCTCTCTATTGTTTAGTAATAAGGATCATGTACCAATATGGCGAGTGTTTCATTCATATATCGATGTATTGAGACTTAAATAGAATTTACTAGTATCAATGAAATTAAACAGGGACACTTATCGACTAGAAATAATATTTTTGAAATAATTATTAATAATAATAATAATAAAAATAATAATAATAATAATAATAATAATAATAATAATAATAATAATTTAGGAGGAGGAGGAGGAAATGTAATTAGTCGTCCTAGGTTGGTTTTAAAACGATCGCTGCATCAACCAAAAATTGAACAATTTAAAAAAAAAACAGAGATAATTACACAAAAATGTGCTGAATTATTATGTAAGGAGCCATATAATGAACTCTTAGCAATGAACCAAAAATGGCAATGTAATATTTTTTGTCCTTTTCATGAAGTTCGTGGTAAATCTCGTACACCTTCAGGTAGACTTTATATTCATCGTCATCGTTTTCACTGTTATTCCACAAATTGCAATAAAAAAGTTTCAACTGAGAAACTCCTAAATTTTCTCTTAAATAAAAACCAAAAATGATTTCTTCGACATACCAGTATTTTCTTCAAATTCCGGTTATAATTTTCATAATTTATTTTATATATTTTAATTTTCTTTATATTACTGATCGTTTTTACATTCATAGTTTTTTACGTCAAAGTATTAAAGAGGGACTTGAAGCTGAAGAAATTGCATTTGAAGAAAGACACGAATTTATTGATCTACAAGGTTGGCTAAATTATAATGAATATGATAATAATAATGACATTAAAATCAATAAATGTAAGGGAATGATTTTAAAAGTAGATAGTTCTCAGTCTCATGACAATCAAATTTGTCAAAAACTTGGGGGCCGTAAATGTGGACGTTATTTAGAAAAGGTCGTAATACCTATATCATCTTCTACTAACAGTATAAAATATTATTATGGAGGTGGAATCCTCAAACCAGGATGCACATACTGTCTTTGGAAACAACCAGAAGAAAAATTTTGTGACCCAGTATGGGGTTTCTCCCAGTATTCATTTGAAGAAGATCGATGGAAGTGTAAATCCTACCTACCAGGTCTTTATAACGCAACTACAAATAGATTAACTGCATGTGAACCAGGAGGAACTTTGGTTAAAATTACCAATGGGCAGGATGAAGTAGTGGACCTTACTCAAATGACCCCCCAAGACTTTTTTATACCATTAAAAGAACAAGAAAAATATATATGTCGATGTTCCCCTGGATATATTTCTAATCCAGATATCTCACGTTCAGCCTGTTTCCGCGATCCTTGTCTGGTACATTTACCATCTGGTGTAATTACAGCTCCAGGTTATTCTAATGGTCTATGTGACTGCGGTCCTATGTATACTAACTTACATGACAATAAACATTTTCCGTGTACAGCGTGTCCGGATCCCCATTTTGATGAGGAAAAACAAGAATTATCTATTTGGATGAAGTGTAAGATTGATAAAAATAATATTGAAATACATAAAGGAACATATCCATGTTCAAATTTTGTAGATATTGAACGTGGATGTGCAAAGGTAATTTTAAAGGCAAAATTTGTATCCAAGACTGATTTGATTGATTACGAAAATACCGAAATTTTTTTTAATCGATTTATGAATTCACTCAATATTAAAAACAAAACTAAATAATGTTTGCATGTAACTCAGATGGTAGTATAGAAATCCCATTATCTTATTTCAAAAAATTACACTTTTATCCTCCTGCTTTACCTTTAGGAACAATTGTGCTAACCAACTATCATCATCATAATATTAATAATGATGATGATGTTACCTTTGAAAGTAATAGTGTAGAAGACTTACAATTATTCGTACAATACTTACTCATAAAATTGAAAAGGAAATTTATTATGAAATTGGATTCCCATTCAGTCTGTGATTACTCTCCCAATAAAAATAATGTTGCACAGTTCTTAGAAAATGGGAGTGGGAGTGGTAAAATTAACATTTTATTTAATAATATTCCAATTTTCTTTTTCCCTGATATTAAAAAAGATGAGCCATTACATAAACGGATATTACGAGTTGTATCCAACACTCATAAAATTACTCAGCTAGTGGAAGAATATATGTCTTCAAAATACAAATCCTCACAGAAAAAATAATGTTATATGATAACGTTACAACTTGTTTTGAAAATTATGGCATTAAATGTCTCTGTAATAGAAATTTTCGAATTGATTATTTTGAACAAATGACTAAACAAAAATTCAAATTTTCCTTTTTTACAGTAGGAAATGTAACCACTTTTCTTGAAAGAATATATGGGAGAGACAATTTAAAACACCCGATATGGTCTTTGTCAGTACACACAACAACACCGGAAGAGTCCGTTATGGTTTTGAGAATCTTAAACGTGAAATTTTGTAATGGATGTAAGAAAGAAATAATAGGAGATGGTATACCTTCGTCTTACCATACTGGATCGCTAAAAATTGTTTCAAACAATCCTCCCTCAGTTCAATATTTTGATAATACAGGACGTGAGTTGTTTCAGAGTATAAGCAAAAGTAATAATTTTGTAGCAACGGCTACCTACTATCTCTATTGTGCATTAAGTGATGATGAGTATCCCTTATGTAATTTATATAGGAAATGTTTTTGTAATGAAAATTACCGATGGAATTATATTTTATCTGTTCTGAAGAAAAACTTCAAACCTAAGGAGATGTTACAATCAAAAATTGAAGATGCAGTTCATTTTATATATAGAGATAAACCATACTTTTTAAACATAACAAATAAGGAAAATAATCAATATCATATTGTTATATCAAATTTAAAATTTCGATGTTTCAAAGAACGAGGTTCAATGAATATTCTTTATGATCAGGAAAAATGTTGTATTCAAGTACAATTTTTAGATGTTTATGGAAACATTTTACCAACTTCTTGGTTTAAATTATTCGATGAATATTATTATATCCAAATTGGTATTCGCAAAGTTATTACTCCCATAATGTTATTAGCATTTGTAATCATTATTATTATTTTGTATTTAGGGATTTTGAAGTTGGCATGTATTGTTCGTTCTTCAAATGGATTAATGATGAAAATAGTGATAATATAGATTATAATTATGATACAGAGGCAAGTAACGACTACAAAGAATATGGAAGTAGTGATTATGAAAGTAGTGATGAAATATTTGTTTAATAAAAAGAAAATATATATATTTTTTTCAGTTTTTTTTTAATTTTATTTAAAATAAATGTTTATAAAATAAATAAATAATATATAAAATGACTTTGAGTGACTTTTTGTTTGTTTTATTTTTATATAAAATATCGAATTTAACTATAAAGGGGAAAATATTATTTCTGTTTTCTTTAATTTTATCTCAAATTATAAAGTAACTATGAATATTTTAATCAAAATGTATATTTTGTTTTTTTATTTTAAATATAAATAAAAAATTATACATAAAATTAATAATATTATATATATAATATCTGTGATAAATAAAATTATGTTTATAAAATTAACAAAACTTAAACATCAAAAATTTTATATTATATAGAAATGTTTATAAGTTTTATTTTTTAATAAAATTTGGAAAAATATATAAATCCATAAAGAATTAATTGATTCTCTTCATTTTTTTGCCTTAATTAAAAAATAACCAATACAAAATTTGGAGTTATAAATAAAATTTGATGGCTTAATTGGCAAACTATTCAAGATCCGATTTGCCTAATAAGCCAATGAATGGTCCACCACCGGCTGATGGTCCACCACAGGGTCCTCACTGACCACGGGCTGGTGGTCAACCCCATTTTTTTCCACAAAATATTTTTTATGGATGAGATACCATCTCTAATAAAAGAAAAAAAAAATTGATGTGCTGTTACACTGCCCCTAGATATCATTCAGTTCCTAAGAGTTCGACTTAATCAAACCAGAAATGCTGCTCTTCAAATCAAGGGTCTAAAAATGTTGAATGCCGTTCCCAATCATATCAAAGACTGTATCTCTCCCAACTAGTTTAAAAAAAAATGTAAAGTGAGTATAATAAGAGTTTTGGTGAACTTTTGGGATTCCTGTGTCTGTGTGTGTGTGTGTGTATGTGTGTGTGTGTGTGTGTGTGTGTGTGTGTGTGTGTGTGTGTGTCTTTGTGTGTGTGTGTGTGTCTTTGTGTGTGTGTGTCTTTGTGTGTGTGTGTGTCTTTGTGTGTGTGTGTCTTTGTGTGTGTGTGTGTGTCTTTGTGTGTGTGTGTGTGTCTTTGTGTGTGTGTGTGTGTGTCTCTTTGTGTGTGTGTGTGTGTGTCTTTGTGTGTGTGTGTGTGTCTTTGTGTGTGTGTGTGTGTGTGTGTCTTTGTGTGTGTGTGTGTGTGTGTCTTTGTGTGTGTGTGTGTGTCTTTGTGTGTGTATGTGTGTGTGTGTCTTTGTGTGTGTGTGTGTGTTTGTGTCTTTGTGTGTGTGTGTGTGTGTCTTTGTGTGTGTGTGTGTGTGTGTGTGTCTTTGTGTGTGTGTGTGTGTTTGTGTCTTTGTGTGTGTGTGTGTGTGTGTCTTTGTGTGTGTGTGTCTTTGTGTGTGTGTGTGTGTGTGTCTTTGTGTGTGTGTGTGTGTGTGTGTGTGTGTGTGTGTGTGTGTGTGTGTGTCTTTGTGTGTGTGTGTGTGTCTTTGTGTGTCTTTGTGTGTGTGTGTGTGTCTTTGTGTGTGTGTCGTTGTGTGTGTGTGTGTCTTTGTGTGTGTGTGTCTTTGTGTGTGTGTGTCTTTGTGTGTGTGTGTCTTTGTGTGTGTGTGTGTGTCTTTGTGTGTGTGTGTCGTTGTGTGTGTGTCGTTGTGTGTGTGTGTGTGTGTCATTGTGTGTGTGTGTCTTTATGTGTGTCGTTGTGTGTGTGTGTGTGTGTGTGTCTTTGTGTGTGTGTGTGTGTCGGGTGTCTTTGTGTGTGTGTCGTTGTGTGTGTGTGTCGTTGTGTGTGTGTGTGTGTGTGTGTGTCTTTGTGTGTGTGTCTTTGTGTGTGTGTGTGTGTGTGTGTCTTTGTGTGTGTGTGTGTGTGTGTGTGTGTGTCTTTGTGTCGTTGTGTGTGTGTGTGTGTCTTTGTGTGTGTGTGTGTCTTTGTGTGTGTGTGTGTCTTTGTGTGTGTGTGTCTTTGTGTGTGTGTGTCGTTGTGTGTGTGTGTCGTTGTGTGTGTGTGTCGTTGTGTGTGTGTGTGTCGTTGTGTATGTGTGTGTGTGTCGTTGTGTGTGTGTGTGTCGTTGTGTGTGTGTGTGTCTTTGTATGTGTGTGTGTCTTTGTGTGTGTGTGTGTGTGTGTGTATATGTGTGTGTGTGTGTGTGTCTTTGTGTGTGTGTGTGTGTCTTTGTGTGTGTGTGTGTGTGTGTGTGTGTGTGTGTGTGTGTGTGTGTGTGTGTGTGTGTGTGTGTGTGTGTGTGTGTGTGTGTGTGTGTGTGTGTGTGTTTTGTGTGTGTGTGTGTGTGTGTGTGTGTGTGTGTGTGTGTGTGTGTGTGTGTGTGTGTGTGTCTTTGTGTGTGTGTGTGTGTGTGTGTGTGTGTCTTTGTGTGTGTGTGTGTGTGTCTTTGTGTGTGTGTGCGTCTTTGTGTCGTTCTGTGTGTGTGTCTTTGTGTGTGTGTGTGTGTGTCTGTGTGTGTGTGTGTCTTTGTGTCGTTGTGTGTGTGTGTCTTTGTGACGTTGTGTGTGTGTGTCTTTGTGTCGTTGTGTGTGTGTGTGTCGTTGTGTGTGTGTGTGTCTTTGTGTGTGTGTGTGTCGTTGTGTGTGTGTGTGTCTTTGTGTGTGTGTGTCTTTGTGTGTGTGTGTGTGTGTGTGTGTGTGTCTTTGTGTGTGTGTGTGTGTGTGTGTGTGTCTTTGTGTCGTTGTGTGTGTGTGTGTGTGTGTGTGTGTGTGTGTGTGTGTGTGTGTGTGTGTGTGTGTGTGTGTGTGTGTCTTTGTGTGTGTGTGTGTCTTTGTGTGTGTGTGTCTTTGTGTGTGTGTGTGTGTCTTTGTGTGTGTGTGTGTGTGTGTGTGTCTTTGTGTGTGTGTGTGTGTGTCTTTGTGTGTGTGTGTGTGTGTGTTTGTGTGTGTGTGTGTGTGTGTCTTTGTGTGTGTGTGTGTCTTTGTGTGTGTGTGTGTCGTTGTGTGGGTGTGTGTCGTTGTGTGTGTGTGTGTCGTTGTGTGTGTGTGTGTCTTTGTGTGTGTGTGTGTGTGTGTCTTTGTGTGTGTGTGTGTGTGTGTGTGTGTGTGTGTGTGTGTGTGTGTGTCTTTGTGTGTGTGTGTGTGTCTTTGTGTGTGTGTGTGTGTGTCTTTGTGTGTGTGTCTTTGTGTGTGTGTGTGTCTTTGTGTGTGTGTGTGTCTTTGTGTGTGTGTGTGTCTTTGTGTCTTTGTGTCGTTGTGTGTGTGTGTCGTTGTGTGTGTGTGTCGTTGTGTGTGTCGTTGTGTGTGTGTGTGTGTCGTTGTGTGTGTGTGTGTCGTTGTGTGTGTGTGTGTCTTTGTGTGTGTGTGTGTCTTTGTGTGTGTGTGTGTGTGTGTCTTTGTGTGTGTGTGTGTGTCTTTGTGTGTGTGTCTTTGTGTGTGTGTCTTTGTGTGTGTGTGTGTGTGTGTGTGTGTGTGTGTGTGTGTGTGTGTGTGTGTGTGTGTGTGTGTGTGTGTGTGTGTGTGTGTGTGTGTGTGTGTGTGTGTGTGTGTGTCTTTGTGTGTGTGTGTGTGTGTGTGTCTTTGTGTGTGTGTGTGTGTGTGTGTCTTTGTGTGTGTGTGTGTGTCTTTGTGTGTGTGTGTGTCTTTGTGTCGTTGTGTGTGTGTCTTTGTGTGTGTGTGTGTGTCTTTGTGTGTGTGTGTGTCTTTGTGTCGTTGTGTGTGTGTGTCTTTGTGTGTGTGTGTGTTTTTGTGTGTGTGTGTGTCTTTGTGTCGTTGTGTGTGTGTGTCTTTGTGTCGTTGTGTGTGTGTGTGTCGTTGTGTGTGTGTGTGTCTTTGTGTGTGTGTGTGTGTGTCTTTGTGTGTGTGTGTGTGTGTCTTTGTTTGTGTGTGTGTGTGTCTTTGTGTGTGTGTGTGTGTCTTTGTGTGTGTGTGTGTGTGTGTGTGTGTGTGTCTTTGTGTCGTTGTGTGTGTGTGTCTTTGTGTCGTTGTGTGTGTGTGTGTCGTTGTGTGTGTGTGTGTCTTTGTGTGTGTGTGTGTGTGTCTTTGTGTGTATAAGTGTGTGTGTCTTTATGTGTGTGTTTTGGGTGTGTGTTTTTTGTGTTTGAGTGAGAGTTTGTGTGTGTGTGTGTCTTTGTGTGTGTGTGTGTGTGTGTGTGTGTGTGTGTGTGTGTGTGTGTGTGTGTGTGTGTGTGTGTGTGTGTGTGTGTGTGTCTTTGTTTCTTTGTGTGTGTGTGTGTGTGTGTCTTTGTTTCTTTGTGTGTGTGTGTGTGTGTGTCTTTGTGTGTGTGTGTGTGTGTCTTTGTGTCGTTGTGTGTGTGTGTCTTTGTGTGTGTGTG
>NC_091199.1:1799933-2047311 GCF_040958095.1 Procambarus clarkii | reverse complement strand
CTCGTGTTCAACTCAGTCACAGCCCGCTGCCCACCTCGTGTTCAACTCAGTCACAGCCCGCTGCCCACCTCGTGTTCAACTCAGTCACAGCCCGCTGCCCACCTCGTGTTCAACTCAGTCACAGCCCGCTGCCCACCTCGTGTTCAACTCAGTCACAGCCCGCTGCCCACCTCGTGTTCAACTCAGTCACAGCCCGCTGCCCACCTCGTGTTCAACTCAGTCACAGCCCGCTGCCCACCTCGTGTTCAACTCAGTCACAGCCTGCTGCCCACCTCGTGTTCAACTCAGTTACAGCCCGCTGCCCACCTCGTGTTCAACTCAGTCACAGCCCGCTGCCCACCTCGTGTTCATCTCAGTCACAGCCCGCTGCCCACCTCCTGTTCATCTCAGTCAAAGCCCGCTGCCCACCTCCTGTTCAACTCAGTCACAGCCCGCTGCCCACCTCGTGTTCAACTCAGTCACAGCCCGCTGCCCACCTCGTGTTCAACTCAGTCACAGCCCGCTGCCCACCTCGTGTTCAACTCAGTCACAGCCCGCTGCCCACCTCGTGTTCAACTCAGTCACAGCCCGCTGCCCACCTCGTGTTCAACTCAGTCACAGCCTGCTGCCCACCTCGTGTTCAACTCAGTTACAGCCCGCTGCCCACCTCGTGTTCAACTCAGTCACAGCCCGCTGCCCACCTCGTGTTCATCTCAGTCACAGCCCGCTGCCCACCTCCTGTTCATCTCAGTCAAAGCCCGCTGCCCACCTCCTGTTCAACTCAGTCACAGCCCGCTGCCCACCTCATTATATATCCAATACGGCCTCTTGCCCACACCCCTCCCTCTGCTCCTGTGTCAAGTAGGTCCCACTCAGGGCTCACTATATCCTGTGAAATGTAAAAAATTTTATACGACCAGACTCACCATACCATTAATTTTTATTCATTTTAATATTTGTTTCCTGTTGCAGAAGATGAATGCTGTCATACAATAATATGAGATTGCACAATGCCACGCAAGTCGAAGACTCAAAAACTAAAACAAGCGCAAGCGGCATATGCTCGCCATATTTATCAACAACAGAAATCTGCTTCAGCTCAAGAGCTGAGACAAGACCCTGATTACAGTGAGTGGCAAGAAATTAATTATAAACAAAAATTGATAGTGTTAATAACAGATAGGAAGCTTGAGAAGTACCTTGATTCTAATTATGTGTGTGATTGTTTACATGATAAACTATGTCATACAGTCAAGATATCTGATCAACATAATAATGTACAAATAACAAAAAGCTGTAGTCATTGTAAACTTACAGTTACACGAACATTGACTGAAAATCACGAATATGATGATGTTGTAGGTACTTCCAGTGGTTTGAAAAGACGTAAAGATACCGAGAGCAGTGCCACAAAACGATTGAAATTATTTAGACAGGACACAGAACAAAACAGTGAAGAAGTAACATCACGGCGTGTTCCACGGAAGGGACGGAGATACGCCGGTCCGACAGCTGGCCCGACAGAGCGGACGTCCCTGACCTTCACCTTGAGACAGTGCTAATGGTGACAGATAAGGAACTTGAAAAGTACTTAGATGATAATTATGTAAAATTATGTCATTATTGCTCCCATAATACACTACGTCTTATAGTCAGGGTTGATGAACATGATGTGCAAGTGATGGAAAGCTGTAGCATATGTAATCATACAGTTTCACGAGAGTTGATGGGAAATTACGAGATTCTTAAGACATTAGTGTACTTCAACTTGCTAAATGGCCAAGGATACATGTTCTACAAGAGTATGTGTGCCATAAATGGAATGGAATTTGTCATCACTGGTGTATAGAAGGCGCGAGAATCATATAAGAAATGTGATTAATATGAGATGGCAAGAAGTGCAAGAAAACACTCGCCGTATAATATTTTACCAATATAAAAAACAGTTAAATATAGACCCCATTGATGGCTTCCTTAACATTGATGTGTCCTTTAGCGGATCTAGGAGCCCTTATTCACAAATTAGCACTGCTTTCCTAGTGGAAATGTTAACAGGCATGGTTGTGGACTTCAATGTGTTCTGTAAAAAAAACTGCATTCAGTGCCAAATGCTCAAGGGTAGGAAACGGAATTGGGAAATAAACGAGGCTCAGTTTGATAATGAGATGGATAAACATCTACCACATTGTGATAAGAACTACTACAGCAGTCCCCAAAAAACCTGCATTCAGTGCCAAATGCTCAAGGGTAGGAAACGGAATTGGGAAATAAACGAGGCTCAGTTTGATAATGAGATGGATAAACATCTACCACATTGTGATAAGAACTACTACAGCAGTCCCAAAAATTAATAATGAGATGGATAAACATCTACCACATTGTGATAAGAACTACTACAGCAGTCCCAAAAATATGGAAGAGGATGCTGCATTGTTGATGTGGGGTCGATCACAAAACATCAAACTCAGGTATACAACTTTGGTGGATAACAGTAACTCCTCCTCTACCTACAATAAAGTTTGTGGAATGAACTATGGTGCTGGACCATATGGAGATATTAAGGTGGAAAAGACTGAGTGTAAAAATTACTTAGTCGAGAGACTTGTTACACAGATCATCCATTTGGAGTCAAAAGGGGAGGCCGAAGGTAATGGAAAGCTAAGTTACGAGACCTTTGGGAAGTTGATGGTTCACTTCAAACGAGCCATCAGGGACAACATCAACACAGACTGGAGAAAAATGAGGAAGGCCTGTCTATCCGGACTGTTCCATGAAATGTCCACAGATGAAAATCCATTACACCATCTCTGTCCTGAAGGCAAAAATTCATGGTGTTTTTACCAACATGATCTTGCAAATAAAAAGAACCCACCATCACACAAGACCATGAATATCCCACAATTGAATGAGGACGAATTTGAAATCCAAAAGATCTACTACAAGTTCTACGATGATCTTATCTCGGAGGAAAACATGAAAAAGTGTCTGAAGGGAAAGCCAAATGAGTCTCTACACAACCGAGTTTGGAATAGCGTCCCAAAGACAGATGTGTAACTCGTTCAATGGTTGAGTTCAGTATGGCAGAAACGGCCATCAACCACAATGGGTAGTCTTTGGGCAGTCTTATTGGTATACCTCACCATGATATTACTATCTTGAAGATGATGATGATGAAGAAACTAACAGTGGACTATATTGGTTGACATTGAACAACTTTTCCGAAACAGAGGTAATGTCCCCATGTGTGTGCGTGTGTCTTTATGTGTGTGTGTGTGTGTGTGTGTGTGTGGGACAGAAGTTAGTTACTTATTTATTTTAAGTAACATAACTATATATTCATATACTCTTTAATTTTTTAATAAATTTATGAAATTTACATAAGTCTCTAAAATTCGATGCATGCTTTTTTTCCTAAGTTGATTCATTAATTTTATAATATCAATAAACATTATATATTTGCATATTTTTTGGGGGAGAGGGGATCTTTGTCTATTAATTATATTCAACTCACATTTGAAACAATCTAGGGTCTCCATAGGTATATGCTGTATATGTTTTAAATATATGTTTGGAAAACTTTTGGAGTCTGTTTTGTATTATCTTTAGACCGCTTTATATAACAACTATGTCTATTTCTCTAGATTACTAAAATAAGTTAATTAATAGTATATCATTCAATATATTAAGTTATTATAGTTAAATACCTTCTACCATTTTATCTTCAATAGAAATTATATATTTTTTTAAATTTTTTGATAGATGAGACATTTCTCTAGCAGAGTCAAGTTCTTATTCAGTAAAAAGCATGTAAGGCCTGATTTGCCTAATAAGTCAATTTTTCCTGAATTTATATATTTTCTCTAATTTTTTTCTTATGAAATGATAAAGCTACATTTCATTATATATGAGGTCGATATTTATTTATTTAAGTTAAAATTAACGTAGATATATCTACCTAACCTAACCTATCTATCTATATATATATATATATATATATATATATATATATATATATATATATATATATATATATATATATATATATATATATATATATATATATATATATATATGAGCTGCCAGCTGCTACCCTAGAGCTGCCAGTTTTCTTTTTCAACGCCTTAGTGTGGCAATCCAGAGAGGAAATGCTCACTGCATCCACGGTTCCTGCCCGCCATCTGAGGAGCTGGAGGAGCTGTTCAACTTGTGACAAGCAGCCTTGTACCCTGCATGTAATCAATATTGTAATTTATTTTTTGTGTAATGACATTTTCAAATAAAGTTAGATAAATATACACACTTAACAAAAGAATAGGGGTGGTAGGAGAAGAAAATATCAAAGTGTTCAGTGGGGATCCACAAGGTCTTCTCTGAGTACTCTTTATTTTCTTCTCCGAGGCTATGGGTCCCTACACTTGCACCAGAGGTGGTACCCAAAAAAAAAAATATATATATATATATATTATATATATATATATTATATATATAATGCTTAATAGGCTAAATAGATAGACCCCATCGCCTACTAGGCTTAATATTCAAGAGCCCTGCAAACTTGGCCTACTGCGATGAGAGCCCTGCATAGTAGGCCGAGAAGTGAGTTCTGGCTATTAGGTACGACATATATATATATATATATATATATATATATATATATATATATATATATATATATATATATATATATATATATATATTTATATATATATATATATATATATATATATATATATATATATTATATATATATATATATATATATATATATATATATGTATGTATATATATATATATATATATATATATATATGTATGTATATATATATATATATATATATATATATATATGTATATATGTATATATATATATATATATATATATATATATATATATATATATATATATATATATATATATGTCGTACCTAATAGCCAGAACGCACTTCTCAGCCTACTATTCAAGGCCCGATTTGCCTAATAAGCCAAGTTTTCATGAATTAATGTTTTTTCGTCTACCTAACCTACCTAACCTAACCTAACCTAGCTTTTTTTGGCTACCTAACCTAACCTTACCTATAAATATAGGTTAGGTTAGGTTAGGTAGGGTTGGTTAGGTTCGGTCATATATCTACGTTAATTTTAACTCCAATAATAAAAATTGACCTCATACATAGAGAAAATGGTTGCTTTATCATTTCATAAGAAAAAAATTATAGTAAATATATTAATTCAGGAAAACTTGGCTTATTAGGCAAATCGGGCCTTGAATAGTAGGCTGAGAAGTGAGTTCTGGCTACTAGGTACGACATATATATATATATATATATATATATATATATATATATATATATGTCGTACCTAGTAGCCAGAACGCACTTCTCAGCCTACTATGCAATGCCCGATTTGCCTAATAAGCCAAGTTTTCCGGAATTAATATATTTTCTCTATTTTTTTTCTAATGAAATGATAAAGCTACCTATTTCATTATGTATGAGGTCAATTTTGTTTTATTGTAGTTAAAATTAACGTAGATATATGACCGAACCTAACCAACCCTACCTAACCTAACCTAACCTATCTTTATTTGTTAGGTTGGGTTAGGTAGCCGAAAAAGGTAGGTTAGGTAGTCGAAAAAACATTAATTCATGAAAACTTGGCTTATTAGGCAAATCAGGCCTTGCATAGTAGGCCGAGAAGTGCGTTCTGGCTACTAGGTACGACATATATATATATATATATATATATATATATATATATATATATATATATATATATATATATATATATATATATATATATATATATATATATATATATATATATATATAATATCTCCCCGAACTCCTCCTGGGAGGGTGGGTGGAACGGTATTCGCATTCTGAGGTCTCTTCCTATAATAACCTAAGTTGAGGGTAAACACTTCTTTATATATATATATATATATATATATATATATATATATATATATATATATATATATATATATATATATATATATATATATATATATATATATATATATATATATATATATATATATATATATATATATATATATATATATATATATGCGAACAAGCCTGAATGGTCCCCAGGACAATATGCAACTGAAAACTCACACCCCAGAAGTGACTCGAACCCATACTCCCAGGAGCAACGCAACTGGTATGTACAAGACGCCTTAATCCACTTGACCATCACGACCGGACATAATGAGGTGATAGCCTAAGCTATTTGAACCACCCCACCGCCGGCACTCGGATAGTAATCTTGGGCATAGCATTTTACCAAATCACCTCATTCTTTGGGGCACACGTGAGGAACACAAATGCGAACAAGCCTGAATGGTCCCCAGGACAATATGCAACTGAAAACTCACACCCCAGAAGTGACTCGAACCCATACTCCCAGGAGCAACGCAACTGGTATGTACAAGACGCCTTAATCCACTTGACCATCACGACCGGACATAATGAGGCTTGTTCAGGCTTGTTAGCATTTGTGTTCCTCACGTGTGCCCCAAAGAATGAGGTGATTTTGTAAAATGCTATGCCCAAGATTACTATCCGAGTGCCGGCGGTAGGGTGGTTCAAATAGCTTAGGCTATCACCTCATTATGTCCGGTCGTGATGGTCAAGTGGATTAAGGCGTCTTGTACATACCAGTTGCGTTGCTCCTGGGAGTATGGGTTCGAGTCACTTCTGGGGTGTGAGTTTTCAGTTGCATATTGTCCTGGGGACCATTCAGGCTTGTTCGCATTTGTGTTCCTCACGTGTGCCCCAAAGAATGAGGTGATTTGGTAAAATGCTATGCCCAAGATTACTATCCGAGTGCCGGCGGTGGGGTGGTTCAAATAGTTTAGGCTATCACCTCATTATGTCCGGTCGTGATGGTCAAGTGGATTAAGGCGTCTTGTACATACCAGTTGCGTTGCTCCTGGGAGTATGGGTTCGAGTCACTTCTGGGGTGTGAGTTTTCAGTTGCATATTGTCCTGGGGACCATTCAGGCTTGTTCGCATTTGTGTTCCTCACGTGTGCCCCAAAGAATGAGGTGATTTGGTAAAATGCTATGCCCAAGATTACTATCCGAGTGCCGGCGGTGGGGTGGTTTAAATAGCTTAGGCTATCACCTCATTATGTCCGGTCGTGATAGCCGGACATATATATATAGCCGGATATATATATATATATATATATATATATATATATATATATATATATATAAATATATATATATATATATATATATATATATATATATATATATATATATATATATATATATATATGTCGTACCTAATAGCCAGAACGCACTTCTCAGCCTACTATTCAAGGCCCGATTTGCCTAATAAGCCAAGTTTTCATGAATTAATGTGTTTTTTCGTCTACCTAACCTACCTAACCTAACCTAACCTAGCTTTTTTTGGCTACCTAACCTAACCTTACCTATATATATAGGTTAGGTTAGGTTAGGTAGGGTTGGTTAGGTTCGGTCATATATCTACGTTAATTTTAACTCCAATAAAAAAAAATTGACCTCATACATAGAGAAAAGGGTTGCCTTATCATTTCATAAGAAAAAAATTATAGTAAATATATTAATTTAGGAAAACTTGGCTTATTAGGCAAGTCGGGCCTTGAATAGTAGGCTGAGAAGTGAGTTCTGGCTACTAGGTACGACATATATATATATATATATATATATATATATATATATATATATATATATATATATATATATATATATATATATATATATATATATATATATACATATGAATATATATATATATACATTCTGAGGTCTCTTCCTATAATAACCTAAGTCGAGGGTAAACACTTCTTTATATATATATATATATATATATATATATATATATATATATATATATATATATATATATATATATATATTTATATATATATATATATATATATATATATATATATTTATATATATATATATATATATATATATATATATATGTCGTACCTAGTAGCCAGAACGCACTTCTCAGCCTACTATGCAAGGCCCGATTTGCCTAATAAGCCAAGTTTTCCTGAAATAATATATTTTCTCTAATTTTTTTCTTATGAAGTGATGAAGCTACCAATTTCATTATGTATGAGGTCAATTTTTTTTTATTGGAAATAAAATTAACGTAGATATATGACCGAACCTAACCAACCCTACCTAACCTAACCTAACCTATCTTTATAGGTTAGGTTAGGTTAGGTAGCCGAAAACGTTAGGTTAGGTTAGGTTAGGTAGGTTAGGTTGTCTAAAAAACATTAATTCATGAAAACTAGGCTTATTAGGCAAATCGGGCCATGCATAGTAGGCTGAGAAGTGAGTTCTGGCTACTAGGTACGACATATATATATATATATATATATATATATATATATATATATATATATATATATATATATATATATATATATATATGCAAACAAGCCTGAATGGTCCCCAGGACTATATACAACTGAAAACTCACACCCCAGAAGTGACTCGAACCCATACTCCCACAACTGGTATGTACAGGGACGCCTTAATCCGCTTGACCATCACGACCGGACATAAGGAAGTGATAGCCGAGGCTATATGAACCACTTCCCCGCCGGCACTCGGATGGTAATCTTGGGCATAGCATTTTATCAAATCACCTCATTCTTTGGGGCACACGTGAGGAACACAAATGCAAATGAGTTTTCAGTTGTATATAGTCCTGGGGACCATTCAGGCTTGTTTGCATTTGTGTTCCTCACGTGTGCCCCAAAGAATGAGGTGATTTGATAAAATGCTATGCCCAAGATTACCATCCGAGTGCCGGCGGGGAAGTGGTTCATATAGCCTCGGCTATCACTTCCTTATGTCCGGTCGTGATGGTCAAGCGGATTAAGGCGTCCCTGTACATACCAGTTGTGGGAGTATGGGTTCGAGTCACTTCTGGGGTGTGAGTTTTCAGTTATATATATATATATATATATATATATAAAGAAGTGTTTACCCTCGACTTAGGTTATTATAGGAAGAGACCTCAGAATGCGAAAACCGTTCCACCCACCCTCCCAGGAGGAGTTCAGGGAGATATTCGCTACTCTCCCTAGGAGACACAGGATGAGAGGGGGGGGTGCGATGAATGACATACTCACATTCCAAGCACCTTATCTCAGATCTGGAGGAGGTTTCTTTGGGACCTTGGCTGGTATTGCTCGACGGGCCATACCATTTTTCATGAAGGCTGTAACACCTAGCGCCATCGATTTTGGGAAAAATGTCCTTGGTGATTTAAGCAGTGGTAAACGGGGTGTAAAGAGTGCTCTGAGAACTCACGGTATTGATGCTCTTAAGAGTGTGGGAAAGAAATTGGTAATATGGGGTAAAATTAAAAGACTCTCTAGGCGAAAAAAAAAAAAAAAAATGTAAACGAGGTCTTGGGTATACAAATGACGTGTTTTCACTAACGTAAGCAGTCATACTTCAACTTTCGGAGGGGATCATGGGGGAGCCTAGCGGAGCTGGGGTGAAAATACCACTAGAATATTATAGCTCTAGTATTATTGACCAATTTCCTAGAAGTAACAGAACACGTAATGTGGAGAGTTCAATTGCCTCTACGCAGCAAATAGACATTCTTCCTGTCAACCTCCCCATTCATCAACGATTGCGGGATAATTACTTAGAATTCTGCATCCCTGGAACCCAGGGCGCCTTCTTAGATCTAGCTAATATTGTTATAGATTTTAAGGTATCTTTAACGAAAGATGACGATACCACAAAATTGGAAGAGGATGACTATGTGGAATTTGTGAATGGGTTGTCAAATACCATGTTTAAAGGTGTTCAGGTGTTTTTAGGAGAGCAGGTAGTTGAAACAAATACTAATTTTAATTATTGGTCGTTTATTAAATTAATTACCTCCATGCCTCCATCAAAAATGTCTTCCTTGGGGAGAATTGGAGGCTTTCGCAAGGACTGGAGAGATGACGATGGTATAATCACTAATGAGTTTACAAATACTTATTTTACTGGAGCAACTGCCAAGGATAAAAAATTTATGGGTGATTTAAAAAGTAAAGGTTTGTCGATGTGTTTCCCCCTCCTATTGGATATATCATCCCTAGACCAATACATATACATAATATAGATGTGTGACTAAGATTGAAGCTCTCTCCCCATGCCTGGGTCCTAAATACAAGCGCGGACGATGGCTCTAAGTATCGCCTGCATATGGATTATGCTAAGTTATGGGTGACGCGGGTGTTCCCCTACCCAAGTGCTTACCTGGCCTTAAACAGCTCACTGTTTGCATCCCCTGACCCCATAATCTATACTTTCAATAGAACCATTTCTAAAACATTTGTCCTAGCAGGGAATCAAACTAGTCTCTTAATTGATCAACCATGGGCGCAAGTAATTCCACACAAGATATACATGATAATCGTTCCAATGAATTATTTCGCTGGTCTTCACCAAGGTAATGGATTATATTTTGAAAATGCAAAGCTGAAAAGTATTGCTATGTATTTGAACAATTATGCAATATACCGAATTGGTGGCGATTTCGATAACCATTATTCCCGCCTTTATTATGAAACTTTGAAGACATTAGGCTTAGAGCGTGATTCACTACTGGCCTATGACTCTTTTAATAAGGGAAGATCAATATTTGCCTTTGACTTAACCTCCATTCAAACGAAGGATTCCCTCCCTGTGGAGAAATCTGGCAACTTGCGTATGGAGCTTGAATTTGGTGGTGGTGTTACATATAACAGACTGGTTTTACTGTTTGGGGAAACGACTGGGGTACTATCCATCGATGGACAGAGAACTGTTCTATGTGACGTGCGGGCTTAAAAACATAATGAATTGTTATGATATAAATATTAATTTAAAAAATAATCTAGGGGATCGAGCACTCTACCTAGGTTGTTATAATGCTGATGAGATAAAACATTTAAATCTCCCTTCAAGAAAACCTATTGTTTTCATAACTAATATTTTACCATCACACAGCAGAATCACTATGGGACATTGGGTAGGAATTTATGTTGATAAAGTTAAACATCGGATGTTTTTTTTGATAGTTATGCAATATCGCCGGTTACTTACGGGCATCATTTTCAAGGATTTATTAAAACTAACAAAATAAGAAAGGTGTTTGGAATGCGCTACAGACTCCAGAGCGATTTTACTCTTGCCTGTGGTCTGTATTGCATCATATTTGTTCATAGAATAAGCCACCTGGGGTTGCCTTCAACAGTACATTACTTTCATAATATATTTTCAAGCATTACTTTAAAATTAAACGATAAATGTGCCCTCACTTATGCGAGACGATATTTTCCTATGAAACATCATTATGTTAGGACATTTTGTAGAGGTATAGGAGTTGGTTCTTATAGGTGGTGTAGAGAATATTTTTGTTAGCTAGGCAACCTACCTAACAAGGGGTGTAGCCTCGTATAAAAACCCCTCTCCCCCACTCATCCCCCTCAGAAGACTTTCTTCCTCCTCGGAAATGGAAGGCGTCTCTCAAAAAACACCTGCGGGGAAGATTGAAGTCCTTGAAGGACCTGGTTAGTATTACCCTCTTTTTCTGCTAATAGATTTATTTTATGTTTATTTCCCTCAATAAAAAAGTTTGTATATCCTCTATTTCACCTCTTATGTTTTTCTCCAGTACAGTTCTTGGGACCTGTCCACATTTGTAGAGTAGTAATTCTACGTGGGGGGTCTGCCCCAAACAAGATGCTGTTACGTAGTCTAATTGACGATGCCTGCTGTAGAAGACACAAGGTTGCTCCTGAAGGGGGAAAGGTATGTACTAGTTGTTCTTAGAGAAAAATAGAATATTTTTTTAATAAAATATATAATTATAAAAAAAAACTTTAATCACTATAAATTATTTCCCCTATCTCTTTCCAGAACACTTCCGATGAGAGAGAGGAGGAAACTCAGCCAAAAGGTGTCCACCCAACTCACTCCACCCCACCAAGAGAGGGGGGAGGGGATGGAGCTCAAGACCTTCCTCCACTCTTCACTGACGAAGAATCGTCAGAATTCTACTCAGACGAGGATGGGGGGTGGAGGGGGGCGCGGGATAGGGATGGGGGGGGGAGTAGAGCTGTAGTAAATGAAATATGGCAAGAGCACTCTGTAAACTACAATTATTAACTAACATAATTACTTATACATTTTGTGGTTTTTACCTAATAAAGCATTTAATAAATTATTTGATGTTTTTTTTAACCTTTGGGGGTGGGGGGATTTATAATTTAATACTCCTTAAATACTCCTATATAAGGGAGGGGCCATTCAGACTTGTTCGAATATATATATCCTTAATTAGTACTATATAATGACGTAGTGAATTAAAGGTGATACACAGAGTAAGTGAAATATGGTGGGGGCTCACCTTAGACTACAATTTGAGGTGGGTCTATCTGTCACCCCGCCTCTGATTCCATTGTCTGATAAGTGGGCCTATCTGGCTCCCCGCCTCTGATTCCATTGTCTGATAAGTACCCCCCATTGTTTGTTAAGTGCCCCTATCTGGCACGGAATATACTACTCCTAACCTACCTAACCTAACCTAACCTAACCTCTAAAGATAGGTTAGGTAGGGTTGGTTAGGTTCGGTCATATATCTACATTAATTTTAACTCCAATAAAAAAAAGACCTCATACATAATGAAATGGGCAGCTTTATCATTTCATAAGAAAAAAATTAGAGAAAATATAATAATTCAGGTAAACTTGGCTTATTAGGCAAACCGGGCCTTGCATAGCAGGCCGAGTACGACGTTCTGGCTACTAGGTACAACATATATATATATATATATATATATATATATATATATATATATATATGTCGTACCTAGTAGCCAGAACTCACTTCTCAGCCTACTATTCAAGGCCCGATTTGCCTAATAAGCCAAGTTTTCCTGAATTAATATATTTCCTATAATTTTTTTCTTATGAAATGATAAAGCTACCCTTTTCTCTATGTATGAGGTCAATTTTTTTTTATTGGAGTTAAAATTAACGTAGATATATGACCGAACCTAACCAACCCTACCTAACCTAACCTAACCTATATATATAGGTAAGGTTAGGTTAGGTAGCCAAAAAAAGCTAGGTTAGGTTAGGTTAGGTAGGTTAGGTAGACGAAAAAACATTAATTCATGAAAACTTGGCTTATTAGGCAAATCGGGCCTTGCATAGTAGGCTGAGAAGTGAGTTCTGGCTACTAGGTACGACATATGTATATATATATATATATATATATATATATATATATATATATATATATATATATATATATATATGTTGTACCTAGTAGCCAGAACGCCGTACTCGGCCTATTATGCAAGGCCCGATTTGCCTAATAAGCCAAGTTTTCCTGAATTAATATATTTTCTCTAATTTTTTTCTTATGAAATGATAAAGCTACCCATTTCATTATGTATGAGGTCAATTTTTTTTTATTGGAGTTAAAATTAACGTAGATATATGACCGAACCTAACCAACACTACGTAACCTAACCTAACCTATCTTTATAGGTTAGGTTAGGTTAGGTAGCCGAAAAAGTTAGCTAAGGTTATGTTAGGTAGGTTAGGTTGTCGAAAAACAATTATTTCATGAAAACTTGGCTTATTAGGCAAATCGGGCCTTGCATAGTAGGCTGAGAAGTGCGTTCTGGCTACTAGGTACGACATATATATATATATATATATATATATATATATATATATATATATATATATATATATATATATATATATATATATATATATATATATATATATATATATATATATATATATATATATATGTATGTATATATATATACATATATATGTATATATATTGTGACGATAATCTCTTTCAAGAGAGATTGAGCCTGCTCTTCCCTACAAAGTACGTAAAAACAAAAGATAATATAGAAGATACGTCCAGCAAGTATCGCCAAACGTTTTGCCCAGAGAGCAAAACGTACCCAGCACACAGTGACACCTGCTAGCTACCCCCACCGTAAATCAGCAAACTGCTTGTCCTTTGCCTGCCTGTCGCTGATTGGCTGGTGTCCCGCCGCACCTGCCCTACGCCCTCCCCCACAAGTTGATGTCTGGGCTGCAGTGCTTCAGTATTGTCAGCATATCTCAGTGCTCCTTGCAGTTGACATCTCTCGCTGGTAGACTAAGCCTTGGCTTTCGTGTACTAAGGGAGGTGGCAGCTCGAAGCCATTATTCCAGCTCCATTCATATTTATTTTGCTATCACTGTAACTCACTTGTCTTAACGTAACTTTTCATTTGCCAGTGATTATTCATATTATTTTGTTTGTTGACTTGTCTTTTATATTTTATGTGCTTAACTTTATTCATGTCTTGTTTTTCTAAAGTAATTAAAATTTCATTGTTAATTTACTTGTGTTTTGTGTGTCTTCCCATTACCTTACCACAGACGAAAGTTCCAGATTTTCTCTTTTTTTTTTTTTTTAACGCTTATGTCGACCGTGCCCTCAGCCACAGCTCAGAATGGAAGCAAGTCGACGAAGAACTCTGTAGGGTAAGGCAGGTCCTAATCAACAACGGCTTCTCCAATGGTTTGTGGAAGACATCATAAGAAGGAAAGTGAAACGCCATGCAACCTCTGAAGAGACAACTAACACAACACCTATACCCCCTATTAGACTATTTTACACGAACTTCTTTTCCACAGCCCATAAAACTTAGGAAAGGGTCCTGAAAGATATTGTCAGTAGAAACGTTATCCCTACAGAAAAAAATCAGAAGATACAACTGACGATTTACTATAAAACCAGAAAAACGGCCAGCCTACTCATGAGAAACTCTCCAGACACAAAGCAGAACGCTCTAAAAGAGACCAACGGCGTCTATGTCTTCAAATGCCCTCTTGGGGACTGTAAGCTCCAAAAAAAACAGTATATAGGCAAGACAACAACATCTCTTTCCAGGCGTTTAACGATGCATAAGCAACAAGGCTCCATTAAGGAACATATAATCTCTTCCCACAAACAAACCATCACCAGAGAAATCTTAGCAAACAACACAGAAATCATCGATAGATACAGCGATAGCAGGCGGCTAGACGTCTGTGAGGCACTACACATCAAGAAGTCAACACCAGCAATCAACAGCCAATTAATGCACAACTATATTCTACCCATTTCAAGACTCCGCTCCAATATAGAAGCATCAAGAAATATGGAACAATAGGCTTTCTACAATTACTTCCATTCAATACCCATTGTTTCGTGTTCTGTCTTGTGTTTGAATTTAATACCCATTCAATACCCATTGTTTCGTGTTCTGTCTTGTGTTGGAATTTAATACCCATTGAATACTCATTGTTGAAAGTTCGTTTTTCACCTCACCCAAATGTATATATAAACCTCGAAGATATGTAAGCTCTATTCAGTTTCAGTTGTGTGTTTGTAAACTAAAGTCTTTGAAAATGTAATAAGTTTTACGAAACGCGCTCAAGTGTCGCGTCAGAGTAGAAATAAAAATGAATTTTAGAGAATTAATCTTTGAATTACCATCAACAGTGAAAAGAAACATAAGAAAGATAGAGAAAATTCGTGTTAGAATTATTAATCTTACTTTTTCGGTCATATTTAATAATATATGTCTACAGGAAAGACTGCTACCAATATAATATATATATATATATATATATATATATATATATATATATATATATATATATATATATATATATATATATATATATATATATATATATATATATATATATATATATGTGTGTGTGTATATCACGAAAATAAACACATGATTAAGAATGTGACAATGTCAGACCACGGAGGAAAAATGAAACAGGAAATTTCCTTAAGTACTTTCGTATATTAAATACATCTTCAGAAGGACCTTCTGAAGATGTATTTAATATACGAAAGTACTTAAGGAAATTTCCTGTTTCATTTTTCCTCCGTGGTCTGACATTGTCATATATATATATATATATATATATATATATATATATATATATATATATATATATATATATATATATATATATATATATATATATATATATATATATATATATATATATATATATATATATATATATATATATATATATATATATTATATAAAGTTTGTGAAGGTACCACCTCTGGTGCCAATGTGGGTACCCATAACCTCTGAGAAGAAAATAAAAAGTATTCAGAGGAGACCTTGCGGTTTCTCACTGAACACTAATATTATCCTCTCCTAACACCCCCATTCTTTTGTGTGTACACATATATATTTACTTTATTTGAACTTTGTTACAAAAAAGGAGTTACATATGGGTTACAAAGATGTTATATATAGTTACAAAGATATATATATATATATATATATATATATATATATATATATATATATATATATATATATATATATATATTTCTTGATGCTTCTATATTGGAGCGGAGTCTTGAGGTGGGTAGAATATAGTTGTGCATTAATTGGCTATTGATTGCTGGTGTTGACTTCTTAATGTGTAGTGCCTCGCAAACGTCAAGCCGCCTGCTATCGCTGTATCTATCGATGATTTCTGTGTTGTTTACTAGGATTTCTCTGGCGATGGTTTGGTTGTGGGAAGAGAACCACACAACCCACAACTCTCTTTCCACAACCAAACCATTGCCAGAGAAATCCTATTAAACAACACAGAAATCATCGATAGATACAGCGATAGCAGGCGGATTGATGTTTGCGAGGCACTACATATTAAGAAGTCAACACCAGCAATCAACAGCCAATTAATGCACAACTATATATATATATTTATATATATATATATATATATATATATATATATATATATATATATATATATATATATATATATATATATATATATATATATATATATATATATATATATATATATATATATATAACTTGTGACGGTAACGCGTTGGTGTTCGGCTGTTTAAGGCTAGGGGTATGGCCTCGTCACATAGTTATAAAAAAAAAAATAGAAAAAACTGGAACTTCGTCTGTGGTAAGGTAAGGAGAAGACACACAAAACACAAGTAAACTTTAACAATGAAATTTTAATTACGTTAAATAAATCAAAACATGAATAAAATGCACAAACAAATTCTTATAATAAAATCAATCAATCAAAATAATAAGAATAATTAGATGACACAATGAAAAGTTACGTTAAGGCAAAATAACAAGAAGTGCAATACAAAAGTAAATGGGAGGGTGCTGGAATATTGGCTTTAAGCCACCACTTCTCTCAGTACACGCTAGCGTCTAGCTGGGAGGAGTGGTGACAACGAGAGCACTGAACATTCTGAGGTATGAGGGTGGGGCGACCCCAGACATCAAGTAGTATGGGGGGCGAGTGCAGGTGCAGCCAGACCGGCGACCAATCAGCGGAGCCGGTAGCGATCAACATGTAGTTTGGTGGTTTGAGTCCGAACAGGTGGCTGGCTGCATACGCTTTGCTCACCCTGGCAAGCCTTGCTGGTGTTGTTGTTGTTGTTGGACATGTCTTCCATAGTCGTTTTATATAATTTCAACGACGTGTTTGTGGAGGGAAGAGCAGGCTCAATCTCTTGAAGGAGATTATTGTCACAATATATATATATAGGAAGGGAGTACCACCTCTAGCTGGAAGAAGGGGGACCCATAGCCTCGGAGGAAACCACGCATAACGCATATATATATATATATATATATATATATATATATATATATATATATATATATATATATATATATATATATATGTATATATATATATATATATATATAGATATATATATATATATATATATATATATATATATATATATATATATATATATATATATTAGTATATTTTGGTAGCAGTCTTTCCTGTAGACATATATTATTAAATATGACCGAAAAAGTAAGATTAATAATTCTAACACGAATTTTCTCAATCTTTCGTACATTTCTTTTCATTGTTGGAGGTAATTCAAAAATCAATTCTCCAAAATTCATTTTTATTTCTAGTCTGATGCGACACTTGAGCGCGTTTCGTAAAACTTATTAAATTTTCAAAGACTTTAGTTAACACATACACAACTGAATAGAACTTACACATCTCCGATTTTGTTTATATCTACATTTGAGTGAGGTGGATGGGGTGAGGTGGTATTTAATAAGGTATTAATTTCATCAACACAAGCCAGAACATGAAACAATGGGTATTGAATAAAAGTGATTGTAGAAAGCCTATTGGTCCATATTTCTTGATGCTTCTATATTGGAGCGGAGTCTTGAGGTGGGAAGAATATAGTTGTATATATATATATATATATATATATATATATATATATATATATATATATATATATATATATACATATATATAACTGAAAACTCACACCCCAGAAGTGACTCAAACCCATACTGCCAGGAGCAACGCAACTGGTATGTACAGGGACGCCTTAATCCGCTTGACCATCACGACCAGACAAAGGAAGTGATAGCCGAGCCTATTTGACCCACTTCTCCGCTGGCACTCGGATGGTAATCTTGGGCATAGCATTTTATCAAATCACCTCATTTTTGGGGCAACACATGAGGAACACAAATGCGAACAAGCCTGAATGGTCCCCAGGACAATATGAAACTGAAAACTCACACTCCAGAAGTGACTCGAACCCATACTGCCAGGAGCAACACAACTGTTATGTACAGGGACGCCTTAATCCGCTTGACCATCACGACCAGACATAAGGAAGTGATAGCCGAGGCTATTTGACCCACTTCCCCGCTGGCACTCGGATGGTAATCTTGGGCATAGCATTTTATCAAATCACCTTATTTTCGGGGCAACACGTGAGGAACACAAATGCGAATATTTAATATATATATATTATTTAATATTATATATATATATATTAATATATTTATATAATATATATATATATATATATATATATATATATATATATATATATATTAATCTTACCTTTTTGGTCATATTCAACAATATATATATATATATATATATATATATATATATATATATATATATATATATATATATATATATATATATATATATATATATATATATATATATATATATATATATTGTTGAATATGACCAAATATATATATATATACCAATATATATATATATATGTATATATATATATATATATATATATATATATATATATATATATATATATATATATATATATATATATATATTTATATATATATATATATATATATATATATATATATATATATATATATATATATATATATATATATTGTTGAATATGACCAAAAAGGTAAGATTAATAATTCTAACAGGAATTTTCTCATTATTTCCTATGTTTTTCATCACTGTTGAGGGTAATTGAAATATCAACTCTCCAAATTTCATTTTTATTTTTGGTCTGATGCCTAGAAGCGTTTTGTAAGGGCTTCTTACATTCTCAAAGACTTGTTTTCACTTAACACTACATTTATGTTAAACTTGATACACTGTATGATATATTTAACCTACATCTTGTTTTTATATTCGTGTTGGGTGAGGTGACACAAACGTTTTGGGTGAGGTGGGTATATAAGAATGAAAGTAACTGCAGAGGGCGTGATAACCAATGGGAGAAACTGGAAGTGTCTCAAAATGATGCTCTGCGAACAATGCTGGGAGCACCTATATGGACGCGTAGAGAGAACCTTAGAATGGAAACAAATTTACCAGCATTAGAAAACCGGATGAAACAAAGGATAGCCACCATAATAGGAAAACTTACTGGAACAACCGCCAGGTTGTCAATCAAAGACAGCATACAGAGATCCTTTCAGAAAAGCCTACAGTATAGAACAAGCTCATGGATGGATAATGTGGTCAAGATTTTAGAGAAAATGGACATGAAATGGACCATTAAAAACAAAGGGGAAGATAGACCATATCAACACTTTCGACAGCCTCCTCCATGGGAAGAATCGAATCTAAAAAAATTCATTGAAAGATTACCAATTAAAAAATCAGCATGTGACCCACAGAGGCTCAAGGAAGTAATAGAGCAACAAATGGAAACTATCTCTAGACCCACAACGACTCACATCTTCACAGACGGATCAGTTGATGAAGAAAAAGGTTATGCTGGGGCAGCAGTTTACATTACCAACCATGAAGCTTACTGGAGCATGAATAGTGGGTGCTCAACATTGCAAACAGAATTATATGCCCTGAAGGAGGCAATAAACTATACAATTGAGAGTAATTTACATGATGTCATCATTCATACAGACTCTAAATCTTCGCTCCAGGCATTGTTATCCATTCAGCACAGAGATAATATACAACTCGTCACAGAAATTCAACATATTGGAAAAGATGCCCATAATCGAGGGCTGTCAATCACCCTAAATTGGATACCAAATCACATTGGCATAGAGGGTAATGAAAAGGCAGACTCACTAGCAAAAACTGCCACTGCTCTACCAGTTGTACAGGTTCAAATACCTCCAAGTTTCTCACAGATAAAGGAGCAAATCAAGAAGAAAATATTCTCAACTATCAAAAGTCGCCACAGAGCCAAAGTAGCGGAAGGAAGATCCACTGCGATATGGTACGAACAAGCCACTGGTTACTCCTCTTTCAAGCCTGGCAAAAAGATATCCAGAGACATTGCAGTAGCAATACACAGACTCAGACTTGGGTACAAGTGCTGCTGGGAGGTATTGAACCTAATAGTAAAAGAGTGTCACATCTGTGAAACTGAGGCAGAGGCGCCACTATTGCGCTACTTACTGGAATGTGAAGCTACTGAACCCCTGCGCATCAAACTCAACATTAATCCAACGACAGCAGCTGCATTAGATGCACATTCCACCACGACTACAATGATTAGAAAAGCTGTTGAGGAATGGGACTCATTAGTGAGCATTCTGCATCTACATCCGCCACCAAGATAATGTTAATAAAACAAGATTAAAACCAGTGCAATAAAACAGAAGCGACAAATAAGCAAGGAAAAAGGAGAAGTCCTCTCCTCCATTTTAAACTTAGACCTAAATATCACAGGAAAAAGGTTATCATGTATAACCAAACTCAATTATGGGCTCACCATAGCCCGTGCTAAATGGACACTCCGTCCTGAATAGCTAAATCTTTAACAACAACAACATGCAGAGGGCCTATTGGTGCATATGAGGTCTTGAAGTGGGTAGGATGTAGTTATGCATTAATTGGCTGTTGTTTGCTAATGTTGACTTTTTGGTGTGTAGTGCCTCGCTGATGTCGAGCCTCCTGCTATTGCTGTATTTATCGTTGATTTCTGTGTTGCTTGTTAAGATTTCTCTGGTGATGATCTGGTTGTGAGAAGAGATTATATGCTCCTTGTTGGAGCCCTGTTGTTTTTGCATAATTAATCACCTACAAAGAGACGTTGTTGTCTTTCCTATATTCAAAGTTCTTTAGGGCTTACAGTCCCCAAGCGGGCATGTGAAGACATAGATGATGTTTTTTTTTTTTTGCAGGGATATTCCTGCACGGGCCCTAAGTCTCTGGCTGGCCCACTAAGTGTTGCTTGTTTCTGTTTTACTTGGGCGGAGTATGAGTATTTATGACTCGTATGGTCGCTTCAGTAATATTTTGCCATATGTGTTTAACAACTTCTTCTGATCTGTTGAAGCTAAGTTGAAATCTTAATGGGTTTGTAACTGCACTGTGTTAGATAATGTTCCAGTGGTCTGTCGGGCATTTCTCCACAGTGCTGACATTTCCTCTCATCTTCCGGAACCTGTAAGTCTATTCCCATGTACACGGGTATCCAAGCCTGATGCGATGTAAGTGTACTTCTTTTGCTCTACTGTTCCCTTTCATCAAACTAAGTGGTTCGTAGTTGGTTGAATTCTTGTACCAACCCGCAGATCCTGATGTTGCAACTGCTGTGTTGTGGTCACTGTGCATCTTTTGCATTGCTCTGTTTCTAATTACTTTCTTAATCTGTGATAGACTCTGTGGTACGTAAATGTCTACATTTCTTCTCTTAGTTGCAAGTTTTACAGCTTCGTCTGCAATGTCATTTCCTATTATTCCCACATGACTTGGCACCCAGTTGATAAATACCCCTCGGCCTTGTCGTTTGAGTGTTTGCATTAATGATATGACATTTGTGATCAGATGTATGTTATCACATATGTGTTTTTGTGGCAATGTTTCAATGGCGGTTCTCGAATCTGTATGTATGATAACATGTTGTCAGTGTTCAGCAAGAGCATGTTCCAAAGCCTTTTGAATGGCTAGTATCTCTGTTTGTAAAGTCGAACACCCATTTGAGAGCCTCCAAATATTTACAAAGTTTCCTGCTTTAACTGCAGCTCCGGTTTCTTGTCTACTGATCCATCTGTGAAGTAAGTAAAGCTGTCGGATGCCATGTTTGCTCCTATATGCACCTGTGCAATATTACGTAGCAGATGAGGATTTGTCTGGTTCTTTTTTCCTTCAATAACCAAAATCTTAAGGTCTGCGAGAGGAGATTCGCAAGGGGCTTGCATAACAAAGTCTGCATGTATTTCGTCGACACCCTTCTCAGTGACTGTTATGTCGAATGTATTGATGGTGTTTATCGCACAATTGGTCCACCTGCGGCTATTGGAGGCTCTTCTGTCCAGAGTTAGTGCTCCAGTGATTATATCTTTATGTGAACTGATTCTAGGTCTAGTCAATATCTTGGTCAGCATGCACGCAGCAATCCCTTTTACCCTTATTTCAATCGACGTTAGCTTGGTTTCTAGTCGTAGGTTCAGTATTTTAGTTCATCTGGGAGCTCCTGTTATGATTCGCAATGCATCGTTTTGAATAACCTCAACGTTTGGCCACTGACCAAGAGAAAGAGTGAGTAAGCCAGGTGCTGCATAATCAACTAGGGAACGAACGGCATGTATGTAAAACATTCCTAACACTTTGTGTCCCGCTCCTAGACGGGGCCCCGTGATTGCTCTCATTATATTTAGTCGTGATTTTGCCTTCTCCTTTATATATTGAATTTGCTTGTTGAATGTCATTTTAAAATCTATCCACACTCCGAGATATTGATATTGTGTAACCCACTGAAGGTTAATATCTTGATATTATGTAACCCGCTGAAGGTTAATATCTAGGTGCCTGTCTGGAGTGTTGCCGCCTAGTCTCATTGCCTTAGACTTCTGTGCAGAATTTTTTAGCTGTAGAACGCTGCATTCAGATGTTACTTTATCTAATGCACCTTGTGCTTTAGTTAGAAGTAATGACTAATGTAAGTAATGGACCTGTAATGACTAATGCTATAACATCAGCATAGCTTAACAATTTGACCCCTTCTGTAAATGTCATGGTAACAAGGTTTTCAATAAGGATGTTAAAGAGATTAGGACTGAGGACTCTTCCTTGTGGAGTCCCATTTTCATGCAAGTGGTAGTCTGATACATGTCCTTGCAATTTTACTCTGATTACCTACTGTAACGTAGGTAATCGTGAATCCATGCTAGCATATTTCCCTTTACACCTTTTTTAACTAAGGTGTGTAAAATTGCTTGCGGGCTTGCAAGTTCGAATGCTTTTTCTAGATCAAGGAAGATCACTATAGCTGGACCTGAGTTAACTGTTCCTAGTAATGTTGCTATGCAGTTGGCAGTACCTACTCCTCTAGTGAAGCCAAATATGTGTTTATGCAGGTCTCCAGACTTCCACAATAGCCTGTTTAAAACCATTCGTTCTGCAGTTTTACTAATGCATGATGTTAATGAAATGGGTCTGTAATTGCCAGGATCTTTCGGTTTAGGAATCGGTATGATGTCTGCTTTCTTCCAAGAGGTCGGTAGTTTGCTTTGCTGCCAAGATGCATTGATGACGTCCAATATTCCTTGTTCTCCAGCAGGACCTGCATGTGCGATCATTGAGTATGTAATGTTATCAGCACCTGCTGCAGTGTCCTTACCACCTTTTTTGGCTCTGATTAGTCCTTGTTTGGTGAAGGGACAGTTACATTCGTCATTTATAGCTATGCTCTTATGAATGACTGTCAACCTCTCTTGTTTTAATTGTTCTTGCTGCCATCGGACCATTGCAAGAAGCTGATATGAAGCTGTTCTTTCTGCAAATTGGAGAGCAAGTCTCTCAGCCTCCTGCAATGGTTGAATACCAACCTGTCCTCTTAAAAAGAACGTCAACAGTTGCCGTTTGACTCTACGGCTGTTTTTGGACGTTATTTTGTCTTAAACTACGTCTATTTTCGCTTCCATGGACTATCTCTTGTTATACAATGAAATACCACACTCTTATTATTCTATAACTCACAGACTATGCTCTGATATATGTTCTTCAAGTAAAAATACATATATTTTTGCCTTAATTAGGCCATAATCCAGAAAATTCCAGCCCAACGATCTTTATATTTAGGAAAACATCTAATAAATTTGGAAATGAATTTTTCGTTCACCGACAGTTTCCTGTTACTATTTAGTCTTTTATGCTTTAATGTCGCTGGTCATTGTGACTTTCCCAGGATTTATATATGTTTTGTAGTAGCATTTAGTCACACTACAGTAATTTAACTAATGGGAAACCTTTATAGTCGTCGTAAATTAGTAATAATCATTTATCAAAAAATAAATTAGCAAACATGTACAACTTCTTATGTTACGACTTTTCGGGTAGGCCGTTCTCTTTGTTTACAACCCCAATGTTTCAAAAAACACAACACTTTTAATATATAAGTGACTTAGCATGCTCTAATACATGGTCCTCAATGAAAATTATGTTTTTTTTGTTAATTTGTCCATAATGAATAAGATTCGTTACTGTTGATCTTTATATTAAGAAAAACATCTAAGAAATTTGGTATTAAATTTTCGTTCAAATAAAGTTTCCAGTTACTATTTTCTAGTTATCCTTAAATGTAGGTGGTCATTATTTTACTGTTATGTATATAGAAATTTAGCATTATGCATTTATAATACAGAACAATTTAGTCGTTCCACTGCCTCATAATTATATAAAATACATTGTGACAAATACTTGATAATTAAAATCAGAGTTTTTTGACAACTATAAAAAATCCTGTTGAAATCATCCGTTTTGAGTTGTCATACGCTTCTTAGTAAATAATATTGTGTAATGTTTGGCACAATTTATCACTGTATTTACAAACTGTTTAGGTATTATTGTATTCATTTTTTTTAATGTGTAATATGTTACTTAATCCTAAACTTCTTTTGCAACATTTATATCAGTTATAAATAATTGTCGCGAAACGGCGTATGAAAAAATAAATTTCCCCAAATGAAATTAGTGTATCGGCGATCGAGCGGCCATATTTAAAAGTGTATACTCTTGTCACTGTTCTGACATTAGTTTTCGATGTACGTATTTCATTTTTGTACCAATGTGTTCGCAATAGAATGTTCTAGAAGAACATAAGTATAAAACGTCACATAAGGATGTGTTCGACCGGCAACATATATAAAAACTACGTCGATTATACTCGTCGTGTCAATAATACAATTGTTTTACCACGCTGATTCAATGCCATACTGTTTTCTCAAATAAGCTCTTCGGCTATTAGAGAAAACGAAAATTTCATGGCGAACATTTGTAAACTATCCCCAAGTAGATCGGATCGAAATTGGAATTTATACAAATATTTATTCTCGTGTTGCCTGCCAGTGTCACCCTTGAGTAACCAGAAACGGATATAAAAACTAGACTAACTCATCCTAATCCTTGCACAAGCCCTCCAGAATTTCTTTATTGAAGATCAGCAAAAAATTATTGCGCAGCTCATATTATACAGTTTAAGAATGAGATTTCCTTGTTCTAAAGTAATGAAAATGACACTGCCTTAATCTCAGTCGATTAAGGCAGTGTCTGGGATGATCCCGGTGCCCGTGCCTGGTGCCAGTGCACCAGGCACGGGCGATAGTGTACGTTTAATTGTTCTTTTAGTGTAAATAACGGAATAAAATATAAGACATAGTCTGCAGATCTTTTTCCCGATGTCTTTTATTTTTTTTTCCTAAAGAAAACTAAGATATTGCAAATTTTGCTTAACAAGTACATTAATTATTAACTTTTTGTCGTTATTATTGTTATAATTAAAAGAATTACACCTTGTTTTTTTTTTGCTTATGTACAAAACATAGTCTAATAACCACAGTTCGTTACCCCTAAATCAACACAACATAACCAGTTTACTCATGTCATCGCCCCTAAATCAACAAAAACAACCAGTGTATTATTGTAAATAATTATACCTTAGGATTTCTTAGCAATGGTAAGACATTTTTAAGACTGGTTTTCGGTTAGATTAACCTTCGTATGCTGTATACGAACTGAACGACCGGGCTTCACAACAAAAACATGGCCACATGAGTTGGATTATTCCGGTAATATTGAACTACTGTTCATTGTTATTAGTTTAACAATACTGTTAGGGAATGTCATAAGAGTTAGGGAATGTCATAAGAGTAGTCACAGGGCAACAAAAGATACCCAGCTTCTGGGTACAGGATCTTTGCCCGAAACGCTATGCGTGCTAGTGGCTTTACAATAATAATAATAATTTATTTAGGAAAAATATAAACATAGATGCCGAGTTACAGTACAAACATTCTGTTTGATTTATAGATAAAGGTAGTACATACAATACCTAAAGCCACTAGTACGCATAGCGTTTCGGGCAAGATTGTAAAATCATCATTATTCCTATTTTCTCTCTTAACCCCCAGTGTACCTTCTCGTATATTAATAAATAAATAACAAGGGTTTTTTATGCGGCTGTGCTGAAAGCCTGACGTAAAATAAATCATTGTGCCGGAGAACAGGAAGCTACAAATTAGGCTTATATTGAGGTTCCCCCCACCCCCCTTTCCCCCCAATTACGGGTCTGTCTAATTACCACAAGCTACCACAAGCTACACAAGCTTCACATAGCTTCCTGGCAATACGTTAGTAGTGAATAAATATGATATGTTAGGCTGACCTAACCTAACCTAACCTAATCAAACCTAACCAAATCTAACCTACCCAAATCTAACTTAACCAAATCTAACCTAACCAAATCTAACCTAACCAAATCTAACCTAACTTAACCAAACCTAACCTAACCTAACCGATGCTTGGATCGTCGACTTGATTTGGTGTTACCATTTCTTTATTTTCGTCTAATTTCTTTATAAAAAGATACTTTTTCAGATTAAAATTATGTTTTTTTCGTGTTGTACATTCAGTACCAACATTATAATGAGTAAATATATCTTATTTATTCATTACTAACATATTGCCAGGAAGCTATGTGAAGCTTGTGTAGCTTGTGTTAGCTTGTAATTAGACAGACCGCCAATTACTGGTGGAGTAAATCAGCCTAGCCTACTTCTTCCTAGCATAACCTAGCCAACACTAGCCAAGCCTAGTCTACCCTTGCCTAGCCTAGCAAACAGCCCTTGAACCCCCTACTGTTAAGACTCTGCTCTCTGATTGTACCTATGACACCTATTATTAATTTCCTTCTGTATCTTTAGCTCCAGTATGTTGTTATATTCTGCTGTGCAAATTTGGGACATGGCCCTCTAGTATCTTACATATATGCATTATTTGATACCATTCTTGTCTCCTGTCCAGAGAGTACATTTTGAGAGCTTTGAGACGGTCTCAATTATTTAGATGTTTTATCATTTATATGTTTGCTGTTTATGGTCTCTTTATTTCCTCTAATTCAGAGATTTCTCCTGTTCAGAAAGGGGGAGTCAGTACCGAGCAATACTCAAGATGGGACAGCACCAGTTATTTGAATAGTATTAGCATTACTGTGGGTGGGGTCTTTGAATTTTAGCATTCTCATAAACCATCCCATTATTTTTCTGGCCGCCACTATATTTGCTCGGTTATGTTCACAAAGTGTGAGGTCGTCAGACGTCGTAATTCTCAGATCTCTTGCATGTTTATTCCTTCTTAGAGTAGGTCTGATTGTGTCCTGTGTTCCTTGTTTCATTTAATTTCCTCGTTTCTACCATACTTCAGCACCTGTAACTTATCACTGTTATTTCTGTTTTTTCAATGTCTCCTACAGTGCCAATTTTCTTGTGTCTTCTGTATCATCTGTAAAGTTTCATTGTTCAAATTTCAGTTATATTTTGCTTGTATTTTCACATGTATAAATTTTATTTTTATCTCAGTTTAATTACTGAAAAAATGCCAAGAAGTTAATATGTAAACAAAAAGTGCTTATGAGATTTGCATGTCACAACTCTCATTTGCAGCAGTTTTTGGATGGTGGTGCAAGTATGCATCCTACCTTGTTCTTGTAGTTTTATATAATTAATCTAAACTGATTCTATTTTATGCCTGGTTTTAAATAGTTTTGTACCTTTTGGGTAAATTTTACAGCACCCCAACATCAATTTCAACCGGTGATATTGTTTCTCATGCAGTCGAATATCTGAGAGATCATTGCAACAATGGATTCCAAAAATCCAAGTAAGTTTCATTATAATTAGGATTAGGTTTCCTTTATCACGGTACTATATTTTAATCATATTGCATACTTTATGATAGCCCAAATTATCATAATTTTCAGGACAGAAAAGTGTATGAAGCATTCTTTCATGCTACATATTATCCATTTAGCTAAGAGTATAATTAGCAAATGATTCACAAAAATATTAATTACAAAATTTGATAATTGTCCCAGACAGACGTAAAGATTATTGCATCTTCGTTTTCTGATGTGTTGTTTTGTCATCCAAAGATTGTACATTATTACCTAAAATTCCAATTTAGAATATTTATTAAGTATTACTTAGTTTGCTTTCATCTAGAGTATGCACCTCCTCTCTTGGATTGCCTACCCTCCATCCTTCACCAGACATTAAATATCTTTGCTTATACTAAGTATTTAAAGAGCAATCAATACCTGCTTGATGGGGTTCTGGGAGTTTTTTTACTCAGCAAGACTGGCAGTAGGCCAGGCTTGACTTGTGAGAGTTGGGTCCACCAGGCTGTTGCTTGGAGTGGCCTGCAGGCGCACATACCCACCACAGCCCGGTTGGTCCGGCACTCCTTTGAGAAAACTATCTAGTTTTCTCTTGAAGAAGTCCACGGTTGTTCCGGCAATATTTCTTATGCTCGCTAGGAGTATGTTGAAAAACCGCAGACCTCTGATGTTTATTCAGTACTCTCTGATTGTGTCTATGGCACCCCTGCTCTTCACTGGTTATATTCTTCATTTTCTTCCATATTGTTCACTTCAGTATGTTGTTATTTTACTGTGTAGATTTGGGACCTGGGCCTCCAGTATTTTCCATGTGTATATTATTTGTTATCTCTCTTGTCTCCTTTCTAGTGAGTACATTTGGAGAGCTTTGAGGCGATCCCAATAATTTAGGTGCTTTATCGAGTCTATGCATGCTGTATATGTTCTCTGTATTCCCTCTATTTCAGCAATCTTCACCTGCTCTGCAGGGGAAAGTGAGTACTGAGCAGTACTCAAGACGGGACAACACAAGTGACTTGAAGAGTACAACCATTGTGATGGGATCCTTGGATTTGAAAGTTCTCGTAATCCATCCTCTCATTTTTCTGGCTGCCACAATATTTGCTTGGTTATGCTCCCTAAACTTTAGTTCGTCAGACATTATTATTCCCAAGTCCTTTACGTGTTACTTTCCTACTATGGACAAATTTGATTGTGTCTTGTACCCTGTATTATGTTTAAGGTTCTCATTTTTACCATATCTGAGTACCTGGAATTTGTCGCTGTTAAACATCATGTTATTTTCTGCTGCCCAGTCGTAAACTTTATTAATACTGTATCTACTTGTAGTTTTTCAATATCTTCAGCAGAGGTCATTTTTAAGCTGATTTTTGTGTTATCTGCCAAGGATGATCCAACGCTGTGCCTTGTATATGAGTCTATATCTGATATGAGAATAAGGGAAAGCAATGATGCAAGGACTGTATCTTGAGGTACAGAGCTTTTAACTGTTCTTGGACTCGATTTTATATGGTTGACTGTTACTCTTTGTGTTCTGTTTGACAGAAAACTGAGTATCCAGCGTCCTATTTTATCAGTTATTCCCATTGACCTCATTTTGTGTGCTATCACTCCATGGTCAAATTTGTCGAATGCGTTTGTGAAATCCGCGTACTGTATACCACATCTGCATTCCCTTTTTCTTCTAATGCCTCAGTGATTTTGTCGTAATGGTCAAGTAGCTGTGAGAGGCATGATCTTCCCGCTGTAAATCCATGTTCGCCTGGATTGTGGAGATCATTTGTTTCCATGAAAGTAGTGACCTGACTCCTGATCAATATCTCAAATACTTTTATTATGTGGGACGTTAGTGCAAGTGGTCTATAATACTTTGCCAGTGCTTTGCTCCCTCTCTTGTGTAGAGGGGCTATGTCTGCTGCTTTAAGCGCATCTGGTATTTCCCCCGTGTCCAATCTCTTCCTACTCACTATACTGAGTGCCTGTGCTAATGTCACTTTGCATTTCTTTATAAATATTAAATTCCATGAGTCTGGACCCGGGGCTGAGTGCATGGGCATATTGTAAAATTCTCTTTCAAAATGTTCCATGCTCGTGTTGATATGGGTCGAGTCGAGGTCGAGGGAGGGGGAAGACGTACCGTTCGCGCTCCGTTAAAATCGTGTCATTAACCGGGATTCTTAGGACTACTGCAGTGGATTACTGATTACAGACATAACAAAGTGCATAGTGACCCGCTGGAAAATTGAAAATAGTCATTAACAATAGAACTTTGTGCTAAATAGAGAATAAACGGGAGACCACGTGTGAGCCAGTGAACGAGGCTTTGTGTAAATGCGTGCATTAGGAAAAAATAGTGAACGGTGATTCGTGGAACAGTGAAGTGGAACGGGTATCACAACAACATATAAGTTGGAAGTGAAGGAAAATCGTGCATAAAATATTATAAATATAGAATACTAGAAATATAGAATAGTGGCAAGAGGCGGCATCAGTGGTTATAAATCAGGTAACTGGAAACTGGTGACATCAACCTGGGACAACAAGAGGTCACCTGTATTCACCGGGGATCAGCCTCGCTACCCTACGCTAAGTACCTGCCATAAAGTTTGAACAAAATAACATACATAATATTACTAATATACGGTATACATATAATATTATAAATATTAAACATATAAATATATATACATATAATTTTATAAAGAATTAAAAGGACTGACATCAACAAGTGATCCATACAGTGACTCTCAAATACAACACAATACACCAGATAATGGAGAGGTGTGGCGAGTGTTCGGGAGTACTGGGAAAACGAAATGCAGGCGTAACGTGCTGCATTTGTAACATAAGATTCCACCTGGGCTGTACAGAATTAGCTCCAGGATGCATAAAAAGGCAAGGAATTTACTGGGTTTGCAAAGATGACAGATTAATGTTAGAGAACATAACTAAACTGATGAAAAACATTCCCGAGTCACAGAGATTATCATTCACAGACAGGCTACCAGTGATATATGCGTACTGGGAAAAGTCAACATTGGATAACGACCAAAACTCAGGAACAGATAGTTTAGAGAACCGCAGCAGTAGTGTGGAGGAGACTATTGTTGTACAAAATAACAGCAATATTGCAGAGCCAGATAATATAAACGATGAGAGCAACAGTGAAACAGAGTGCATAGATGAAGGAATTGGGACGAAAAACGGAGATGGCTCCAATAAAGAGGTAGACAAGAC
Source organism: Procambarus clarkii (assembly GCF_040958095.1). Taxonomy (NCBI): domain Eukaryota; kingdom Metazoa; phylum Arthropoda; class Malacostraca; order Decapoda; family Cambaridae; genus Procambarus; species Procambarus clarkii. The sequence continues at coordinate 2,015,563 of NC_091199.1, read as the reverse complement.
AGTCACAGATATAAATGCCTTGAAAAACGCAAAACCGGAACACATTTGCAAATTCTACGCTAAAGGAATCTGCAAATATGGAAAATTAGGAGCAAAATGCCATTTTCTACATCCTCGAAAATGCAGGAACATGTTGGAGAGGGGTACATGCCGTTTTGGAACAGGGTGTAGATACTTCCACCCTAAATTATGTCAATTTTCAATTAGGGACAAAAAATGCTACAATCTTCAGTGTCCGGAATTCCCTGTGAGAGGTACAGAGCGTTATAGACGGGAAGATCAATATGACACTACTGGAAATTTTTTAGAGGAAGGCAGAAACAGAGTAGTAAATATAAGAGAGAGGAACAGTCAGATGGAACCACTACAGGATTACAGAGGGGAACGGAGATACCCACAAGACTGGAATTCAAATTACCAACAAGCACACAGGTACTACACCAGACAACACCCGTCCTACTACCAAAACTGGACGAATCACTTCCAAAACGACACACCCTGGACGCAAACACAGTGGCCTCCTTATCAGAGCCTCAGATATTAACACCAAGTAAGGCTTCCAGCACTTCCACTAACACGATAACATCATTTATATTTGCCAACATCCAGGGTATAAAATCACGCAAAACCAACAAAGTTCAATTTATAGATGGTCTCCATGAGGCAAATGCAGTGTTTGCAGTCCTAACAGAAACCCACACAAAGGACTACCATGATGGTGAAATATGGATCTCAGAGTACAATCTTTTCAGATGTGATAGGAAACACCGGCTTCAGGGTGGGGTCAGCCTCTACATCAAAGACACACTCATCTGTACTGAGCTGCTAAACACCTCAAATGATATGGTGGAAGTGCTGATAATCAAAATACAGATTTTAAATGTAGTTATTGTCCTTGTATATAAGTCACCGGAGGCAAACCCTCAGCAGTTTAAAGACCAACTAATGAAAATAGAACACTGCTTAAAAAACCTCACAAATCCAGCTCCGAACATTATCCTGCTTGGGGACTTCAACTTACGGCACCTGAAATGGAAGCACCTGGCTAGTACAGTAATATCAGAAAGAATACCAGGAAGTAGCCTAAATGAACAGGCACATGCAAATGACCTGCTACGGATGTGCGACAGGTTTGCCTTAAACCAGCAAATAGTAGAACCAACTAGGAAGGAGAACACGCTGGACCTCATTTTCACTAATAATGATGAATTGATCAGGAACATAATGATTACAAATACCTGTTACTCAGATCACAACTTAATTGAAGTTATGACAACCATGGGGAGTAGACCTTCAAAACCAGTCCAGATTCCCGGTGGAGGAGATTTCAGCAAATTCAACTTCAATAATAAACAGATAAACTGGGAGCAAATAAACCAGGACGTCACAGAAATAAACTGGGAAGAACAGCTAGAAAATGCAAACCTGAACCAGTGCCTGGAAAAAATAAGCTGAGTAGCACTAGAAATATGTTCAAACCGCATACCCCTAAGAAAAAAGAGGAAGAGATGCAGATTGGAACGGGAACGTCGTTCCCTATATAGGCGAAGAAAACGAATCGCGGAACAACTTGAGAGTCGTACCCTATCTCAAGAACGGCGAAGAAGGTTAGGTAGAGAAATAGAAACAATTGAACAGAAGCTACAAGAATCATACAAAACCCAGGAGAGGCAAAGAGAGCAAAAGGCCATCAGTGAAATAGAGAGGAATCCGAAATATTTTTTCTCCTATGCAAAATCAAGATCAAAAACCACATCTAGTATCGGGCCCCTGCGAAAGGGAGATGGAACTTTCACCGATGACAACAAAGAAATGAGCGAGCTACTGAGGAGGCAGTACGACTCTGTTTTCAGCGAGCCATTAAACACACCAAAGATTGATAACCCAAATGAATTTTTCATGGATACGATACCAACATCAAATCATATATCAGACGTCACCCTATCCCCACTGGATTTTGAAGAAGCCATAAACAGTATGCCTATGCACTCTGCACCAGGCCGAGTGGATTCTTGGAACTCCATATTCATAAAGAACTGTAAAAAAACACTATCGCAGGCCCTCCACATTCTGTGGAGATAAAGCCTAGATACTGGCGTTATTCCTGATATACTAAAAACAGCAGAGATAGCACCACTTCATAAAGGAGGAAATAAGGCAGAGGCAAAAAATTACAGACCGATAGCGCTAACATTGCACATCATAAAAAATTTTGAGAGAGTGCTAAGAAGTAAAATCACAAAATACATGGAATCACAGCAACTCCATAACCCCGGACAACATGGTTTCAGAACAGGGCGCTCTTGCCTGTCGCAGTTGCTGGACCACTATGATATGGCATTAGATGCTATGGAAGACAAACATAACGAGGATGTAATTTACACAGATTTCGCAAAAGCTTTTGATAAATGTGACCATGGTGTTATTGCACATAAAATGCGTTCAAAAGGAATTACCGGAAAAATAGGCAGATGGATCTACAATTTCCTGACCAACAGAACCCAATGTGTAAGTCAACAAAATAAAATCCAGCCCATCAACCGTGAAGAGCTCAGTCCCCCAGGGTACTGTGCTTGCTCCAGTACTTTTTCTCATCCTCATTTCGGACATAGACAAGAACACAACCTATAGCACTGTATCATCCTTTGCAGATGACACTAGGATCTTCATGAGAGTAGGCAAAATAGAGGACACGGCGAATCTCCAGTCAGATGTAGATCAGGTCTTTCTATGGGCTACAGAAAATAATATGGTGTTTAACGAAGATAAGTTCCAGCTCATGCGCTATGGAAAAAATGAAAATATAAAAACGGAAACCACGTACAAAACTCAGGCAAATCATAACATAGAACGAAAAGGCAATGTAAAGGATCTGGGTGTACTCATGTCGTAAGACCTTACCTTTAAAGAACACAATAAAGTAGCCGTCACAACTGCAAGAAAAATGACAGGTTGGATAACAAGAACTTTTCACACTAGAGATGCTATACCGATGATGATAATTTTCAAAACGCTTGTGCTCTCTAGAGTGGAGTACTGCTGTACAATGACAGCACCTTTCAAAGCTGGAGAAATTACTGAGCTGGAGAGCGTGCAGAGATCCTTTACTGCTAGAATCCACTCAGTAAAACATCTAAACTATTGGGACCGACTAAAGAGCCTAAAACTGTACTCCCTTGAGCGCAGGCGGGAGAGGTACATAATAATTTACACGTGGAAAATATTAGAGGGGCTGGTCCCAAACCTGCACACAGAAATAACATCACATGAGACCAGAAGACATGGCAGGATGTGCAGAATACCCCCGTTGAAAAACAGAGGTGCAACTGGTACTCTGAGAGAGAACTCTATCAACATCAGAGGTCCGAGACTGTTCAACACGCTTCCACTACACATAAGGGGCATAACTGGCCGACCCCTCACAGTGTTCAAGAGAGAACTGGATAAGCACCTCCAAAGGATACCTGATCAACCAGGCTGTGACTCGTACGTCAGGCTGTGAGCAGCCGCGTCCAACAGCCTGGTTGATCAGTCCGGCAACCAGGAGGCCTGGTCGACGACCGGGCCGCGGGGACGCTAAGCCCCGGAAGCACCTCAAGGTAACCTCAAGGTTAGGTATATTGGTTATATTTACAGGGGTTTGGATATCACGCATAAAGAAGTTGTTCGGATTTTTTACTTTCATGCTGTGTATCTGAGTGCTAAACATATCCTCATACAGCTTTTTTAGGATTTCACTAATTGTAAAATTAGTGTTATGACAAATTAGAAATTTGTCATCCTCAATGTATGAACCTTCACTAATACAAATAGGTCCAATATTGGCATTGATATTTTCTTATGATTTAGCATAAATGAAGAAATATTTTGGGTTTTCCTTTATTTCTTGAATTGCTTTTTTGTCTAGTTGCCTCTCTTCAATCTGATATGAATGCTTCAGTCTCTGTTTTATTTCTACAATCTCCCTGTTTAAATTATTCCTTCTTTGTATGAAAAGTTGTCTGCTTAATCATTTCCGTTGTTTTTTGTCTTTTTTTTGTAGTATCATCTGCGTTTTCTTTCTACGTTGGACCTTTTTCTGGTTTTCCTCAAAGGAACATGTTTCAGACAGACTTCATAGGCTTCAGAAGTCTGTTTTTCTATTCTTTGTGTATGATGTTTATTACTTAGAACACATTCCCATTGAACGTTCGTAAGTTCCCCATTTATTTTTGCCCAGTCTATCCTTTTATTATTATTATTAAAATTGGATTTATTGAATAACCCTTCTCACTTGTTGTTTCTCTTAGGCCTACTACCATTATTAATGTTAGTTTTCACTTCAATGTTGTCCGAGTACGTAGTGTTTGAGACAGTAATGTCGCTGATTAGTTCATCATTGTTTGTAAATATCAGGTCCAGCGTGTTTTCGTTCCTAGTTGGTTCTGTAATCTGCTGACTGGGCGAGAATTTGTCACAGAATCTCAGTAGTTCTCTGACCTGTAGTTTGTTATTTCCAGGTTGATTTCCTGCTATAATGTTATTTTTACTATTCTCCATTTTAAAATGGGCAGATTGAAGTCTGCAAAGAAGATAATATCTAGTACTGGGCTTGTTAAGTTATCAAGGATATTCTCTATTATATGGATTTGCTCAGTTAATTTCTCAACTGTTGCATCTTGCAGTTTGTATATTAAAATAATAATTAGATAAAATAATAAAATAATAATAATTTATATTTTCAACCCTGATTCCAAGTACCTCTACCACCTCATTAGTTGAGTTCAGGAGCACTGTTCATGCCAGTTCCTCTTTAATATACAGACCTACTCTTCCACCTGACCTTATTACTCTGTCACATCTATATAAATTATAATTTTGGATCCAGATTTCACTATCCATTTGGTCTTTTGTGTTGAATGATTTGCTCATTCAAATCATTCATTCATCATTTGCTCATTTATTTGATCATTCAAATATGAATGACTTCCCATATTGTGTGTGACTTCTGGTGAGCTTAGGTAGTTCTACATTATAATGTAATTATACTGTCCTGCACAGTTTATCATAACCCAAATTATCTTTATTTTTCAGTCCTGAGAAACGCTTTACAGCGATTATGTCCCTAATGTAATATTATCATGAACATTAATCAACATGTCTGCAAGTGTGGCTATAGGCTTTTTGATGTCAAACGTAAAGCTCAACAGGAAAGCCAGGCTCAGGCAAATATCAAGAGATCAGAAACGCCTTAGGGAGGATCAGGGATATCAGGGAATATCAGGGACGCCTTAATCCGCTTGACCATCACGACCGGACAAAAGGAAGTGATAGCCGAAGCTAATTGAACCACTTCCCCGCCGGCACTCGGAGGGTAATCTTGGGCATAGCATTTTTCAGTTGTATATAGTCCTGGGGACCATTCAAGCATGTTTGCATTTGTGTGCCTCACGTGTGCCCAAAGAATGAGGTGATTTGATAAAACGCTATGCCCAAGATTACCATCCGAGTGCTGGCGGGGAAGTGGTTCAAATACCTTCGGCTATCACTTCCTTTTGTCCGGTCGTGATGGTCAAGCGGATTAAGGCGTCCCTGTACATACCAGTTGCGTTGCTCCTGGCAGTATGGGTTCGAGTCACTTCTGGGGTGTGAGTTTTCAGTTTTATATAGTCCTGGAGACCATTCAGGCTTGTTTGCATTTGTGTTCCTCACGTGTGCCCCAAAGAATGAGGTGATTTGATAAAATGATATGCCCAAGATTACCATCCGAGTGCAGGCGGGGAAGTGGTTCAAATAGCTTCGGCTATCACTTCCTTTTGTCCAGTCGTGATGGTCAAGCGGATTAAGGCGTCCCTGTACATACCAGTTGCGTTGCTCCTGGCAGTATGGGTTCGAGTCACTTCTGGGGTGTGAGTTTTCAGTTATATATATATATATATATATATATATATATATATATATATATATATATATATATATATATATATATATATATATATATATATATAAGCAACGCAACTGGTATGTACAAGACGCCTTAATCCACTTGACCATCACGACCGGACATAATGAGGTGATAGCCGAGGCTATTTGAACCACCCCACCGCCGGCACTCGGATAGTAATCTTGGGCATAGCATTTTACCAAATCACCTCATTCTTTGGGGCACACGTGAGGAACACAAATGCGAACAAGCCTGAATGGTCCCCAGGACAATATGCAACTGAAAACTCACACCCCAGAAGTGACTCGAACCCATACTCCCAGAAGCAACGCAACTGGTATGTACAAGACGCCTTAATCCACTTGACCATCACGACCGGACATAATGAGGTGATAGCCGAGGCTATTTGAACCACCCCACCGCCGGCACTCGGATAGTAATCTTGGGCATAGCATTTTACCAAATCACCTCATTCTTTGGGGCACACGTGAGGAACACAAATGCGAACAAGCCTGAATGGTCCCCAGGACAATATGCAACTGAAAACTCACACCCCAGAAGTGACTCGAACCCATACTCCCAGAAGCAACGCAACTGGTATGTACAAGACGCCTTAATCCACTTGACCATCACGACCGGACATAATGAGGTGATAGCCGAGGCTATTTGAACCACCCCACCGCCGGCACTCGGATAGTAATCTTGGGCATAGCATTTTACCAAATCACCTCATTCTTTGGGGCACACGTGAGGAACACAAATGCGAACAAGCCTGAATGGTCCCCAGGACAATATGCAACTGAAAACTCACACCCCAGAAGTGACTCGAACCCATACTCCCAGAAGCAACGCAACTGGTATGTACAAGACGCCTTAATCCACTTGATCATCACAACCGGGTCGTGATGGGGTGTGCCCCAAAGAATGAGGTGATTTGGTAAAATGCTATGCCCAAGATTACTATCCGAGTGCCGGCGGTGGGGTGGTTCAAATAGCCTCGGCTATCACCTCATTATGTCCGGTCGTGATGGTCAAGTGGATTAAGGCGTCTTGTACATACCAGTTGCGTTGCTTCTGGGAGTATGGGTTCGAGTCACTTCTGGGGTGTGAGTTTTCAGTTGCATATTGTCCTGGGGACCATTCAGGCTTGTTCGCATTTGTGTTCCTCACGTGTGCCCCAAAGAATGAGGTGATTTGGTAAAATGCTATGCCCAAGATTACTATCCGCGTGCCGGCGGTGGGGTGGTTCAAATAGCCTCGGCTATCACCTCATTATGTCCGGTCGTGATGGTCAAGTGGATTAAGGCGTCTTGTACATACCAGTTGCGTTGCTTCTGAGAGTATGGGTTTGAGTCACTTCTGGGGTGTGAGTTTTCAGTTGCATATTGTCCAGGGGACCATTCAGGCTTGTTCGCATTTGTGTTCCTCACGTGTGCCCCAAAGAATGAGGTGATTTGGTAAAATGCTATGCCCAAGATTACTATCCGAGTGCCGGCGGTGGGGTGGTTCAAATAGCCTCGGCTATCACCTCATTATGTCCGGTCGTGATGGTCAAGTGGATTAAGGCGTCTTGTACATACCAGTTGCGTTGCTTCTGGGAGTATGGGTTCGAGTCACTTCTGGGGTGTGAGTTTTCAGTTGCATATTGTCCTGGGGACCATTTAGGCTTGTTCGCATTTGTGTTCCTCACGTGTGCCCCAAAGAATGAGTTGATTTGGTAAAATGCTATGCCCAAGATTACTATCCGAGTGCCGGCGGTGGGGTGGTTCAAATAGCCTCGGCTATCACCTCATTATGTCCGGTCGTGATGGTCAAGTGGATTAAGGCGTCTTGTACATACCAGTTGCGTTGCTTCTGGGAGTATGGGTTCGAGTCACTTCTGGGGTGTGAGTTTTCAGTTGCATATTGTCCTGGGGACCATTCAGGCTTGTTCGCATTTGTGTTCCTCACGTGTGCCCCAAAGAATGAGGTGATTTGGTAAAATGCTATGCCCAAGATTACTATCCGAGTGCCGGCGGTGAGGTGGTTCAAATAGCCTCGGCTATCACCTCATTATGTCCGGTCGTGATGGTCAAGTGGATTAAGGCGTCTTGTACATACCAGTTGCGTTGCTTCTGGGAGTATGGGTTCGAGTCACTTCTGGGGTGTGAGTTTTAAGTTGCATATTGTCCTGGGGACCATTCAGGCTTGTTCGCATTTGTGTTCCTCACGTGTGCCCGAAAGAATGAGGTGATTTGGTAAAATGCTATGCCCAAGATTACTATCCGAGTGCCGGCGGTGGGGTGGTTCAAATAGCCTCGGCTATCAACTCATTATGTCCGGTCGTGATGGTCAAGTGGATTAAGGCGTCTTGTACATACCAGTTGCGTTGCTTCTGGGAGTATGGGTTCGAGTCACTACTGGGGTGTGAGTTTTCAGTTGCATATTGTCCTGGGGACCATTCAGGCTTGTTCGCATTTGTGTTCCTCACGTGTGCCCCAAAGAATGAGGTGATTTGGTAAAATGCTATGCCCAAGATTACTATCCGAGTGCCGGCGGTGGGGTGGTTCAAATAGCCTCGGCTATCACCTCATTATGTCCGGTCGTGATGGTCAAGTGGATTAAGGCGTCTTGTACATACCAGTTGTGTTGCTTCTGGGAGTATGGGTTCGAGTCACTTCTGGGGTGTGAGTTTTCAGTTGCATATTGTCCTGGGGACCATTCAGGCTTGTTCGCATTTGTGTTCCTCACGTGTGCCCCAAAGAATGAGGTGATTTGGTAAAATGCTATGCCCAAGATTACTATCCAAGTGCCGGCGGTGGGGTGGTTCAAATAGGCTTGGGTATCACCTCATTATGTCCGGTCGTGATGGTCAAGTGGATTAAGGCGTCTTGTACATACCAGTTGCGTTGCTTCAGGGAGTATGGGTTCGAGTCACTTCTGGGGTGTGAGTTTTCAGTTGCATATTGTCCTGGGGACCATTCAGGCTTGTTCGCATTTGTGTTCCTCACGTGTGCCCCAAAGAATGAGGTGATTTGGTAAAATGCTATGCCCAAGATTACTATCCGAGTGCCGGCGGTGGGGTGGTTCAAATAGCCTCGGCTATCACCTCATTATGTCCGGTCGTGATGGTCAAGTGGATTAAGGCGTCTTGTACATACCAGTTGCGTTGCTTCTGGGAGTATGGGTTCGAGTCACTTCTGGGGTGTGAGTTTTCAGTTGCATATTGTCCTGGGGACCATTCAGGCTTGTTCGCATTTGTGTTCCTCACGTGTGCCCCAAAGAATGAGGTGATTTGGTAAAATGCTATGCCCAAGATTACTATCCGAGTGCCGGCGGTGGGGTGGTTCAAATAGCCTCGGCTATCACCTCATTATGTCCGGTCGTGATGGTCAAGTGGATTAAGGCGTCTTGTACATACCAGTTGCGTTGCTTCTGGGAGTATGGGTTCGAGTCACTTCTGGGGTGTGAGTTTTCAGTTGCATATTGTCCTGGGGACCATTCAGGCTTGTTCGCATATATATATATATATATATATATATATATATATATATATATATATATATATATATATATATATATATATATATATATATATATATATATATACCTTAATTTATTGCCTGGCAATGGCAATTCTGTAATTGCAGAGTCTCCCGGTGCTGCTGCTTTTGAAGTGTTACCTGAAAACTTTGATGGTATGTCACATTTGTTATTATTTAAAAAAAAATGTCCATATATATGTACATATATATATATATATATATATATATATATATATATATATATATATATATATATATATATATATATATATATATATATATATATATATATATATAATATATGGCTATCCTCTCTGAAATTGCAGGGGAAAGGACTTGGGTCCTTGATGTATGTAGGGTGGATCATAGTAGGCTTAAGTTAAATGCCTTATAAAGACCCTTAGGCCATTTTCATAGTCATTCCTGATGCAAATGTCCTGTCAAGGGTGTATAGATAGATGAATAAATATGGTTGTAGATAAATGGATAAAGGGGTAATATTATAAACACATTTGTAAGAATATTATTATAAATTATAAATACTGTATATATATATATAATTATTTAAATTTATATATAAAAATATTTTTTTGGTCAAAATATTGACTTATAGTTTGAGTGAAATTTAAAATAGCTAAAGAAGATAGTCTAAAAATCAGTGTAAGATTATAATTAAAGTATAATAATTTCAGCCGCTGCCGAACTTGCTGCAGAAATAAAAAAAATCCAAGAATCGCAAGTGAAGATTTCTCAATGGCAGCAAAGAAGAATGAAGGCTGAAATTTCTTGGGAAGAAAGTCGGTCAGTTCTATTTGAGTGGGAGGTGTGTAGGCACGCTGTTCCAGTTGAAGGTACATACACAATACTTATAAGCATATTGTCTATTTACATCAGCATATCAGTTTACATTACAACTTATTATATATGCATTTTTTTAGTTATATTTTTTGAATAGAGAGTGGATACTTCGTTTTAAATATACCTGAAGCATTTTATCACTAATGAAAAATGTTTATGTATACTTATAGACCATATTTTTTTCCTAATTCTGCATTATCTGAAACTGTACAGAAGTATTTTTTGACAAAGATGTGATATTTTTGAACATATGTTTTCAAATATTTTCATTTGACAGACACAAAATGCTTCAAATGTATGATTGAAGCCAGCATCAAATGTGAAGATTGTCATCGCCTATTCTGCTACCACTGTGATATGAAAAAACATTTTTTAAACCCATTCCATGATAGGTTTTCCTGGGCCAGTGAATATTATGAAGCATTGCCACCAACTGTGACTGTTGACCTTAATGGGACATTTACTGACTGGCGTATGTAAACCAAAAAATTCTTTACATATGAAAAATTTTCTTTTTACCAAGCCTTTACAATATAAGTACAAAAATATTGAAAGAAAAAAAATAAATAAATTTTTTACTCAATAAGCAATTCAATTTTTATGGCATTTGACTTACTGAATATTATTTAAATATGCAATCTTTGCTAAGTTTATTATTATTTTCTTATTCAGAACCTGTTGTGCCAGTTCCTGTGCCAAAAATTTCCTGTAACTGTAAAGACTGTAACCTTAACATAAAGAGTTCTGACATCATGTGTACTTTCATAATGCTCTCAGGTATATTTTATTTAATATTAAGTTTGAACACATAAGTCTATGAGTATTTGCATCACTGAATATAGTAGCATCACTGAAGTTCTGGTGACGATACCCATACCCAAGCATGTGGACTTCAATCTTTGAGACACAAACATATCCATTCAGTGATGGAGATGAGTTTTACAAAAGATGCAAAATAAGCTGCTTTATTTTAGGAATATATACTAAAACTAAGCTTTCTAGGCAGGTATGACCTTTATCTGCCTATATTTGAGTGTCAAGAGTGTGGATAAGGCCTTCCTGCAGATGCTAAGATGTTGTACGATGGTGGATACTTCTGCTCATCAGCCAGGAAAAGTAACACATTCTTCAGCACCAAACTCCTGAACAACTGGCATTTCCTTCAAAGGAACAGTCCAGGTTTATCAATAAAATCCTTTTTAATAGCGCTCCAAGCGCTTGGCTCTCATAATGGAAGAGTAAGTATTTATTAATTTTATATCTGTAATGTAAGTACCTGTATACATTAAACTGTATATATAATAATACATAAAAATATTAACCCACTCCACACATTCTCTTGTGCCACTTACATGTACAAAACCTTGTTCCTAAATGCACATCCTGATCTGAAACTCTTCCTTGATAGATGTAAAGGATCCCATAATCACCACACCAGAAATCAATATCTCTCTGATATCCCCCGAGTCAAACTAAATCTGTGCAAACTCTCTATGCAAATAAAGTAATTGGTTATTGCTCCTAATTGGTAAACTCTTTATTGAATTAAAAGCTGTCCAGCTGTTCAAAACATTATTCAAAAGTAAAACTAAAAAGCATTAATTTCATCCTTATAGTTTCCTACGTAGTTCTTCAAACTTGCACTGTTACTTGTGCTACCCACTTCCCCAATATATATGGCTAACTCATGCAACTTGCATGGCTTAGCCACATCTGGGCCAAGTGCTGGGAACTAGGTTCCCAGCACTACGCTGGGAACAAGGTTCCCAGTATTAGGCTGGGAACCAGGTTCCCAGTACTAGGCTGGGAACGTAGTTGTTCAATCTTGCACTATAACTTGTGCTACCCACTCCCCCAATATATGGGGCTAATCCATGCAAATTCTATATTCAGTATATATTTCAGGATGGTTGCATCAACTTTGAAGCTGCTAAAAGAACATTCCAGGAGTGGAGATTTATGCAGTATGAACTTGCAAATGTCCAAAGCTACAATAAGACCATGTGCCCTGCTTGTCATACTAACCCATTTGCCATACATATTGATGGCAACAAAAAGTTATTCCGATATGAAAAAGTTGGAAGGTACAGTTCTTAAATAATTTTCCTTTTGTAAGATAAATTTTTATTTTTCAACAATTAATACATTTCTATTAGGGCAACTTATATATCACAATACATTATTCGTTATGTAAATATATCAATATCTGAAAAATTCTTACATGCAATACATAATAGCGTTATTCATGTATTACAACATTAAGTAATATATATTTACACAATCATCAAAATTGAAAACAAATCAATGTAAATTATGTAAATACTGTCATTTTGTTTCTTTCAGAGGATTGAGGGAATCATATTATTCAGAGAGTGTCTTTGCTGCTGACAATGATGTGACTAATCACCTTAACCATATAGAGAGCTTAAAAACAAAGGTAAATACTATGTGTACAGACTTTGTAAACTGAATATAGATTTTATATTTATATATACAAGACATTTTACATTCTTGTACAGCCACTAGCACGCATAGTGTTTCAAGCGAGTCGTTAATCCTATGTTCCCCAGAATATGACCCCACCAAATCCATTAACAACCAGGTACCCATTTTACTGTTGGGTAAATAGGGGAGGGGGGGCCATAGTTAAGGGTTGATGCCCAGTAAATCTTCCAGGGCCAGGATACAAACCCAGGACAAAGCGCTCGCGAAACGCCAGGCGAGTGTCTTAACCCACTACACCATTAGGAAAAGACAGTCATGATGTCTTACAGTTTACAGAGTTAATATATATATTATAACAAGTAGTTAGGTTTTTTTAACCCACAGGCAAGTCAATAAGTAAAACATAGAGTACTCAACGTTTGTCAAGAGCTACATGCACCATATAAATGGTGATTTTTGGGGGTCTGAAGCCATATTGAGTAAGATGCTATATTTCTGTTGGTCAATATCACTTTTATATAACCCATCAGGTTAGGTTCTTTTCATTATTTATTATATATTATATATATACTGTATTTATATAATATATATATATATATATATATATATATATATATATATATATATATATATATATATATATATATATTGAAGTTCCTGAAGGAATTGGGGGTCAAATTGATCAGTGCTACAAAAGACCAGAGAGCAAAAATTTCTTGTTCCAGCGCCTCAGTGTTGCGATTCAGAGGGGAAATGCCTGTTGCGTCTTGGGCACTAGTCCAACTTCAGAGGAATTCGAAGAAGTGTTTGACTTGCAACAATGATCGAACCCGTCTGTGACATTCATCAATGTTTCCCATTGTTGTGTTTTTCAAGAGATCCATAACCTTTAAGCACCTTTTTGCATTATTATTTTTGTATCAACCCATGTATATCTTGTAACCATCAAATGCATAATAAAGCACAAAAAAATAAAAAAGGAAGGGGGTGGTAGGAGAAAAGCACACAGAAACTGTATTGGAGGGGATCTAAACATTCCCTCTAATGTGTTATGCGTGGTTTCCTCCGAGGCTATGGGTCCCCCTTCTTCCAGCTAGAGGTGGTAGTCCCTTCCATTGTTATATATATATATATATATAAATATATATATATATATATATATATATATATATATATATATATATATATATATATATATATATATATATATATAAGTGTACATATATATATATATATATATAAGTGTATATATATATATATATATATAAGTGTACATGTATATATATATATATATATATATATATATATATATATGTTTCATTGAATATGACCGCATATTCTGTATTTATTATTTTCTGGTTTAGGGCTTCTATCCCTCTAACTATTTTCTTAGCATCAGGGCTTAATTGAAATAGGAGTTCTCCAAAACTCATTTTCGTACTTTTAAGGTGAAGAAAAGAAGTGATTTACTATAGAGTGTATTACACTTATTTGTATAATTTGCACGACGTTTCGAACCTCCATGGTTCATTCTCAAGTGAACAGATCTTACAATACTAGTTGATTTTATACCCGCATTAGGTCAGGTGATAATACAATGAAGGTGAAAAACATGGGGGGATACATAAGGGATAAATGTGAGGTGAAACATAGAGGCTGCAGAAGGCTTATTGGCCCATACGAGGCATCTCCTATCTAAACACAAAGATTAATCCAGTGTAATTGGCCTGTTATGTTGGACATTGTCTTCTGTGTTGGCATCGATATGTTCTTGTCTTGTCCTTACTCTCATGGTGGGTAGAGTAAATAGTTCCGTGATTTGGGTGTTCATGGTAGGTCGCTCTATTCTTATGTGAATTGCCTCAAGAATTTGTAATCTTCTTGAATCTTGGGTTTTGTCTATTATGCAAGTATTCTTGTTCAACATTTCTCTTGTTAGAGTAATGTCATGGGCTTGTCTCATGTGATTCCTAGGGGCACCAGATTGAAGATGGCATGTCAAACGCCTCGTCAGCTTGGTCGACGTCATACCTACGTACTTACATTGAAGGTTACATCCTTCGTGGGGGCAAGTGTACATGTATACAACGTTTGACTGCTGTAGAGGGTTCTCCGTCGGCTTCGGGCTGTTTTTGATAAGGAGTTCGGAAGTCTTCTTGGTTTTGTAGAATATTATCAGGTTTATGTTTTGGTTAGCAGTAGTGCTTTTTACTCCTTTACGGATTATTTCTTTCATTATTCTTTCCTCTTTTATATGTTCACTGTGCATGGTTGATTTGTAATATAATTTTATTGGGGGTGTTGTGGTTTCTGTTCTAGGTTCTGAATTGTACCAACGGTCCAAGTGTCTTCTTATAGCAGCGTTTATTTCCGCGTTGCTATATCCGTTGTTCACCAATACCTGAGTTACTCTTTCAAACTCTCTACTCACGTTGCTCCATTCAGAGCAGTGGGTAAGCGCTCGACGAATATAAGCATTGAGAACACTGGCTTTGTATCTTTGGGGGCACTCACTTCTACCGTTCAGGCATAATCCTATGTTGGTGGGCTTGGTATATACGTTGGTGCTTAAAGAGGTTCCTGTTTTTGTTATTAGTACATCCAAGAATGGCAGACTGTTATTTTCACTATTTTCATGTGTAAATCGGAGTACTGACTCTCTCTCTAGGTGTCTTTTTAGGTCAATTAGTTCATCTGAGTCTTTTACTATTACGAATATGTCATCTACATAACGGCAGTATACAGTTGATTTTTGTCTGCTACTGAAGACCCTATCTTCGATGGTTCCCATATAAAAATTAGCAAATAAAACTCCTAAGGGGGAGCCCATTGCTACTCCGTCTATTTGTAAATACATGTCTCCTTGTGAACTGATGAAAGGGGCTTCCTTTGTACATGCTTCGAGAAGACTTTTCAAGTGTGGCTCAGGTTTGTCTAATTTGGGGGTGCTCTCGTCTCTGTATACTCTGTCCAGTATCATTCCTATGGTTGTGTTGACTGGGACGTTGGTAAATAGGGATTCGACGTCCAGGGAAGCGATGATTCCATCGGGCTGGGTAGATTTGATCAATTCTAGGAAATCTGCTGATGATTGTAGACTAAACTTACTTGGAGTGTATGGAGTTAGGAGTTCATTGAGTTTCTTTGCCAGGTGATAAGTTGGGGTTGGTATTTGGCTGATTATAGGGCGTAGTGGGTTACCTGGTTTATGCGTCTTAACATTGCCGTAGGCATATCCTAAGCCATAGTCGCCTTGAAGTTTATTGAAATGCACACTACCTTTCTTTGCGTTGATTGCTGTAATTGTTTTGTTTACTTTCCGCTTAAGGTCTTCTACGGGGTTCCTCGTGATTCGTTGAAATTTGGAGTCGTCACTTAGGATGTCGCTAATTTTGTTCATGTATTCATGGGTAGGAATCAATACATATGCTGCTGTTTTGTCGGCTTTTCTTATTGTTACGTCTTTCAGATTTTTTAGTTGTTTCGCTGCTTCTTTGAGCCGTGGGGTTAAGATTGTAGATGAATATGTTCCTCGTTTTTTCCCTGCTTCTGCAAGTAGTTCAGCTTGAAGTGTGTCAGTGGTGATAACTTTTTTGTTGTCTTCTAGCTTATGGATATCGTCCAGAAGCATTTCGATTTCCAGGCGTTTTTGATGCATCTTTGGTTTAGATAAGAATTGACAATTTAGACCAAGATTTAAGAGGTCTCGTTGGTCCTGGGTAAGATCATAAGGAGTCAGGTTAAAGTAGCCATCTTTAGGACGAGGGATTTTTAGCTTTCCACCGTTTAGGGATGTTAACTTACGGAGTGTCTTTGTTTCTACAAGAATTTTATGTTGTTGTTTCAGGTTAAATAGTTCACTGTTGATAGTTTGCTTGAGTTGGATAGGGATGTCGTACTGGGTCCATTTGTTTAACAGATGCTCCGCCTGCTCTATAAAGGTTTGGAGGGCTTCCTTCTTCTTGTTTAGTTGATGCCGAATGAGCTCTTGCCTATACCTATAGGTAAACTCTGTATTGCGGACTGCTGGGTCATGTGGGTTTATATTGGTGTATACTGGCAGCAGGTTTTCTTTCAAACATGTTTCATTGAATATGACCGCATATTCTGTATTTATTATTTTCTGGTTTAGGGCTTCTATCCCTCTAACTATTTTCTTAGCATCAGGGCTTAATTGAAATAGGAGTTCTCCAAAACTCATTTTCGTACTTTTAAGGTGAAGAAAAGAAGTGATTTACTATAGAGTGTATTACACTTATTTGTATAATTTGCACGACGTTTCGAACCTCCATGGTTCATTCTCAAGTGAACAGATCTTACAATACAAGTTGATTTTATACCCGCATTAGGTCAGGTGATAATACAATGAAGGTGAAAAACATGGGGGGATACATAAGGGATAAATGTGAGGTGAAACATAGAGGCTGCAGAAGGCTTATTGGCCCATACTAGACATATCCTATCTAAACACAAAGATTAATCCAGTGTAATTGGCCTGTTATGTTGGACATTGTCTTCTGTGTTGGCATCGATATGTTCTTGTCTTGTCCTTACTCTCATGGTGGGTAGAGTAAATAGTTCCGTGATTTGGGTGTTCATGGTAGGTCGCTCTATTCTTATGTGAATTGCCTCAAGAATTTGTAATCTTCTTGAATCTTGGGTTTTGTCTATTATGCAAGTATTCTTGTTCAACATTTCTCTTGTTAGAGTAATGTCATGGGCTTGTCTCATGTGATTCCTAGGGGCACCAGATGGAAGATGGCATGTCAAACGCCTCGTCAGCTTGGTCGACGTCATACCTATGTACTTACATTGAAGGTTACATCCTTCGTGGGGGCAAGTGTACATGTATACAACGTTTGACTGCTGTAGAGGGTTCTCCGTCGGCTTCGGGCTGTTTTTGATAAGGAGTTCGGAAGTCTTCTTGGTTTTGTAGAATATTATCAGGTTTATGTTTTGGTTAGCAGTAGTGCTTTTTACTCCTTTACGGATTATTTCTTTCATTATTCTTTCCTCTTTTATATGTTCACTGTGCATGGTTGATTTGTAATATAATTTTATTGGGGGTGTTGTGGTTTCTGTTCTAGGTTCTGAATTGTACCAACGGTCCAAGTGTCTTCTTATAGCAGCGTTTATTTCCGCGTTGCTATATCCGTTGTTCACCAATACCTGAGTTACTCTTTCAAACTCTCTACTCACGTTGCTCCATTCAGAGCAGTGGGTAAGCGCTCGACGAATATAAGCATTGAGAACACTGGCTTTGTATCTTTGGGGGCACTCACTTCTACCGTTCAGGCATAATCCTATGTTGGTGGGCTTGGTATATACGTTGGTGCTTAAAGAGGTTCCTGTTTTTGTTATTAGTACATCCAAGAATGGCAGACTGTTATTTTCACTATTTTCATGTGTAAATCGGAGTACTGACTCTCTCTCTAGGTGTCTTTTTAGGTCAATTAGTTCATCTGAGTCTTTTACTATTACGAATATGTCATCTACATAACGGCAGTATACAGTTGGTTTTTGTCTGCTACTGAAGACCCTATCTTCGATGGTTCCCATATAAAAATTAGCAAATAAAACTCCTAAGGGGGAGCCCATTGCTACTCCGTCTATTTGTAAATACATGTCTCCTTGTGGACTGATGAAAGGGGCTTCCTTTGTACATGCTTCGAGAAGACTTTTCAAGTGTGGCTCAGGTATGTCTAATTTGGGGGTGCTCTCGTCTCTGTATACTCTGTCCAGTATCATTCCTATGGTTGTGTCGACTGGGACGTTGGTAAATAGGGATTCAACGTCCAGGGAAGCGATGATTCCATCGGGCTGGGTAGATTTGATCAATTCTAGGAAATCTGCTGATGATTGTAGACTAAACTTACTTGGAGTGTATGGAGTTAGGAGTTCATTGAGTTTCTTTGCCAGGTGATAAGTTGGGGTTGGTATTTGGCTGATTATAGGGCTTAGTGGGTTACCTGGTTTATGCGTCTTAACATTGCCGTAGGCATATCCTAAGCCATAGTCGCCTTGAAGTTTGTTGAAATGCACACTACCTTTCTTTGCGTTAATTGCTGTAATTGTTTTGTTTACTTTCCGCTTAAGGTCTTCCATGGGGTTCCTCGTGATTCGTTGAAATTTGGAGTCGTCACTTAGGATGTCGCTAATTTTGTTCATGTATTCATGGGTAGGAATCAATACATATGCTGCTGTTAACACCTATATATATATATATATATATATATATATATATATATATATATATATATATATATATATATATATATATATATATATATATATATATATATATATATATATATATATATATATATATATATATATATATATATATATATATATATATATATATATATATATAAATATATATATATATATATATATATATATATATATATATAAATATATAATATATATCATTTATATTGGATTTGCAGAACAGCCAAAATTGTGGTGTCTCGTTGTGGAAAGCGGCGCGAAACGAATCGTATACACACAAATCCCTGGACCAGACTGGCATAAGCCTTGCATCATGCCGGCATGATGTAATTCTCAAAATGTGCAATATGACTCGTGGTGAGGTTTTTGGCTATGCACACTATCTCCATATAAATGACTTCAAAAGTACCAAGTACATCTGCCAGGACATCATATGCCAGTACAGTACTGGCCATGGGCCCTGAAAATTCAAGAAAAAAATAAAAAATTCACCCTACTGGAGACAAAGCCGTTCCTAGGTGTTTTGCATGCAAAAGCACATGCATGGTATTGCCAGGTAAATAATTATCATTTGTCAAAGTAACGGGTATAAATGTAACGTTATTTTAGGGTTAAAAAGCTATTAATCAGAATAAAGTATTTAGTCAGAATTAAATTTTTGAGCAATCGACTAATATTCTTTCCTTGTAATTATTTTACAGTGTGTTACATCTTAATTATAGGTCTTGTATGGAGGACGCTGGCAGCACGGAAGTGGTTTGACCACAGGTGAAGAAACCGAGCAAATTTTCAGCTATATGTCGCGGTACAACAGTACCACCACAAACATGTTAAAAGCCGGTTAGTTTATAGTGCATTGTTACAATGAGGAAGGTATAATCTATTAAAACTTGTTAGTGATATTTATTATGTGTAATGAAGATGGCTTCAGTAACTAGCAACACCTGGTGTCACCCTACAACTTTGTGTATATGAATTGGATTTGATTAATATAGCAAGTAAATTATAGATAGTATAAAAGTGAATGTTGACCAGATCACACACTAGAAGGTGAAGGGATGACGACGTTTCAGTCCGTCCTTGTGGGAACCGACCTGTGAGATTTATATTTATTTAATTTATATGAATATATATATAGAATTTATATTTACGTTAATTTATATACTTCGATAGCAATTTGTATAATGATAAGTGGACTGTATTTCTGCAATAATCTCATAATCTCACAAATCGATCCTCTACACATTAGGGGGGGTTTATTAGTTTATATATATGCAGCCAATCAAACTACAGTATTAACTACATACATTGAAAAGGTTCCTTATCTTATAGTACAGCAGGTTAGTCCACCAGGTATAACTAGGGTGTAGACACCAAATTATCCTCTTTGAGGTAGCTTCCATATCACCCAGTAACTGGTGCACAAATCTTGCATCCTCGTCTTGACCTGTCAAAAGTGCGCTAGCTGTGAAGCCAGAAACCTATATATGACAAGTATTTCAGAGAAAACTGTACATGGAACATGAAGACCTGGCTTAATTACCTTTAGTTTGAGGCTTCCACGTGATCTAACCGGGCCACCCTATATCCTGACATTAATGGCCATAAATGAATGATAAACGGGTTTCGGAAAGAACACTTAACTTGAATTGTAGACATCGTGTTGGAGATGGTACCTTTGGTTTCCATAACACTACGTCCAAGTAAAATTAACAGGAGCCGAATTTGCTCCCGTGTGAGCCTCTGGTCTCATTATAAACAATGGCTGTTTAACACTCCATACTATTGACGTTACTGGCCGACATTGTCCAGATATGATAGGAGCTAAATTTGCTCCACACGTCTCGGAGGTGACACAACAATGGCTGTTTAACACTCCATACTATTGACGTTACTGGCCGACATTGTCCAGATATGATAGGAGCTAAATTTGCTCCACACGTCTCGGAGGTGACACAACAATGGCTGCCCTCCTTCCCCACTCTGACGCCTGGCTTACATTGTCCAGATTTCAGAACGTGATAGAAGGGTCACATTTACTCTACTTTAATATTGATAATTAAGTTAATTTATATAAGATGTTTTTATGATGGTAAAGTCCAAAGACTAATGTATTTAAGAACAATTCCCAGCAGAATAGCTGGTGAATTATAATAGTATGTGGTGATGATATCCCGTTTTCTATAGACGGTAATTCCACTACAAGTTACGTTTTCTATGGGTAACTTGTTTATACAATACAGCTATTATCTGTATGATTATTAAATGGTGTCGGATTTTCCGACATAATTCCCCAGGGGCTGCTCACGGGTCGAAGTCCTAATTAGAACAGACGAACACCGATACTCCTCCTTCGAATTATTAGATTAATTTGATGTTAGTAGTTAGTAATCACACGTTTGTGAGTCTGTTCGTACAGGACGGATGTCCCGTACTAGAGTTGCAGGGGTTAGAAGTCTAATGCGATTTCATTTCCCTGTTAACTCTTGAAAGGCTAATATTCAAGCCTTATTACATATTATTTAACCCAGAAGACTGGATGTGATCAAGTACTACAGTCAAGTATGATTCAGGGACTGCAGTGAGATCAGTGACATTAGATATAACTTGAAGTTTCTTCAGGTAACTGGTCACTGATATATAAACACTGAGGCCCATGGAATACATCTTGATTAAATAATAAATGTATCAAATCAGTCATCAGATTTATTGGGGTTTAATTTAGTTAATTGTTTCAGAAGATTGAATAGCTCATCATTAAAGTAAAGTATGGTTCTGAGACTGCAGTGGGTTCAGTGACATTGGTCGCAGTGACTTGTAGCTGTTTTAGGCTACTGTTCACTGATTTGCCACTGAGGCCTCATGAACTCATCTCCAGCTTTAAATGATGATACTAACATCAACCTCTGTTACTATAGTCAGCTGTAATCTCCTTAGTATAATGCTACTGGAGAAATATAATCAGCTGACAAATTTAGGTTTCTACTGGTATTGTTTATCTGCAGGCATAGGTCTCCTCAGGCTTGATACTGGGCCTGAGAGTAATTTACCTCCTGCAGAGTTTAACATGGTTATGCCCTGATATTTAGTAGGGCTACCAATGAATTGATGGTAGTAGTCTGTCCCCACAAGGACAGCCATTTGGCATTTGATTTGCTCAAATTTACCTGCAGCTGCTTGATAATAGCTTTCCAGGTCAGCATAATCAACTTGAGATTGTTGTGACAAATCTTCACATTTCTTGATCTGTCTTGTTAAGTGGCCTTTAAGACCTGCAAGGGTTCTTTTCATTCTCCCTGCATTATCCATACTGGCTAGTTGGTGAAGCCTTGTGGGACTTGTACTTGGGCTGCTCATAATACTGAACAAGCACTGATGGTAGCCATGGGTAAATTATGCACTCGCTAGGCTGTAATCCTACCTCTACTAGAGGTTAGCACTTAAAATTAATACACATTATATATATACAATCATACACACTAATGATTTGAGTGATAAACCAGTGTCACTGGAAGTACCTTTAGGTTAGCTCTTCTATATCACCCTAGGATGGAATTGACACTAATTAATCACTCAAAGGTGTAATGATCATAAGTAAATTATTATATACACAACTCAACTCGAGTTGATAAAAATTACACCCAAAATAGGGTCTGGACCATTCATTAATGGTGTTAAGTTGTTTAATATAGTACAACTGACTATGGTAATAATGGGACTAGGATGAACGATAATAGTTCAACTAGTCATATCCTACCCTGTTGTGGGTTGGCAATTAGTAAATATTATATTGAGAACACTAGTGCAGTATATATTAAATGATTCTCTATTTTGGAGAAATAATATACACAATTATTGATAATAGCCTCTTAATTAGCCTCTATGAAACTTCTAATATTATCAAGAAGTATTAAGTATTATTAGTGACCTCGCGAAATAAAGTCCACAAAATTCGTAGATAATCTCTCGCGAAATGTAACACCACGAAATCCGTGAACAATCACGCGAAGACACAGTCACTAATTTGGCTGGCTTCTATATTAGCGCTGTCATTTCACAGAATAACACTCCACCAAATCTGTGGGTGTGCATGAAACCGCTGACGAAGCTGAACTGAACTGAGGGAGGCTCCTGAGCTCCCTCGAGGCTACGCTGCCGTCTTGACTGGCTTTGTTTAAATAACACTGCACTAGTATATTTAATGAATCCACTGGTTAACTGGTTCATCCGGTACTAAGATGACCAAATGTGGGTTCAAAGGACCAAATAATCCGTCATCCGGTTCGAAGGACCAAATAATGTGGGAACCGACCTGTGAGATTTATATTTATTTAATTTATATGAATATATATATAGAATTTATATTTACGTTAATTTATATACTTCGATAGCAATTTGTATAATGATAAGTGGACTGTATTTCTGCAATAATCTCATAATCTCACAAATCGATCCTCTACACATTAGGGGGGGTTTATTAGTTTATATATATGCAGCCAATCAAACTACAGTATTAACTACATACATTGAAAAGGTTCCTTATCTTATAGTACAGCAGGTTAGTCCACCAGGTATAACTAGGGTGTAGACACCAAATTATCCTCTTTGAGGTAGCTTCCATATCACCCAGTAACTGGTGCACAAATCTTGCATCCTCGTCTTGACCTGTCAAAAGTGCGCTAGCTGTGAAGCCAGAAACCTATATATGACAAGTATTTCAGAGAAAACTGTACATGGAACATGAAGACCTGGCTTAATTACCTTTAGTTTGAGGCTTCCACGTGATCTAACCGGGACACCCTATATCCTGACATTAATGGCCATAAATGAATGATAAACGGGTTTCGGAAAGAACACTTAACTTGAATTGTAGACATCGTGTTGGAGATGGTACCTTTGGTTTCCATAACACTACGTCCAAGTAAAATTAACAGGAGCCGAATTTGCTCCCGTGTGAGCCTCTGGTCTCATTATAAACAATGGCTGTTTAACACTCCATACTATTGACGTTACTGGCCGACATTGTCCAGATATGATAGGAGCTAAATTTGCTCCACACGTCTCGGAGGTGACACAACAATGGCTGCCCTCCTTCCCCACTCTGACGCCTGGCTTACATTGTCCAGATTTCAGAACGTGATAGAAGGGTCACATTTACTCTACTTTAATATTGATAATTAAGTTAATTTATATAAGATGTTTTTATGATGGTAAAGTCCAAAGACTAATGTATTTAAGAACAATTCCCAGCAGAATAGCTGGTGAATTATAATAGTATGTGGTGATGATATCCCGTTTTCTATAGACGGTAATTCCACTACAAGTTACGTTTTCTATGGGTAACTTGTTTATACAATACAGCTATTATCTGTATGATTATTAAATGGTGTCGGATTTTCCGACAGTCCTGGACCATTCTCAAGTCAATTGTGATGAGGAAGTAGAGACAGGCAATAAATAGGCTAGAGAGAGCTGAGGAGCAAAGTAAGGTGTATTTTAGGGGATAGTAATAATAATAAGAGCTGCAGATGGCCTATTGGCCCATACGAGGCAGCTGCTATTATAACCACTGAATGAGAAGGAGATAGGAATAAGAACTAACTAACACACCAACAAACTAACACACTTCGTAGCAATCTAGTTCACAGTGCTCCTCAAAAAAAACAAAAAAAAAAAATGCTCCTCCTGCTGCTGGTGTCTACTCTATTTCCTGTTCATCTTGTACAATACTTTGGCGAAACTGGCTGTACACTGAATGGCAGATTTAAAGCACACAAGAGAAGTGTCAAGTCTGCAGACACTAACAATGCTCCCTTCTGCCATGTGAGGGATTCTAATGATCCCATAGATTGGTCTTCCTCCAAAATAATCTTTCCTGCCTCTACTCTCCACAGACGCCGTCTTGTTGAATCGGCTCTAATACACAATGTACCTAACATGAACTTGAGTCCTGGCTTTGTTGCTGTGGACTCTTCCCTTTCACAGTATATACTCAAATGCTGTAATCTTTCTAACAAACGTGACCTAACATAAGCCTACCCCTTCCATTTATCTATATTTTCTTTCTCTTTCCTTTTCTTTCTCTCTTCTCCCTTTTTTCTGTTCATTGTCTTCTCTTACGCTCCCTTGCTATCGTCTTATTCCTATCTCCTTCTCATTTGGTGGTTATAATAGGAGCTGCCTCGCAATAGGCCCTCTGCAGCCCCTATTATTATTACTATCCCCTAAAATACACCTTACTTTGCTCCTCAGCTCTCTCTAGCCTATTTATTGCCTGTCTCTACTTCCTCATTACAATTGACTTGATAATGGTCCAGGATGGACCGAAACGTCGTCGTCCCTACACCTTCTAGTGAGTGGTCTGGTCTACATACTTTAGCCACGTTATTGTGACTCATCGCCTGCATAAAAGTAAATTATTTTCATTTTACGTATTCATTGAAGGGAGTTATTTTTTGTCCCTTTTTTCAGTGCGTGAAGAAGAACTTAGTGAATCTTCATTTTTTTGGAACCAACGTAAACATGACTCTTTAGCTCGTGTTCTAGCTTCAAGATTTTGTAAGGCAAGTAATTTGCTTTATTCATTGAATATATGCAACAATGATCATGAATCACTAATATAAGTGCACAGGAAAAAAAAACATTCAAAAATAAAAATAAAAATAACATTTACTGCCATTAAACAGCCTTCATCAGCAGTTAGGCTCGTAAGGATTGTTTTTTTTTTTGTAATATCAAATATTAAATAAAAATTGAACATTTATTATACTAACAGGGCAGTTTTTCATCCTGTTGATAGGCAAAAGAAGCTGCAGAGTTAATAAGAAAGGAGTTAGCTGACTTATCTCTTGATGAAAAACAACTTCTCATCTGGATTGCAGAGTTAACCAACTTAGCCCAGAGTTTAAATAAAAGGTTTGCTTGTAAAATATATAGTAAGAAACACTGTTTTGAAATACTCTTATATATTTTAACATGGTTTTTGTACTGTAAAATCAATGCAATACCATAAATCATAAAATTGCCAAAACATTTCTTTATTATTTTAATTGTTTAGTTCTTGTACAGTAATTGTCAGCCATCATAAAATGCCATTGTGACCATTGCCTAAAAATTTAAGTTAATTTTTTTTTAATTAATCAGGGTCTTTACATGTTTGAATTTATTAAACATTATAGTAAACAGTATCCTCTATTCTCAACAGATCCGTTTCTCAAAATGATGTTCAAAAGGGGATAGAGTTAGTATGTGACTCAATTAGAACCAAGAAATCCCACATATCCAGTGTAGCAGGTATGTTAAAGCTTATGTATAAGTTAGGGACTGATAAAACAAACAGAAATCTTTTAGTGTTTGTAAAATACTTCAAGAAAACAATGACTTTTTTTTTATCTCAACACATCTAATGTCATTTATTTCTCAGGTAGATTTGTATGGATACCATCTCACTTAGGTGTTGTCCTATGTAATTATAGGTAATTGTCAACATTAAGTTGAGATATCAATATCTATGGCAGGTGCCTGCAGGTAATGTATCTGCCAATGGAAATCATTCCATTTGTAAACTATGTGAACAAAAGCTAGGACATACTGTCTATCACTATATATGTGATTGCCCTGTTATCAATGACTTCAGAACAAATGGTATGATGTACTTTGAGTTTTGTTATTACTTCATACACTCAGGAATATTGGAAGATATTCTTGTGCTGTACCCCGATTTTGTTAGTGGAGGCTAATAGATCAGCCTTACATTTCATATTCTCTCCAGATTCCATGTATGACTGGCTGTCCTGTGAGGTTTTTGATCTACACTGTGGTCTTTCATACATAATAGGATAGCAGCACATTGCTGTGTATACCTAAGCTTGTTAAAAAAAAAGTGCTTGGCAAATATTTATGTAGTGTGTTCTGCTACTTTTGTGTAGGTAATCACTACTAAGTATATACAAAACAAATTTATCAACTATAATCTTATTTACTAGTAACAAAGTGTTTCTTTCAGTTTCAAGCAAAATAAGATCACGATACCGTGCAAAGATTGAAGCAGACAAGAAAAAGTTGAGGGAACTGAAAGCAGTCTACAATGAAGACAATACAGAAAAACTTAGTGTGGACATTGCTAAAGAGGGCAACTTTCCATGGTATAATGACACTCCTCAACCAACTGATAAGGGTAAGTATATTTGGTTATATTTCTGTGCATATTGGCCTTGTCAATGAGGATAAATATTGTTAGCTACTAACATGTTAACTCAAACTTACTCATTTTGGTAATGGACAAATGAAAGTCCATGCCTAATTTATATTTTTAAGATAATAATATTAACAAGATACCTTAAAAATGATTACATATGATTGCATTGTTGTTGCATAATACATGCATCCTACAATGACAGATTTGTTCATTTTCCTTATTAAATAATTAACTTTATATTTTATTTTTGAATATTTTAAGTTACTCTTCAAGAAAAGAGAAATGCTGCAGAAAAGCTGCATATGTACAACAGGACTATGGAAGAACAAAATGTCATTCAACTGGAAATGAAAAGTTACTTGGATTTCTACAGAAAAAAGCTTGGGATAACACAAAGACTAGATGATGTACAAAACAAAAGTGCTCCACCCTCTTGGATAATTGAAGTTAGTATCAGGTATCAATATTAACTTAATTACTCCACTAAAATAAATGTTATTGCATTATAGCTACTTGGTAATTATTTTAACAGGTAGCTTAATCATTGTTGTTTGTGTCTAAGCTAAGTAAAATTAGTAAAAGCATTTTGTAGACACAAATTGTAATATATTTTCATTATCACTTTTACTGGTTAAAGTTTAAATGAAACACTTGTTAGGAAAACAAACATTTAATTTAAAAAATACCTGAAATAATAATGTGTGTTTGTTTTACAGGAACAGGGTAAATACTCAATAAAGAAGTCATCATTCCAGCATGTAACCAGTGGACTTACGGCCCTCTTGCAAATATGAAAAAATTGTATCAAATTAAACTATTTGAGGCAACTAACCTGTTTTCTGAAGACAGGGAAGTAGAATACAACAAATTTCAAACAGACAGTCAAGATTCCGAGGATTCCGAGACCGACAGTGACAACAGTGTAGTCAGTATTGAGTCAGACTGACAACGAAGAAATGGAAGAAACACTCTTCCCTTTGATTTGAGTAGCTTTAAGTAGCAAAGCAAAGAGAAAATAACAAGTATTCTCTACCCCTGGGTTGGCAAATGTTCTTTGTCCAAATCATCGTCATGTTAATTTTGCATCCCTATGTTGCTCAAGAAAGATTTGTTTTCAAAATAGTTTTTATTTTTATTAATTACCCTCAAAGTTTTGTTTAGTTTAGAAATGCTTATTAAATAAATTGTAGTTGTAGTTATGTGCAATTTCTTTGCTTTCCTTCAAAAAACACACACACACAAAAAAAGGTAAACATGAAAAATGAGTGCCCAAATGAGATACAGAAAACTTTTTTAGTATCAGTAGTTGACAAATGGAATGCATCAGGAAGTGATTTTGTGGAGGCAGACTCCGTACAAAGTTTCAAGTGTAGATATGACGGCCCAGTAGGTTCAGGAAACTACTTAATTTGAGATGATGCTTCCTAGCAATACGTAAGTAATGAAGAAATATGATATATTTAATCACTATAATGTTGGTACTGAATGTAGAACATGGAAATACACATTTTTACTCTGAAATAATCATATTTTATAACGAAATTATACGAAACTTAACTCGCAGTTCAACACAGGAAGTCTACATTCTAAGCCTGGTAGCTCTCGAAATTATTGACAACACCCAAGTAGACAGCTTAATTATTTCTGACTCCCTTTCTTCACTACGAGCAATAAACAGTTTGCAATCATGTAATAACGTGCTTGTCTTGGAAGCTAGACATAGATATATAAGAATACTTAGCAAGAGGGTAAATATAAAAATGTTGTGGATTCCTTCTCACATTGGCATGCAGGAACATGACAATAAATAAGCCTCTGTATCTCTTTCCACTTCGGCTCACAAAATGGGTATAGGGTGCATAATAAATGCGCTAAAGAGAGAATGTTGTGGCTTTGGGTAATTAGATGATTCCAATTTTGCTATAAAATTATGTTAGTTTAGAGTAAAAATAAGTTTTTTTTTCATGATGTTCTACATTCAGCACCAACAATATAGTGAGTAAATATATCGTAGTGTTTCATTACTTACGTATACTGTACTAAGAAGCTTTGGGTAATTAGACGGACTGCCACACACCTACCTACCTACCTGATTTACATGAGGTTTTGTCATATATACCAATAACATAGATGAAAATATTACAAACCACATCATCAAATTATAATGTAAATTATAATTAAATGCAAGATCTTGTATATGGGCCATAACAATCCACGTCACAAGTACTAAATTAACAGTACTACTTTACATAAAGAATATAAAATGTTTATTTTTTTTTTTTTTTTTTTTTGAGATATATACAAGAGTTGTTACATTCTTGTACAGCCACTAGTACGCGTAGCGTTTCGGGCAGGTCCCTGGAATACGATCCCCTGCCGCGAAGAATCGTTTTTTCATCCAAGTACACATTTTACTGTTGCGGTAAACAGAGGCTACAGTTAAGGAATTGCGCCCAGTAAATCCTCCCCGGCCAGGATACGAACCCATGACATAGCGCTCGCGGAACGCCAGGCGAGTGTCTTACCACTACAACACGGAGACTGAGGATAAATTCAGGTAAATATTCAGGTAAATATTCAGGTAAAGATATTCAGGTAAAAGTTCTAATAGCAGATTTGTATGGCATAATTAGGGGACATGCATGATTTTGGGTAGTAGAACCCCAAGCACATGTACAATAAAATTAAGATAATGGCAAATGGCAAATTTTGAGTGTCTGAACTCGGGGAGCGAGAGCGTGGCGGCTCGATGCGGTCGTAGTCTGCTGTCTGCTCTGTGTCGAAGCTGTAGCGTCTTGGGTCGATTAGAACTGTACACGCCGAGTGCTACATTGTTGAATGGGGAAATTGTACTGTTCTCCATTCCTCATATCGCTTGCTTATATGGCGATTACACCTCAGCTCCCTCCAACAAGCTGAGAAGAGTATTACCTGTAATTGGGGAAAGGATTGTAGCTTCTGTAATTAGTGCTAATTAGTTATGCTATTAAGATAATGAGATAATGGAGGGAGTATAAGGATTACTCGCTACAGCATTTTAATACCAAGCAGAGTTATGCCATGTGCGGGTAGGCGATTCCACAGGTTTACAACCCAATGGGTGAAAGCATCTTTGGTTTTCTGTCCTACATTGTGGTTTCTTGAGCTTGAACCCGTTGCTCCTCGTTCGTGTTACGTCTGACCTTTTGAAAAATCTGTCCGGATTGACATCCTCCAAATTTAGTATTTTATGGGTTTCTATGAGATCCGCCCTGTCATGCCTGGTCTGCAGTGTTGTTACCCTAGTGGCCCTCATCCATTCCTGATACGAGAGATGAAGCTCTGGTATGATTTTTTTTAATTACCTCTTCCACTTGTTGAGCAATATTATTGTCCCCTAACTCCCCTTGCCACTTCGGGGGGGTATAGGGTGTTGATGTAGCTTCAGGGCACCAATCCCCCCAGCCACAGGGCATGGCGAGAAGGCGAAATGATGCATTCTGACTCAAACGCCCTTTCCTTCATCTATCTGTTGTGAGGTAGTGCTGTCAATTTGGTAGTTCTGAAGTGGATTGTTGTGGCCCACATGTAAGGGCTAGCATTTATCGACATTAAAAAGCATTTGTCAGTCATCTGACCATTTTTGAAGTTCATTTAGATCACTTAGTAAGGTCTCATTATCACCTTCAACTATTCCATGGTCCAGGGATTTTCTGAAAAGGAGTTTCACTGACAAACATAGTGAATTTGCCAGTTCAGTTCCTTTACGACTTGGGACTGAAATACATTCACACTTTGGGCTTTTGAGTCTTTTAGTTTGTCAATGCTCTACCTGATTGTGTAGCGTGTAACTGGTATTTCCCTTAATTCATTCTCTTTACCTCCGACAAACATTTGTGTGGGTGATGGGATGTCATTCAAGCTTTCTAGTGTGAACAGTGATGTAAAGTATTCGATCAGTGTGTTTGCTGCCCTTTTATCGTGCAACTTAAAATTAACATTGTTCAGCCCGTCCTCCAAACAAAGATCCAAAAGTGATTCCATGCACCCGCCAAACCCCCTGTTTATGAATGAAAAGCGGTTTACACACGACTCAACTGCTGACGTTCGAACATATCCGGAACAAGTGCTTCACTGACGAAGTTTGTTCAAATCACAACACTATCAATGCTTCACCCACGTACTACAAATACAAATAAACGCCAACAGAACCTAAACACCTGACCTAACCTATCCTATGCCTATATATACACAAAATGCCAATATATTATAATATTAATTTATACATGAGAAAATTCCCGTTTTGAATGAACAGCATGTTAAAATTTATGAATGCGTCTGTGGGGTCGACCGCTGAATGTAATGGACTAGAGTCGAGGATGGGCTGCTTTTGTTAGTCTCATCTTTTATGGGTCCTACTCTGCTGTAATGGGTTTTTGTTTGGGTTTTACTTCGTATATATTTGGCCGAAACGCTAAGCGTATTAGTGGCTTTAGGTATTGAATTTTAAATTTAAAATATTTGCCCCAAGGAGAGAGTTTATTGGGAGTACTTAGCTGTGTCATTAGGCAGATAATTAACTATACAATTTGCTGTGCTCCGTCCTTTAACAAATCCATTGACCCACATCCCCTAACCTGCGTATTTTGTGCAATAGTCGGTTTCGGATGATCCTTTCGAACATGTTGCAAGTGCATGCCATGAGACTGATAGGTCTGTAATTGCCAGGGACATTGGGTTTCGGTATGGGAACAATTATTGCATGTTTCCATTGTGTGGGCAACACTCCACTTAGGAATGACTTGTTAAACAGGTGGAGTATTGGGTTCCCAGACACTTCACCAGTGCATTGAGTATGTCGTAGGTGACGCCATCCTCACCAGGTGCTGTAATTTTATCCTTTTCATAGCCCCCTTTACTTCCTGGGCTGTGATTGGTTCCTCATACTCGTCATCACTAGATTGTGCTCTTGTTATCCTAATCCTTCTGTCATTTTGTCGGAGGAGCTGTTCCCTGCTTACTTATGCAGGGAGGGAGGAGGATGATGCTGCATCACTCAACTTGTGTATTAGTTCTTCAGCCTTACCCTGGGGGTCTTTGTGAGCCGCAGGCCGGGCTCTGTCCCCTTAGCTATCTGAATTTTTGCCCACACTTGTCTTGCAAATGTTTCTATTCCAATAGAGCTAGTGAACGCTAGCCCTTGTCTTTCCCTTTGTAACTCATCTGCAATGTATGTACCTTTACCTGAATTGAAAATCTAATCTAAATCTAAATCTAATCTATATGCTTAGAGATATGCAAATGCGAGAGTAATAGAGTGAAACCTTTAAAATACTGAACAATTTGGAGGATATTGATTCATTCAATTTCTTCAAAAGGTCAGATGTAACACGAACAAAGAGCAAAGGTTTCAAGCTCAGCAAGCCACAATGTAGGAGTAACAACAGATGCTTTTGAATACATAGGGTTAAGAACCCCATTGAAACCGCCTACCCAACGAAATCGTAAATGCTAAAATTCTCAAGAACATTTAAACTCCAGCTTGAAAAAAATTATCAGGACAAATGTGGTTGTCACATATACATACTGTTCTTAAAATATTTCCCCCTTTGCACCCGCAAGATAACGTACAATTTTAAAGGTTGACGAATGTTAATTTTTTTGTTTGCAAAGCTGTTCACTTGAGACAGTTAAGAAAGTCCCAGGTGTGTCTGGGTACAAGTGACAGGATGAAAGATGAAGGGTTTGCTTCCTATTGGCAAGCTCCTATGGTGGTGTGTCCACTCACATGATGAGTGGCACTGCCCAATACTGTCACTTTATTCATAGTGACAGTATTGGGATGGACAGTATTGGTGTGTCCAGTCACAGGATGAGTGGCGCTGCCCAACAGTGTCACCATGGTGACAGTATTGGGCTCTTAATCTAGAGATCTTGATCACCACTATTTTGACCCATTGCTCCACTTTCAGCGCCTTAGTGTGGCGATCCAGAGAGGAAATGCTCACTGCATCCATGGCTCCAGCCTGCCATCTGAGGAGCTGGAGGAACTCTAGAACCTGTGATGAGCAGCCTTGTACAAAGCATGTAACCATGTGTATATATATATTATATATATATATATATATATATATATATATATATATATATATATATATATATATATATATGTATATATATAACTGAAAACTCACACCCCAGAAGTGACTCGAACCCATACTCCCAGGAGCAAACGCAACTGGTATGTACAAGACGCCTTAATCCACTTGACCATCACGACCGGACAAAATGAGGTGATAGCCAAGGCTATTTGAACTACCCCACCGCCGGCACTCGGATAGTAATCTTGGGCATAGCATTTTACCAAATCACCTCATTCTTTGGGGCACACGTGAGGAACACAAATGCGAACAAGCCTGAATGGTCCCCAGGACAATATGCAACTGAAAACTCACACCCCAGAAGTGACTCGAACCCATACTCCCAGGAGCAAAGGCAACTGGTATGTACAAGACGCCTTAATCCACTTGACCATCACGACCGGACAAAATGAGGTGATAGCCGAGGCTATTTGAACCACCCCACCGCCGGCACTCGGATAGTAATCTTGGGCATAGCATTTTACCAAATCACCTCATTCTTTGGGGCACACATGAGGAACACAAATGCGAACAAGCCTGAATGGTCCCCAGGACAATATGCAACTGAAAACTCACACCCCAGAAGTGACTCGAACCCATACTCCCAGGAGCAAACGCAACTGGTATGTACAAGACGCCTTAATCCACTTGACCATCACGACCGGACAAAATGAGGTGATAGCCGAGGCTATTTGAACCACCCCACCGCCGGCACTCGGATAGTAATCTTGGGCATAGCATTTTACCAAATCACCTCATTCTTTGGGGCACACGTGAGGAACACAAATGCGAACAAGCCTGAATGGTCCCCAGGACAATATGCAACTGAAAACTCACACCCCAGAAGTGACTCGAACCCATACTCCCAGGAGCAAACGCAACTGGTATGTACAAGACGCCTTAATCCACTTGACCATCACGACCGGACAAAATGAGGTGATAGCCGAGGCTATTTGAACCACCCCACCGCCGGCACTCGGATAGTAATCTTGGGCATAGCATTTTACCAAATCACCTCATTCTTTGGGGCACACGTGAGGAACACAAATGCGAACAAGCCTGAATGGTCCCCAGGACAATATGCAACTGAAAACTCACACCCCAGAAGTGACTCGAACCCATACTCCCAGGAGCAAACGCAACTGGTATGTACAAGACGCCTTAATCCACTTGACCATCACGACCGGACAAAATGAGGTGATAGCCGAGGTTATTTGAACCACCCCACCGCCGGCACTCGGATAGTAATCTTGGGCATAGCATTTTACCAAATCACCTCATTCTTTGGGGCACACGTGAGGAACACAAATGCGAACAAGCCTGAATGGTCCCCAGGACAATATGCAACTGAAAACTCACACCCCAGAAGTGACTCGAACCCATACTCCCAGGAGCAAACGCAACTGGTATGTACAAGACGCCTTAATCCACTTGACCATCACGACCGGACAAAATGAGGTGATAGCCGAGGCTATTTGAACCACCCCACCGCCGGCACTCGGATAGTAATCTTGGGTCATAGCATTTTACCAAATCACCTCATTCTTTGGGGCACACGTGAGGAACACAAATGCGAACAAGCCTGAATGGTCCCCAGGACAAAATGCAACTGAAAACTCACACCCCAGAAGTGACTCGAACCCATACTCCCAGGAGCAAACGCAACTGGTATGTACAAGATGCCTTAATCCACTTGACCATCACGACCGGACAAAATGAGGTGATAGCCGAGGCTATTTGAACCACCCCACCGCCGGCACTCGGATAGTAATCTTGGGCATAGCATTTTACCAAATCACCTCATTCTTTGGGGCACACGTGAGGAACACAAATGCGAACAAGCCTGAATGGTCCCCAGGACAATATGCAACTGAAAACTCACACCCCAGAAGTGACTCGAACCCATACTCCCAGTGTGCATACTCACGTGTGCCCCAAAGAATGAGGTGATTTGGTAAAATGCTATGCCCAAGATTACTATCCGAGTGCTGGCGGTGGGGTGGTTCAAATAGCCTCGGCTATCACCTCATTTTGTCCGGTCGTGATGGTCAAGTGGATTAAGGCGTCTTGTACATACCAGTTGCGTTTGCTCCTGGGAGTATGGGTTCGAGTCACTTCTGGGGTGTGAGTTTTCAGTTGCATATTGTCCTGGGGACCATTCAGGCTTGTTCGCATTTGTGTTCCTCACGTGTGCCCCAAAGAATGAGGTGATTTGGTAAAATGCTATGCCCAAGATTACTATCCGAGTGCCGGCGGTGGGGTGGTTCAAATAGCCTCGGCTATCACCTCATTTTGTCCGGTCGTGATGGTCAAGTGGATTAAGGCGTCTTGTACATACCAGTTGCGTTTGCTCCTGGGAGTATGGGTTCGAGTCACTTCTGGGGTGTGAGTTTTCAGTTGCATATTGTCCTGGGGACCATTCAGGCTTGTTCGCATGTATATATATATATATATATATATATTATATATATATATATATATATATATATATATATATATATATATATATGTCGTACCTAGTAGCCAGAATGCACTTCTCAGCCTACTATGCAAGGCCCGATTTGCCTAATAAGCCAAGTTTTCCTGAATTAATATATTTTCTCTAATTTTTTTCTTATGAAATGATAAAGCTACCCATTTCATTATGTATGAGGTAAATTTTTTTTATTGGAGTTAAAATTAACGCAGATATATGACCGAACCTAACCAACCCTACCTAACCTAACCTATCTTTATAGGTTAGGTTAGGTAGCCGAAAATGTTAGGTTAGGTTAGGTTAGGTAGGTTAGGTTGTCGAAAAACAATTAATTCATGAAAACTTGGCTTATTAGGCAAATCGGGCCTTGCATGGTAGGCTGAGAAGTGCGTTCTGGCTACTAGGTACGACATATATAAATAATATATATATATATATATATATATATATATATATATATATGCCTAAGGCATATATATATGCCTAAGGCACAACTCTCCTAAACACGAGAGTTAAGTATACAACTTTAGAACACTTTCCCACCAGGAGACTCGAACCCTAGCCAGCACAGAAGCCTTCCAGCAACTGGCATAACAGGTACGCCTTAACCCGCTCCACCACCCGCTCAGACCCTTAAAAAATTGATGAAATTAACCCTTGATGAAATTAACCTTGATGAAATTAACCTTGGTGATACCAAGAGCACCTCCCAAGAGCACCAGAGTAGTGGGAAACGACACATAGACCGTGCGTTTTTTTTTTTCCCGCGCACTGTCTACGTGTCGTGCATTTTTCGTTACCCCAGTGAGACATTGACGCACGGTCTATGAGTCGTGTGTTTTTCGTTACCCTAGTGACCCATGCACAGGCATCACCAATGGTCAATGATAACCTTGACCCTTGATGAAATTAACGTATAAATGACCCCTCACTTGCTCTGGTGCTCTTGGGAGGTGTTGATCTTTGGGGTATTTAAATACTCCGAAATTACCATATCTTTTAAGGGTCTGAGCGGGTGGTGGAGCGGGTTAAGGCGTACCTGTTATGCCAGTTGCTGGAAGGCTTCTGTGCTGGCTAGGGTTCGAGTCTCCTGGTGGGAAAGTGTTCTAAAGTTGTATATATTATATATATATATATATATATATATATATATATATATATATATATATATATATATATATATATATATATATATATATATATATATATATATAGAGATAGATAGATAGATAGATAGATAGGAGCATGAAATAAACTCCTGTGAAGGTGTCCAACAAGGTGACCCCTTAGCCCCCCTCCTTTTCTATTTAGCTATCAAAGAGGTCACTGATAGGCTGACAAGCGAGCTAAACATCTGGTACCTGGATGATGGCACTCTCGCTGGAACCCCGGAAACCATTTTGGAGGATATAAGGAAAATCAAGGAGCAGGAAGCAGCCTTAGGCCTCATTCTCAATGCGTCCAAATGTGAAATAATCTCCCGCAACCCAGACATCACTGGGCAAATACAAAATGTTCTTCCAGAAATTCTCGTTGTCGAGCCACCGGACTGCACTCTCTTGGGTGCCCCCATTGGCCAACGAGCAATCGAGGAGGTCCTGGATGCAAAAATCACTGATCAAAAGAGAATGCTGGACAGGATTGACAAGACTGATGCCCATGATGCTTTCTTTCTCCTCACAAGATGCCTGTCTCTCCCTAAGTTGACCTACTTTCTGAGATGTTCTCCATCCTACAGCAGCCCTAAGTTAAATGTGTATGACACCCTTCTGAGGTCCATGCTGGTGAAAGTCCTGAACCTGCCATTGGACGACTCTCAGTGGGAGCAAGCAACCCTTCCTGTAAGACTCAGCGGCCTTAGTGTCCGCACAGCCTCCCAAATTGCTCTACCAGCCTTCCTTTCCTCCTCCCACACATCGCACGACCTCGTCGTCATCGTCATCGCACGACCTCGTCATTTTGGGTGAGGTGATATGCAGGTATAAATTGAAAGCTGTTTAAATCATAGCATAAGTAAGAATTCTGTTTAGTGTTTGCAGGTTATAGTTGTGTGTGTGTAAACTAAAATTCTTTGAAAATGTAATAAGTTATTACAAAACGCGTTCAAGTATCGCGTCAGACTAGAAATAAAAATGAATTTTGGAGAATTGATTTTTCAGTTACCATCAACAGTGAAAAGAAACATAAGAAATATTGAGAAAATTCGTGTTAGAATTATTATTCTTTCTTTTCCAGTCATATTTAATAATATGTCTAAAGGAAAGACTGCTACCAAAGTATACTAATATATATATATATATATATATATATATATATATATATATATATATATATATATATATATATATATATATATATATATATAACTGTGCTTGGGGACCCACCACCCTTAATTACCCCTACTCCAAATTAATCAACAAAAATCTGAAATTACAACCATCACACAGAAATAACCTGCACACGTAAATAACATCACATGAAACAAGAAGGTATGACAGGATGTGCAGAATACCCCCGTTGAAAAGCAGAGGTGCATCAGGAACTTCTGAGAGAAGCATACATGTGCAGTACCACACCCAGGCTTTGGTACTGCACATACTGCACAAGGATGGATTGATAAATTAATATATGGACTACTGACTTTAAACACAAGTTTATTGATTTTATTAAAAAAATATATCATATATGTTACATAAATACTTAGGAATTTTTTCATAGAAATTATATTGTTCTGTAAAGGAAGTAAGATTGATGGGAGTCACCTCTGACTCAATTACATTATCAAAAAATAGTTTATTATCTGCTATCAGACAAATTGTGCGTTATTTTCTTCTGAACCATCATGACTTACCCTTTTCCAACAGCTTCATCTTCCTTCTTGACTATCTTCAAATTATTTCTTTCTTCTTTTCTATTTGATGGCTTCAAAATAATGGACGTCTTCGACCCTTCTAAGATATGATCTTTGGGAACCCTGATGAAGGTATTTGCTTCAGCAGTAAGTAGACACTGATGTGCTGAAAATGTGGAAAACATATCATATATAATAAATATATATTTCTTGCAAAAAACAAAACACCAAAATCACAGAAATTTGGAACCATAGTAGTCTGTAGACAGAGGCCACCAGGCATTACAACAATCGGTAGACAGAGACCAAGAAGGGCAATTGTGGTGCCACAATGGTTTCCAAGAATCCTAGCATAGATTATTTGAGTTAAAATTGGTTTACTTTTACCAAGGGGTCATTTGGAGGTAGGCCCACCCCAGTACCCACTGTGTGTGTATTCTTCCAAATAGTGTAGAGGTGCCATAGGCACAATCAGAGCACTGTATAAACATCAGAGGTCCGCGGTTGTTCAACGTCCTCCCAGCGACTATAAGAAATATTGCCGGAACAACCGTGGACATCTTCAAGAGAAAACTGGACTGTTTTCTAAGAGAAGTTCCAGATCAGCCGAGCTGTGGTGGGTATGTGGCCCTGCGGGCCGCTCCAAGCAACAGCCTGGTGGACAAAACACTCACAAGTCAAGTCTGGCCTTGGGCCGGGCTTGGGAAGTAGAAGAACTCCCAGAACCCCATCAAGCAGGTGTAATGTACTCAGGTAACTAGTGCCCAGACACAGAAACTAGACACCTCTAGACACCAAACTAGACACAGACACTAGACAGAGTTCCACATAAGAGGTTGTTCTGGAAACTGGAAAATATTGGAGGAGTGACAGGCACGCTTCTAACATGGATGAAAAATTTTCTGACTGATAGAAAAATGAGGGCTGTGATCAGAGGCAATGTATCGGACTGGAGAAATGTCACAAGTGGAGTACCACAGGGTTCAGTTCTTGCACCAGTGATGTTTATTGTCTACATAAATGATCTACCAGTTGGTATACAGAATTATATGAACATGTTTGCTGATGATGCTAAGATAATAGGAAGGATAAGAAACTTAGATGATTGTCATGCCCTTCAAGAAGACCTGGACAAAATAAGTACATTGAGCGCCACTTGGCAAATGGAATTTAATGTTAATAAATGCCATGTTATGGAATGTGGAATAGGAGAACATAGACCCCACACAACCTATATTTTATGTGAGAAATCTTTAAAGAATTCTGATAAAGAAAGAGATCTAGGGGTGGTTCTAGATAGAAAACTATCACCTGAGGACCACATAAAGAATATTGTGCGAGGAGCCTATGCCACGCTTTCTAACTTCAGAATTGCTTTTAAATACATGGATGGCGATATACTAAAGAAATTGTTCACGACCTTTGTTAGGCCAAAGCTAGAATATGCAGCAGTTGTGTGGTGCCCATATCTTAAGAAGCACATCAACAAACTGGAAAAGGTGCAAAGACATGCTACTAAGTGGCTCCCAGAACTAAAGGGCAAGAGCTACGAGGAGAGGTTAGAGGCATTAAATATGCCAAAACTAGAAGACAGAAGAAAAAGAGGTGATATGATCACTACATACAAAATAGTAACAAGAATTGATAAAATCGATATGGAAGATTTCTTGAGACCTGGAACGTTAAGAACAAGAGGTCATAGATACAAACTAGCTAAACACAGATGCCGAGAAATATAAGAAAATTCACTTTCGCAAACAGAGTGGTAGACGGTTGGAACAAGTTAGGGGAGAAGGTGGTGGAGGCCAAGACCGTCAGTTGTTTCAAAGCGTTATATGACAAAGAGTGCTGGGAAGACGGGACACCACGAGCGTAGCTCTCATCCTGTAACTACACTTAGGTAATTACCTAAGTGTAATTACCTCTACTGTAAGATAACTAGTGGGAAAATGCAAGTAATGCAATCTAACAAGTGAACAAAACAAATTAAGAGTGCGACACGTGGTAGCAACGCTGCCACTATGAAAACACCCACTACTCCATCGACCGGGATAATTTTTTAGCAAGAGGAGGAGGAGAAGAATGGCTAAAAATGACCAGACTCTACCACCAACTCGGTCAAATTCAACTTCAATAATAAACAGATAAACTGGGAGCAAATAAACAAGGACTGCACAGAAATAAACTGGGAAGAACAGCTAGAAAATGCATATCTGAACTAGTGCCTGGAAAAAATAAGCTCAGTAGCACTAAAAATATGTTTAAACCGCATACCCCTATGAAAAAAGAGGAAGAGATGCAGATTGGAACGAGAACGTCGTTCCCTATATAGGCAAAGAAAGCGAATCGCGGAACAACTTGAGAGTCGCACCCTATCTCAAGAACGGCGAAGAAGGTTATGTAGAGAAATAGAAAATATTGAACTCAAGCTACAAGAATCATACAAAACCCAGGAGAGGCAAAGAGAGCAAAAGGCCATCAGTGAAATAGAGAGGAATCCGAAATATTTTTTCTCCTATGCAAAATCAAGATCAAAAACCACATCTAGTATCGGGCCCCTGCGAAAGGGAGATGGAACTTTCACCGATGACAACAAAGAAATGAGCGAGCTACTGAGGAAGCAATACGACTGTTTTCTGCGAGCCATTAAACGCACTAAAGATTTCTAACCAAAATGAGTTTTTCATGGATATGATACCAACATCAAATCATATATCAGACGTCACCCTATCCCCACTGGATTTTGAAGAAGCCATAAACAGTATGCCTATGCACTCTGCACCAGGCCCGGATTCTTGGAACTCCATATTCATCAAGAACTGTAAAAAAACACTATCACAGGCCATCCACATTATGTGGAGACAAAGCCTAGATACTGGCGTTATCCCTGATATACTAAAACCAGCAGAGATAGCACCACTTTATAAAGGAGGAAATAAGGCAGAGGCAAAAAATTAGACCGATAGCACTAACATCGCACATCATAAAAAATTTTGAGATAGTGCTAAGAAGTAAGATCACAAAATACATGGAATCACAGCATCTGCATAACCCCGGACAACATGGTTTCAGAACAGGGCGCTCTTGCCTGTCGCAGTTGCTGGACCACTATGATATGGCATTAGATGCTATGGAAGACAAACAAAATGCTGATGTAATTTACAAAGATTTCGTAAAAGCTTTTGATAAATGACCATGGTGTTATTGCACATAAAATGCGTTCAAAAGGAATTACCGGAAAAATAGGTAGATGGATCTACAATTTCCTGACTAACAGAACACAATGTGTAATAGTCAACAAAATAAAATCCAGCCCATCAACCGTGAAGAGCTCAGTCCCCCAGGGTACTGTGTTTGCTCCAGTACTTTTTTTCATCCTCATATCGGACATAGACAAGAACACAACCTATAGCACTGTATCATCCTTTGCAGATGACACTAGGATCTTCATGAGAGTAGGCAACATAGAGGACACAGAAAACCTCCAATCAGATGTAGATCAGGTCTTTCTATGGGCTACAGAAAATAATATGGTGTTTAACGAAGATTAGTTCCAGCTCATGCGCTATGGACAAAATGAAAATATAAAAACGGAAACCACGTAAAAAACTCGGGCAAATTATAACATAGAACGAAAAGGCAATGTCAATGATCTGGGTGTACTCATGTCTGAAGACTTTACCTTTAAAGAACATAATAAAGTAGCCGTCACAACTGCAAGAAAAATGACAGGTTGGATAACAAGAACTTTTCACACTAGAGATCCTATACCGATGATGATACTTTTCAAAATGCTTGTGCTCTCTAGAGTGGAGTACTGCTGCACAATGACAGCCCCTTTCAAAGCTGGAGAAAATGCTGACCTGAAGAGCATGCAGAGAACCTTTACTGCTAGAATCCACTCAGTAAACCATCAGTAAAAATTATTACTCAGTAAAAAAAGTAAAACATCTAAACTATTGGGACCGACTAAAGAGCCTAAATCTGTACTCCCTTGAGCGCAGGCGGGAGAGATACATAATAATTTACACGTGGAAAATATTAGAGGGGCTGGTCCCAAACCTGCACACAGAAATAACATCACATGAGACCAGAAGACATGGCAGGATGTGCAGAATACCCCCATTGAAAAGCAGAAGTGCAACAGGTACTCTGAGAGAGAACTCTATCAACATCAAAGGCCTGAGACTGTTCAACACGCTTCCGCTACACATAAGGGGCATAACTGGCAAACCCCTCAGAGTGTTCAAGAGAACTGGATGAGCACCTCCAAAGGATACCTGATCAACCAGGCTGTGACTCATACATCAGGCTGCTCGCAGCCGCATCCAACAGCCTGATTGATCAGTCCAGCAACCAGGAGGCCTGGTCGACGACCGAGCCGCGGGGACGCTAAGCCCCAGAAGCACCTCAAGGTACTTGCCCTACCATCTACATGATTTGATGCTCTGCAAATACAGCACGCATCAATTCATTGCACACTTATATAATAATTATTTGAGAATATATAACAAGTACTTTATATTTTTTTTTTTTTATATTTGTAGCTATACAATATTTGTATCCCTGGTTTCCATACAGTGTATTCTAAACAAAATATATATTAACAAAACACATCACAACAAATAGTTGACAGCTGGTAGACTGCCAAATAACAAAAAGAGCTTTGAATATATGATCAGATATTCTTGAGATGGGACAGGAACCAAAGACTCGCCAGGTCCAAAAAGCACACTTGAAGCCTCCCCAAAACCTCCATTCATTCATTCACAAACTTCTCCCAAGACCAAATGATCCAAGGTATGATTCAAATATTGAAATATATTCCCCAAAGATCAAAATATCCAAGATATGATCAAAATATTCAATCAAAACTAGTGACATCAAATCAGCTTATAGAGTGGGTATCAAATCAAGAGGAGGGTATAAATAACAGGAGAATTTGAGTTAAACTAGATAGCTGCTTCCGCAAGTCAGACCTTTTCAAATCTGCAGTCTCTAGTAAATCAAATGTTTATGTGAATAAATGTCTGACCAGGTTCAGACAAAATCTCTTATTTAAACTGCGGGGTTTCTGGAAAAATTCCCCTGTAATTAAACATTGTTTTGTGGGAGACAATACAATTATAGCTAGGGGGACTGACACTGGAAAACCCGATTTTATAACAACTGAAGCTCACCTCAATTCTCCTGAATGACTGTGGGATAGCTGCTGAATAACCAGAGTTCAAATTATAACCTCATTTAACTACCACTGTGTACTTTAGCTGTGCCTTTCCTTCCAAAAGGTTTTAACTTAAAAAAAAAAATGGGTCTTCTTTATTATTGTCTTTTTTTTCTTTTTTTTACTTCCTTGTTCCATAGTACACTGGCTTTGCCTGTGTCCTCTAGTATAAACTTTATCATCCAGTGTACCTGAGTGTATCTCAATTTAATCTACCACATTTTGTTTTAGTGTTTTAGTGTAACTTTAATATTAAACTATAGTGTACTTATTATATTATAGTAAGTAAGCTATTCATTTTATAGATTTCATAATTGCTTTTTGACTTTTATTGGTCATCCATTGTTATTAATTATTCTAGTTCATTTTTACTTTAAGTTCCCATAAGTTTTCATTACTTAAATTACCATTAAGTTTATATTACTTTACAATTTTTAAATCTTTAAAATTTATAACTAAAACTGGACAAACTGGAGGAATGGCCCAAGAATATATACACCAGTTGATTGACAGTTGAGACACGGGACCATAGAGCCAATCCTCAACCCCTGCAAACACAACTAGGTGAGTACAAGTTTTGCTTAGAAATCGAAGAATGAGTTTTGATTACCTGTCACAGTTGTATCTTGAGAAAGTCGGTGTTTCTTCATTTTTTTCAAGGACTTATCCTCTTGCTCTACATTCTTGTCTTTCGCTTCCCTGATCTTCCTATTTTGATTTTCCTGAATATGAACTGAAAATAAGGAAAACCTGAATAAAATATATATCCTCATTAAACAAAAATTGTGTTTCTCTACAGCTGCAGCTACAGATAACACACAGCCACTCTACTTGAATTAATGCACATGCTACACACACAAACACAATACTTCAAATCTACAAAAGTGACAGCAGAGAAGACCCACT
Source organism: Procambarus clarkii (assembly GCF_040958095.1). NCBI lineage: Eukaryota > Metazoa > Arthropoda > Malacostraca > Decapoda > Cambaridae > Procambarus > Procambarus clarkii. The sequence goes on along the minus strand of NC_091199.1, from coordinate 1,970,809 downwards.
CAATTATAGACCTGTATCATTGACAAGTGTAATAGTCAAAATATTGGAAAAAATAACAAAAACTAAATGGGTAGAACACTGGGGGAGAAATGATATAATATCAGACAGACAGTATGGTTTTTGATCTAGAAGATCCGGTGTATCGAATTTACTCAGTTTCTATGATCGAGCAACAGAGATTTTACAGGAAAGAGATGGTTGGGTTGACTGCATCTATCTGGACCTAAAAAACGCTTTTGATAGAGTTCCACATAAAGAGGTTGTTGATTGGCATGCCCTTCAAGATGACCTGGACAAAATAAGTGTATGGAGCACCACTTGGCAAATGGAATTTAATGTGAATAAATGTCATGTTATGGAATGTGGAATAGGAGAACATAGACCCCACACAACCTATAAATTATGTGAGAAATCCTTAAAAAATTCTGATAAAAAAAAAAGAGATCTAGGGATGGTTCTAGATAGAAAAGTATCACCGGAGGACCACATAAAGAATGTTGTGCGAGGAGCCTATGCTACACTTTCTAACTTCATAATTGCTTTTAAATACATGGATGGTAAAATACTAAAGAAATTGTTCTATATAAATGTACAAACAAATATTTCTTAATGTTAATCCGGATCTGAAATTCTTCCTGGCCATGTAATAGAATCCCAATAAATCAATATATGAAAATAAATTTAAAAATTCTTTGATAAACGGATGAGACTTTGTTGGGTAAAGAAGGCATGAACTTCAGGTTGGATTTTTTTTATATATATATATATATATATATATATATATATATATATATATATATATATATATATATATATATATATATATATATATATATATATATATATATGCGAACAAGCCTCAATGGTCCCCAGGACAATATGCAACTGAAAACTCACACCCCAGAAGTGACTCGAACCCATACTCCCAGAAGCAACGCAACTGGTATGTACAAGACGCCTTAATCCACTTGACCAACACGACCGGACAAAATGAGGTGATAGCCGAGGCTATTTGAACCACCCCACCGCCGGCACTCGGATAGTAATCTTGGGCATAGCATTTTACCAAATCACCTCATTCTTTGGGGCACACGTGAGGAACACAAATGCGAACAAGCCTGAATGGTCCCCAGGACAATATGCAACTGAAAACTCACACCCCAGAAGTGACTCGAACCCATACTCCCAGAAGCAACGCAACTGGTATGTACAAGACGCCTTAATCCACTTGACCAACACGACCGGACAAAATGAGGTGATAGCCGAGGCTATTTGAACCACCCCACCGCCGGCACTCGGATAGTAATCTTGGGCATAGCATTTTACCAAATCACCTCATTCTTTGGGGCACACGTGAGGAACACAATTGCGAACAAGCCTGAATGGTCCCCAGGACAATATGCAACTGAAAACTCACACCCCAGAAGTGACTCGAACCCATACTCCCAGAAGCAACGCAACTGGTATGTACAAGACGCCTTAATCCACTTGACCAACACGACCGGACAAAATGAGGTGATAGCCGAGGCTATTTGAACCACCCCACCGCCGGCACTCGGATAGTAATCTTGGGCATAGCATTTTACCAAATCACCTCATTCTTTGGGGCACACGTGAGGAACACAAATGCGAACAAGCCTGAATGGTCCCCAGGACAATATGCAACTGAAAACTCACACCCCAGAAGTGACTCGAACCCATACTCCCAGAAGCAACGCAACTGGTATGTACAAGACGCCTTAATCCACTTGACCAACACGACCGGACAAAATGAGGTGATAGCCGAGGCTATTTGAACCACCCCACCGCCGGCACTCGGATAGTAATCTTGGGCATAGCATTTTACCAAATCACCTCATTCTTTGGGGCACACGTGAGGAACACAAATGCGAACAAGCCTGAATGGTCCCCAGGACAATATGCAACTGAAAACTCACACCCCAGAAGTGACTCGAACCCATACTCCCAGAAGCAACGCAACTGGTATGTACAAGACGCCTTAATCCACTTGACCAACACGACCGGACAAAATGAGGTGATAGCCGAGGCTATTTGAACCACCCCACCGCCGGCACTCGGATAGTAATCTTGGGCATAGCATTTTACCAAATCACCTCATTCTTTGGGGCACACGTGAGGAACACAATTGCGAACAAGCCTGAATGGTCCCCAGGACAATATGCAACTGAAAACTCACACCCCAGAAGTGACTCGAACCCATACTCCCAGAAGCAACGCAACTGGTATGTACAAGACGCCTTAATCCACTTGACCAACACGACCGGACAAAATGAGGTGATAGCCGAGGCTATTTGAACCACCCCACCGCCGGCACTCGGATAGTAATCTTGGGCATAGCATTTTACCAAATCACCTCATTCTTTGGGGCACACGTGAGGAACACAAATGCGAACAAGCCTGAATGGTCCCCAGGACAATATGCAACTGAAAACTCACACCCCAGAAGTGACTCGAACCCATACTCCCAGAAGCAACGCAACTGGTATGTACAAGACGCCTTAATCCACTTGACCAACACGACCGGACAAAATGAGGTGATAGCCGAGGCTATTTGAACCACCCCACCGGCGGCACTTGGATAGTAATCTTGGGCATAGCATTTTACCAAATCACCTCATTCTTTGGGGCACACGTGAGGAACACAATTGCGAACAAGCCTGAATGGTCCCCAGGACAATATGCAACTGAAAACTCACACCCCAGAAGTGACTCGAACCCATACTCCCAGAAGCAACGCAACTGGTATGTACAAGACGCCTTAATCCACTTGACCAACACGACCGGACAAAATGAGGTGATAGCCGAGGCTATTTGAACCACCCCACCGCCGGGGGTGGCGGTGGGATATATATATATATATATATATATATATATATATATATATATATATATATATATATATATATATATATATATATATATGTCGTACAAAGTAGCCAGAACGTACTTTTTGGCCTACTATGCAAGGCCAAATTTGCCTAATAAGCCAAATTTTCCTGAATTAATATATTTTCTCTAATTTTTTTCTTATGAAATGATAAAGATACCCATTTCATTATGTATGAGGTCAATTTTTTTTTATTGGAGTTAAAAGTAACCTAGATATATGACCGAACCTAACCAACCCTACCTAACCTAACCTAACCTATGTTTATAGGTTAGGTTTGGTTAGGTAGTCGAAAAAGTTAGGTTAGGTTAGGTTAGGTAGGTTAGGTAGTCGAAAAACAATTAATTCATGAAAACTTGGCTTATTAGGCAAATTGGGCCTTGCATAGTAGGCTGAGAAGTGCGTTCTGGCTACTAGGTACGACATATATATATATATATATATATATATATATATATATATATATATATATATATATATATATATATATTAGTATATTTTGGTAGCAGTCTTTCCTGTAGACATATATTATTAAATATGACCGAAAAAGTAAGATTAATAATTCTAACACGAATTTTCTCAATCTTTCGTACATTACGCTTCACTGTTGGAGGTAAATCAAAAATTAATTCTCCAAAATTCATTTTTTTATTTCTAGTCTGACGCGACACGGGCGCGTTTCGTAAAACTTATTACATTTTCAAAGACTTTAGTTCACAAATACACAACTGAATAGAACTTACGTATCTCCGAGTTTATATCTACATTTGAGTGAGGTGGGAGGGGTGATGTGGCATTAACACAAGACAGAACAAGAGGGGATATTAATAGGGTATTAAAAGTATCAACACAAGACAGAACACAAACAATGGGTATTGAATAGAAGTGTTTGTAGAAAGCCTATTGGTCCATATTTCTTGATGCTTCTATATTGGAGCGGAGTCTTGAGGTGGGTAGAATATAGTTGTGCAATAATTGGCTGTTGATTGCTGGTGTTGACTTCTTGATGTGTAGTGCCTCGCAAACGTCAAGCCGCCTGCTATCGCTGTATCTATCGATGATTTCTGTGTTGTTTACTAGGATTTCTCTGGCGATGGTTTGGTTGTGGGAAGAGATTATATGTTCCTTAATGGAGCCCTGTTGCTTATGCATCGTTAAACGCCTAGAAAGAGATGTTGTCTTGCCTATATACTGGGTTTTTTGGAGCTTACAGTCCCCAAGTGGGCATTTGAAGGCATAGACGACGTTAGTCTCTTTTAAAGCGTTCTGTTTTGTGTCTGGAGAGTTTCTCATGAGTAGGCTGGCCGTTTTTCTGGTTTTATAGTAAATCGTCAGTTGTATCCTCTGATTTTTGTCTGTAGGGATAACGTTTCTATTAACAATATCTTTCAGGACCCTTTCCTCCGTTTTATTTCTTTCCAGCCTGTACTCCTCTTGACATACCAGAAAATATTCTGAGGAAACTACTCCAAGCTTGTACTAAAGAGGCACCCTTCTTGAGCCCGGATGGGCACATGTATAAGCAAGTAGATGGGGTCGCCATGGGTTCTCCCCTAGGTGTCCTGTTTGCAAACTTCTATATGGGTACCATCGAGCAAAAAGTCTTAGTCGACATGAACTTGAAACCGGCCATATACTGCAGGTATGTTGACGACATTTTTACACAGGTACCTGATGTCAGACATCTGCAGGAGCTGAAGGAGGCATTTGAGCAGAGTTCCGTGCTGCGTTTCACTTACGAGATGGAAAAGGATGGGAAGCTGCCCTTTCTAGATGTAACAGTCATGGAAAAGGGTGGAGGTTTCCACACTGCAGTCTACACTAAGGAAACAAACATAGGAATGTGCCTAAATGCCAACAGCGACTGCCCCGACAGGTACAAGAGGAGTGTTGTTAACGCATATGTCGACCGTGCTCTCAGCCACAGCTCAGAATGGAAGCAAGTCGATGAAGAACTCTGTAGGGTAAGGCAGGTCCTAGTCAATAACGGCTTCTCCAATGGTTTCGTCGAAGACATCATAAGAAGGAAAGTGAAAAGCCATGCAACCTCTGAAGAGACAACTAACACAACACCTATACCCCCTATTAGACTATTTTACAGGAACTTCTTTTCCACAGCTCATAAAACGGAGGAAAGGGTCCTGAAAGATATTGTTAATAGAAACGTTATCCCTACAGACAAAAATCAGAGGATACAACTGACGATTTACTATAAAACCAGAAAAACGGCCAGCCTACTCATGAGAAACTCTCCAGACACAAAACAGAACGCTTTAAAAGAGACTAACGTCGTCTATGCCTTCAAATGCCCACTTGGGGACTGTAAGCTCCAAAAAACCCAGTATATAGGCAAGACAACAACATCTCTTTCTAGGCGTTTAACGATGCATAAGCAACAGGGCTCCATTAAGGAACATATAATCTCTTCCCACAACCAAACCATCGCCAGAGAAATCCTAGTAAACAACACAGAAATCATCGATAGATACAGCGATAGCAGGCGGCTTGACGTTTGCGAGGCACTACACATCAAGAAGTCAACACCAGCAATCAACAGCCAATTATTGCACAACTATATTCTACCCACCTCAAGACTCCGCTCCAATATAGAAGCATCAAGAAATATGGACCAATAGGCTTTCTACAAACACTTCTATTCAATACCCATTGTTTGTGTTCTGTCTTGTGTTGATACTTTTAATACCCTATTAATATCCCCTCTTGTTCTGTCTTGTGTTAATGCCACATCACCCCTCCCACCTCACTCAAATGTAGATATAAACTCGGAGATACGTAAGTTCTATTCAGTTGTGTATTTGTGAACTAAAGTCTTTGAAAATGTAATAAGTTTTACGAAACGCGCCCGTGTCGCGTCAGACTAGAAATAAAAAAATGAATTTTGGAGAATTAATTTTTGATTTACCTCCAACAGTGAAGCGTAATGTACGAAAGATTGAGAAAATTCGTGTTAGAATTATTAATCTTACTTTTTCGGTCATATTTAATAATATATATATATATATATATATATATATATATATATATATATATATATATATATATATATATATATATATATGTCGTACCTAGTAGCCAGAACGCACTTCTCAGCCTACTATGCAAGGCCTGATTTGCCTAATAAGCCAAGTTTTCCTGAATTAATATATTTTCACTAATTTTTTTCTAATGAAATGATCGAGCTACCCATTTCATTATGTATGAGGTCAATTTTTTTTTATTGGAGTTAAAATTAACGTAGATATATGACCGAACCTAACCAACCCTACCTAACCTAACCTAACCTATCTTTATATGTTAGGTTAGGTTAGGTAGCCGAAAAAGTTAGGTTAGGTTAGGTAGTCGAAAAACAATTAATTCATGAAAACTTGGCTTATTAAGCAAATTGGGCCTTGCATAGTAGGCTGAGAAGTGCGTTCTGGCTACTAGGTACGACATATATATATATATATATATATATATATATATATATATATATATATATATATATATATATATGTCGTACCTAATAGCCAGAACGCACTTTTCAGCCTACTATTCAAGGCCCGATTTGCCTAATAAGCCAAGTTTTCATGAATTAATGTTTTTTCGTCTACCTAACCTACCTAACCTAACCTAACCTAGCTTTTTTTGGCTACCTAACCTAACCTTACATATAAATATAGGTTAGGTTAGGTTAGGTAGGGTTGGTTAGGTTCGTTCATATATCTACGTTAATTTTAACTCCAATAAAAAAAAATTGACCTCATACATAGAGAAAAGGGTTGCTTTATCATTTCATAAGAAAAAAATTATAGTAAATATATTAATTCAGGAAAACTTGGCTTATTAGGCAAATCGGGCCTTGAATAGTAGGCTGAGAAGTGAGTTCTGGCTACTAGGTACGACATATATATATATATATATATATATATATATATATATATATATATATATATATGTTGTACCTAGTAGCCAGAACGTCATACTCGGCCTACTATGCAAGGCCCGATTTGCCTAATAAGCCAAGTTTTCCTGAATTTATGTATTTTTCTCATTTTTTTCTTATGAAATGATGAATCATTCCATTTCATTATTTATAAGTTAATTTTTTTAAATTTGAGTTAAAACTAACGTAGATATATGACCGAACCTAACCTATCTAAACGTAACCTATACTCACACAACTAAGTCAATAATTTATGTTACTAATATAATACAATAATAATAATTCAAATAAACTAATTGGAAACAATTTATTGAAAATAAAGTAAATCAATCGGCCTATTAGCCAAATCGGGGATTGCATAGTAGGGCAAGAAGTGAGTTCTGGCTACTAGGTACGACATATATATATGTGTATGTAAATATATATATATATATATATATATATATATATATATATATATATATATATATATATATATATATATATAGATAAAAAAAAAAAAAAAAAAAAATATTCAAGGAAGGGGGTGGTAGGAGAAAAGCACACAGAAACTGTATTGGAGGGGATCTAAACATTCCCTCTAATGCGTTATGCGTGGTTTCCTCCGAGGCTATGGGTCCCCCTTCTTCCAGCTATATATATATATAAAAGATTTCTTACATTCTTGAACAGACACTAGCATGCATAGCTTTTTGGGCAAGTCCTTAATCCTAATTTTAACACTCACATTCCCAGTAAGCAGCCCATATCAGCTGTCTAACTCCCAAGTACCTATTTACTGTTAGGTGAATAGGTGCATCAGGGCAAAAGAAACTGCCCATTTGTTTCAGCATCTAATAAAAATAGAACCTTGACCCTTAGGATTACAAACACAGAGCACTGTCCACTGAGCCGTCAGGCCCTGATGTTAATTTTAATATTACTGTGAACTGGAATACATGAAATAAACTATATCAGCAGTCAAGTATAATACAACTAACAATTGAATTAATAGTGGTCCAGAACGGACCGAAACGTCTTTGTATTTTCATCTTTTTGTGTGTGGTTAGGACAACATTCTTCAGCAACATTATTGTGACTCATCAGCTGTATAAAATACATCTACTTTATACAACAAATCAGTAATGTAATTGTGGAACCTAAAAACTTGTCTAAAATATATACAAGTTTTGCTTTGAATTTAAAAAACGAAGAATGAGTTTTGATTACCTTTAATAGTTGAATCTTCAGAGAGTCTTCGTTTTTTCTTCATTTTCTTTAACTTAAGCTCTTGCTCCCCATTCTTTTCTTTTGCCTCACTGATGTTGATATCTTCTTGGGCACCTATATTATTTGTTGGTATCTTGTTGACACTTGATCCAGTGTCCTTCATGTATGCTGAAAATTAAGAAACATGCGTAAATTTAATATGGTATCATTATTACAAAATATGTCCTCCAAAAAACTTTAATTGAAAGAAACACTGAAATGTGAAATTTGGCAGCAATGAGGAACTATGTCATTATGGGAATTTTGGTACCCATATGTAAAGGAAGTCTCATTATCTGATGATATAGACCTGATGCAAAGTAAAGTGTGTCAAAATTATTTGCACACCCTCCTCCACTATGTGATGGAGTGAAAAAAGATATGTGAATTCGGATAATTCTATAACAAATGTTCAAGATATGAGGAAATATTTCATTCAAAATGATCTGCTGCCAGAAATCTTGGTCAAATATCACCAGTTTGCTAACTGTATGTAGTAACTAAGTGATTGTAACCTATCCACCGCTGTCCACTGGATGGAGGTAGTGTGCACGATAAACATATCAATTGTGACACTAGCTCTCCACACATGTCAGTTGCTTAATTTAAAAACTGTACTCATGGTCGGTCTCGAGCCCCTTGTCAATGTGGTGATGTGCATGGAATTATGTAATTAGGTCATCAAGATTGAAACTTGCTTAGCTAAAATGAATTGCTTGATTCAGTCCCGGAGCCAATTAATTATGTGCCTCTGCAACCATTTCCACTACCGCTAACAACATGGATATGGGATGCATAATATATGAACTAAACTACTGTACTATGTAAATGCTTTTCATTATTGCCAACACAAAGGAACATGCAGGTTTTATGATTTTCATTGTTAGCTTATGCAAAATAATAATAATAATAATTACCAAGATAAAACAATTCGGTGAGATTATTAACATTTTTGCTTGACAGACCACTTCCTGGTAGCATGCCCTTTGTGGTATTTCTATTGCCGACCTTAAAATAGATGACAGCAACTTGATAACCACCACCTTGTAGTTTGGAGACCTGCAATACAACAAAATAGTTACAAATATAACTAAAATATTTTTAGTGTTAATTTGAACAGTGTTCAAGAGATATGGCTTCAATTATAAAAAAAAAGAGATTAACTTTATGATTACAGAATATAAGATGGGATAACCATAAGCACCTGAAACAGACAGCATCCCTCCCTCATACAGCATTGGGTACATCTGCAAAAGCGCAGAAGTACCGAAGTAGCTTAAGATGTACTTTTCTTACCTAGTTTAAGAGACCTACTGATAGTTATATCATTAAAGTATAATTACATAACTAATGGAAATTAAAAAAATATAAAATAACACAAAAATACTTATATAATGCACATTACTTTATTATTAACATCAATAAGTACAGTATCCACCAAAATTGAAAATGTTAATACTAATTAATTATCAAATGGCTTAAAATCTGTTTATTTGTGGGAAAATTTAAAACCTAACAGAATGGATATTAATACAATATGATACAATTCTAATTGAAGAAATAACAGAATGCATGAAATACTTACAGATTTTTTCATGGCTTTAAATGATCTGCAAAGGTTTTGATGCTTAGCAGCTCTTCGACCCATTTCCTTATATTTCTCCTCCCGCTCTACATCACCCTTACGCTTTTCATCTATAAAGCTGTGTCCACAGTTGCAGAAATGTCGACGAACACTAATGACATTACTGCAGATGGGACAACACCGCTGGAAAGGTTTCTTCTGGCCTGTAAATAAAGATAATCTGGGCAATCATAAAAAAGAGCAAAATGTTTAAAATGTAATACAGTGGTACAAAAAACACCGTAGCAGCATAATGAAAGACCACAAAGCAGTACAGTGCTACAGAAGACTGAGCAGAGAATTGTGATTGTATTATTGAGAACCTGTACAGTACCAGATTTTATTAATTACACAAGTAAACCAAATTTAATATGTTTAAATAAGAGAAGAATAATCTGGAATTTTCAATGTAAATCAAAATTGCAATTTGTGAACTGCAAGTAATTGAATTGGGACTCAAATACTTATTTGACTAAGTTTTTTGATCTTCCAATAATAATTAATTAATATTCAACTTAACTAACATTTTGTGGTATTAATAAAGTTTGAAATAGATATGCAATTCTAACAGACAAAATTGACAAAACAAAATTAAGATTTTACACTCGATATCTAATGATAATATGAACTTACACCCAAATAAAATTAATAACATACAAAAATAAAATTTAAAGTATATATTATAAACAAATCACAATTATAATGTAACTTACTTGAATTACTGGAAGCCATTGCTGTAATGTTCTCTCAGATAGAATTGTTGACAATGTTGTAATGTTGCAATTGATAATGTTGTCTGATTTAAATTTTACCTAAAAAAAACAAAAATAAATTATTAACAGATATACAATAGCATCAGTTTAGATTAATTATAAAAAAAACAAAAATGCATATTTTTCATATATATTTTTTCATGCATATTTTTCTACCTTGCATATAAATGCAAGGTAGAATGCATATATGCACCACTAAGATGGTGGTGCATGTATTTTATAACACATTTGAACAATGAAACTTTACAGATGATACAGAAGACACAAGTAAATTGGCACTGTAGGATACATTGAAAAAACAGAAATAACAGTGATAAGTTACAGGTGCTGAAGTATGGTAGAAACGAGGAAATTAAATGAAACAAGAAACACAGGACACAATCAGACCTACTCTAAGAAGGAATAAACATGCAAGAGATCTGATAATTACGACGTCTGACGACCTCACACTTTGTGAACATAACCGAGGAAATATAGTGGCGGCCAGAAAAATAATGGGATGGTTTATGAGAATGTTAAAATTCAAAGACCCCACCCACAGTAATGCTAATACTATTCAAATAACTGGTGCTGTCCCATCTTGAGTATTGCTCGGTACTGACTCCCCCTTTCTGAACAGGAGAAATCTCTGAATTAGAGGAAATAAAGAGACCATAAACAGCAAACATATAAATGATAAAACATCTAAATAATTGAGACCGTCTCAAAGCTCTCAAAATGTACTCTCTGGACAGGAGACAAGAATGGTATCAAATAATACATATATGTAAGATACTAGAGGGCCAGGTCCCAAATTTGCACAGCATAATATAACAACATACTGGAGCTAAAGATACAGAAGGAAATTAAAATTAGGTGTCATAGGTACAATCAGAGAGCAGAGTCTTAACAGTAGGGGGTTCAAGGGCTGTTTGCTAGGCTAGGCAAGGGTAGAGTAGGCTTGGCTAGTGTTGGCTAGGTTATGCTAGGAAGAAGTAGGCTAGGGTGATTTACTCCACCAGTAATTGGCGGTCTGTCTAATTACAAGCTACCACAAGCTACACAAGCTTCACATAGCTTCCTGGCAATATGTTAGTAATGAATAAATAAGATATATTTACTCATTATAATGTTGGTACTGAATGTACAACACGAAAAAACATAATTTTAATCTGAAAAAGTATCTTTTTATAAAGAAATTAGACGAAAATAAAGAAATGGTGACACCAAATCAAGTCGACGATCCAAGCATCGGTTAGGTTAGGTTAGGTTAGGTTAGGTTAGGTTAGGTTAGGTTAGGTTAGGTTTGGTTTGGTTTGGTTAAGTTAAGTTAGGTTAGATTTGGTTAGGTTAGATTTGGTTAGGTTAGATTTGGTTAGGTTAGATTTGGTTAGGTTAGATTTGGTTAGGTTTGATTAGGTTAGGTTAGGTTAGGTCAGCCTAACATATCATATTTATTCATTACTAACGTAGTGCCAGGAAGCTTTGTGAAGCTTGTGTAGCTTGTGGTAGCTTGTGGTAATTAGACAGACCCGTAATTGGGGGGAAAGGGGGGAGGGGGGAACCTCAATATAAGCCTAATTTGTAGCTTCCTGTTCTCCGAAACAATGATTTATTTTACGTCAGGCTTTCAGCACAGCCGCATAAAAAAACCTGGTTATTTATTTATTAATATATGAGAAGGTACACTGGGTGTTAAGAGAGAAAATGGGAATAATGAAGATTTTACAATCTTGCCCGAAACGCTATGCGTACTAGTGGCTTTAGGTATTGTATGTACTACCTTTATCTATAAATCAAACAGAATGTTTGTACTGTAACTCTGCATCTATGTATATATTTTTCCTAAATAAATTATTATTATTATTGTAAAGCCACTAGCACGCATAGCGTTTCGGGCAAAGATCCCGTACCCAGAAGCTGGGTATCTTTTGTTGCCCTGTGACTACTCTTATGACATTCCCTAACTCTTATGACATTCCCTAACAGTATTGTTAAACTAATAACAATGAACAGTAGTTCAATATTACCGGAATAATCCAACTCATGTGGCCATATTTTTGTTGTGAAGCCCGGTTGTTCAGTTTGTATACAGCATACGAAGGTTAATCTAACCGAAAACCAGTCTTAAAAATGTCTTTCCATTGCTAAAAAATCCTAAGATATAATTATTTACAATAATACACTGGTTGTTTTTGTTGATTTAGAGGCGATGACATGAGTAAACTGGTTATGTTGTGTTGATTTAGGGGCAACGAACTGTGGTTATTAGACTATGTTTTGTACATAAGCAAAAAACAAGGTGTAATTCTTTTAATTATAACAATAATAACGACAAAAAGTTAATAATTAATGTACTTGTTAAGCAAAATTCGCAATATCTTAGTTTTCTTTACGAAAAAAAATAAAAGACATCTGGATTCAAGTTCAAGTATGTTTATTGAGATAAGCAATAAATACATCTCAAAGAAATAGAGTAGCTTAGGCTATTTCTACCCCCCTCTACTTCAAGTCCCTCAAGTGGCGCACAAATTCAGTGAGTAAAAATAGACATATAACAGTACAAGAATCCCATTTAACATTGCATACAGCATATAATTGTTACATTCTTGGGGCAAAATTCTTGTAGCTCCTAAGTATACTGTCTATTATACCATTATCACACATCCAAACAATTTGAAGCGGTACACTATTTATTTCCTTATTTCTATATTTTTCAATTAGGTGACACTAATACATAATGTTCTAAGGTGTGGGCGTACGGCATACTACATAATTTACATTCCTTATCTTTTTCACTGATATCAACACCGTATTGCCAGATATATTTATATCCTAATCGTAATCTCATGTAAATTGAATCCTTCCAAGTAGACTTTCCTTTACCATAAGTGAAGGACGAATTTGTATTTATTATTGAATAATTCTTAAGTGTGTTACTACTGTCCACCATTGCCATTCTCTTTATCATTTCTTCACCCTCCTGAATCACCTTGAGTCTTGTTTTTATTTGTTTCAAGGTTAACTGACATACAACATCAACAAGAGTTTTTTCAGTGGCTCTCTTCGCTATGTCATCAACTACCTCATTCAACAGTATCCCCACATGTGAAGGGATCCACATGAATCTTACTTTATACCCAGTTTTTTCTAGTCTCTTAACATTCTCTCTACACTCTATCACAATATTCTGATATACTGGGCGTCTGCTATTTAAAGACTCTAACGCTCCTCTGCTGTCAATAAAGAAGTAAGCATTTTTACCACATTTGACTACTTCCTGTAATCCTGCTAATACTCCTTGGAGTTCAGCCTGCGTTGAAGAGACATTGTCAGTTAAGCGGCGTCCAATAACAGTATCTACAGTGCCGATGTCAGTGTACTCCCTGATCAAGACTCCACATCCTGCCTTCCCATCCCTAGCTACTGACCCATCACAATATACATGTAGAGTGTTTTCCGTAGGCAGTTTTCTAATTATACAATCATATGTTGCCCTCAGCTCTCCTATTTCATACATACTTTTTTTCTTATGCAAGGGAGTAATTACTACATCTACATTACAATCCTCCCATGGTGGTGTAAATTTTCTCTTGGGCACAGCAATACACTCTGTAATAACATCATACTTTATAACATTATAACATAATTTATTCATATATACTCTCTTCTTCATCATACACTGTTCACTACTTCCCACCTTTTGAACCGAGAGGATTAATTCATTAGCTCCCCCACCTCTCATTAATCTAATGGCAGAGGCTACATTTATCTCTGAAATTCTATCCCCAATACTCTGCAGATTCAACTCCATCCTCATTATTTCAATCATAGCATTTCTTGGGCATCCTAAGATAATTCTCATTGCTTCATTTTGTACCTTCTCCAACTTGCCCATCCTACCTTTACCAAAACAAGAATTGACAGGTGCAGCATAATCAATAAGAGATCTTACAGTACTCAAGTATAACATTCGTAGCACAGGGACTCCCACTCCCTTTCCTCAGCATGCCAAAGCCTTCAGAGGTTGTAATCTCTTTCGACATTGACCCAACAATCTGTTCATCTCAGCTTCCAAACTCTCATGGGTATATCCAACATATATGCCTAAATATTTATATATATTAACTCTCTCTATATTTTTATCGTTTATTTTCAAAACAATGGGGCTCCGACTTCTACATTCAAACTAAGTTTTGTTTTCATTAACCACCAATCCCATATGGTGACACAGGTTTCCGAAATTGTCCAACACTGTTTGAACCTTTGAAATATTTTTGCCCTGAAACAAAATATCATCGGCATATATGATCGGAGTTACCCCATTTGAGTATCTCTCAGATGCTATCTTATTCATTAGTACATTAAACAGGGTGGGACTCAACACTCCTCCCTGAGGTGTGCCGAGTTCAAAAGACCTCACACCTGACATACAACCTTGATACCACACCTGAGCCTTCCTTTCGTAAAGATAATCTCCTATCCAGCGCAATAATTTCCCTTTAACACCAAGACCAGCTAATTCATATAAAATAACCTCTTTGTTGGCTTTATCAAAAGCTCCTTGTAAATCAATGAAAATTCTATAATAATCATTTTCATTTGCTAGACATTTAATAATACAATCAGAGGTACTTTTTCCTTTGAGGAACCCGAACAAATTACTAGACAGCTGATCACCTATTATATATAAAAGTCTATTTAAAATGATCCTCTCCATCATTTTACAAAAACACGAGGTTAAAGACACAGGTCTATACTCTCCATTGGCTTTAGGGATAGGGATGATCATAGCTTTTTTTCCATTTACTGGGAATACTGCCCTCTTTATAACTAATATTAAAGAGGTCTAAAAGTGGGCTTTTCGTCATAGTGGCAAGTTCATTAAGTATTTCATAAGTTACTCCATCCTCCCCAGGTGCAGTAGATTTCCCAACTTTAATCACCGTTATTAGTTCTTCTCTGGTAATACCTGTGCAAGTGACATCACCACTGTTACCTGCTATAAGTATAAAATCCTTTCTTAGATCTTTCCAAGAATCTAATGACTCTCTCGTTACAGCGGGTAATGAACTAAGTTTGGCAGCTTCCGCCCATTTATTTACGAGCCCATTTGCAATTCCTTGCGGGTCTGGATGTGCAACAAAATTGTCCTTTTTACCCCTTATTTTATTTACGTCTTGCCAGATTTCCTTCAAGTTTCTGTTACTCCCAACTTTCTCTGCAAATTCCTGCCAATACTTGCTCCTAATTTCCTTTCTCTTCTCCCCACACAGCCTAGCAACTGCCAGTAAAGCATTCTTCCCTTCCTCAGTCCTACCATTCCTATTCCAATCCCTGTGAGCTCTCCTCATTGTTAATGTCCACCCCTTAAGCATCTTGTCATGTGTATAATTTTCTTTTCTGGGGGGATGCCTTTTTATACTAGATGGTTTCCGGTTCAATGTTGCATTAAATACATCTACCTCCTTAATTAAATCTTCATAAAATGCTTCTGCCGAAACCGGCTTATAAGTATCATACCAAGACTTAATATGGCCAACAAGACCCCTTAATTCTCCCTCATTAAACTTTAACCTTTTCCTCTGAAGGCAGGCATGCTTTTTATCTAGTTTAAGCTGTATTTGTAATGCAAAATGATCACTTAGCATTTCATCCACAGTAAGACAATTCCCCTCTATGCCCTCAGCATTTATTAAACAAGCATAATCTAATCTCCCTCCCCTCAAATGAGTAGGAGAGGGCTCGCCCAGCAGTTGAACATCTTCATGTTCCTGCAAAAACTGGTACCATCTGCAACCATTCCTATTTGCTTTACCCCTTGATCCTGAAGCTGGATGTCTGGCATTAAAATCCCCTACCACAAGTGTATCTTCAGAAAAGAAGGAATCTGGCAAATATCGTAAATCAAGGGAGCTATCAGAGATGTATAGATTAATGAAATTTAACTCTCGGTCCTTTAATTGTATCCGCAAGCTAATACTTTCAATACCTCTATATCTCTGAGGGATTCCAGTTATCTCGGCAGGTATGGTACTTTTGACATAACATGAGATCCCCCTAGTTCCTCCATCAGCATATAAGTGAAAGCCTCTATAGCCATTTAGCCTCAGTATGCTACCATCCTTATCCCCAGTTTCCTGGAGTGCTACTATGTCAATATCCTCTCTAAGAGTATAATTGTGTACATCCACCGCTCTAGTTTTTAATCCATTAATGTTCCAAGATAATATTCTCAATTTACTTTCATCCATGATTAATAATAAAACTACCTTTGCCCTGTCCGTCACATTCCATGAGATACAAGAGTACCTTAGAAACTTCCTTCCAACACCGTAACATTTTTTCTTTCTCCTCACCTTCACAACTACTACTAACATCGAAGGTAATATTTTTCATATCTATTTTCTTTGTTATTTCTGTAACCCGTTTTACTTTAACCGTTCTTTCACCATTTGTCACAACAGGAGGTTGAACACCGCTAACACTACTAGAAAGTGTATTCTCCTGACTATCCTCTATCATCGTTACCTCATGCACATCATTACTTTCTTCTACGCACGTTTCACTTTCCATTTCACGTCTCGTTTTACTTTCAATTACACGTCCTGTTTCACCACCATCTTCACCCTGTCCACCTTCCATAGCCAATTTTTCCAATGCCTCAATCCTCTTATCTAGTTTTTTTAGATACTCCAAAATTTGATTACCAACCTCAGAGGTGACCATATTGTCCTGAACCTTGTCGTCACAAGGTTTCAGTTTTTCCACTGCATGATGTACTTTCCCAAAGCTCGCCTTTACTTTCTCCGTCCCTTTTTCCCACACATTGATCATAGGGGCTGCCGTTGGCTTCCAACTGTTTCCTCCATGTTCCTCATGCACAATTTTTCCTTGCTGCGAGGATACATCTATCCTGCTTGTAGGACCCGTTCTAGTCTCTTTCAGATGAGGCTTCATGGGGCATAGAGAGGAACCAGCATTGTGGCTGCCTCGACAGTTGCAACAAAATGGGATGATTTTTTCACTTCTTTCAATCTTGACTCTACACTCTCGCGAGTCGTGATTTTTCCCACAATACCGACACCTGGGGTCAAACTGGCATTTCCATGCCATATGTCCCCAACGTGAACACTTCATGCACAGTATGGGCTCCTCAACGTATTTTGCAACGTTCCTATAGCCTAGTCCTTGCACAAAAATTTTCTCTGGCGCCTCACCCTTTACCAAGGCAACAACCTGGCTTCGTTTGTCACCACGAACACTGTTCCTCTTTGCCCAGACAACATTATCATTGTTAACCCTCAAACCGCTAGGGGCCCAAATGGAATTCACACCCACAGGCGCAACAAAAAAAAAAATCCAAACAATTCTTTCGTCTTATAGAAGTGTTCATTTTTGTTCCCTGATCACGGAAAAAATAACAAAAAAATCGTAGGTGGCATATTTTA
The DNA here is from genome assembly GCF_040958095.1 of Procambarus clarkii. Taxonomy (NCBI): domain Eukaryota; kingdom Metazoa; phylum Arthropoda; class Malacostraca; order Decapoda; family Cambaridae; genus Procambarus; species Procambarus clarkii. Next base: position 1,952,880 of record NC_091199.1, on the reverse strand, counting down.
GCCGCAATAGGGCAGGGAAGTGTGGCAAAAAAGGGGCGTTGGCAGAGCCTTCGCCAGATGAGGTCTACTCCGCCCGAGCTGTCAGACGGCAGTTGCCACAAATATATTATTACCTAATTATTTCAATGTCTCTGATTGATTTTTTCTTAGTTTTTTTGCAGTAATATTATTCCATACAGTGAATTGTGGTATATTTATATTATAAAATGTGTGAACCATCGCTGTACTCAAAATTATGGTGTGCATATTAGTGATTCAATTATTATGTTCATAAAACAATAAACAAATAGTTTTGCTGTTGTTACGCTATATACACAGGTTATATATAGGTATTTGCATGTTTTGTACACCATAACGAACTACTAAGTTGGTCTTGTGAGTCAAAAAGCAACGAGGAGTGACCGCCACACACCAGCGAGCCACTCACTCCCTCAACACCACCTCACTCACCCTCATTCACCCCCCACAATACTCTTTCTGTATTTATTCACTTTACACAGACGTTATATATACGTATTTACATGTTTTGTTCACCATAACTGTACATCTAAGCTTGTATGGTGAGTAAAGGCCACAAAGACATAGCTACTCACACAGTCAGCTGATCGGCGGCCGCCCTCAAGGCCAGACGCCAGATTTGTCCTCCAACAATATTGTTTGTGGTGTTATTACGCTATATACACATATTATATATAAGTATCTACCTGTTTTATTCACTATACCTGTACAAATAAGCTGGTATGGTGCCCAAAGACCATAGTGGCCATCAGTAAACACCATGCCAAGACGTGCAGACGACGCTCTTCCCTCACCAAAATGGCGGCTCCCAACCTACTCCTCTCGCTGTTATCTAACACTATACACACGTTATATATAAGTATCTACATTTGTGTTCACCATATCGAACCACTAAGCTGGTATGGTGAGTGCAGTCAATAAATAGTGGCCACACACAGTCAGAAGATGACGCCACAACCCTCCCTCCCACAACCTTACTCCTCCCTCCATGGAGCACAGCGCTAAATATCACCACAATCCCGTTATTATCAGAATCCTGGTCAGTTTTATCACAGTCAGGGGGCTTCAGTAATACTATCACTGCTAAATAATAGCAGTATTATATATATTATGGTATTTGTAGGCGATGCTGTGGTCACAAGCTGAACAGCGGTGCTGTGAGCTCGTGCTGCGTGCGCCAGCCTTGGTGGCTTGCTCAATACTGACGCTGTAACACCCAAGAATGTTGGCCTGGATTTTTTTTCTAGGTGGCATCTGGCAACTATCGGTCGTGGCTGTACTATAGCTGCCCCTATCCCAGGCGGGGAGTTTAAATTATAGCGCTAGACACAAAATCATATATAAATGATGTGCGCGGTTTCGGTTTTGTCACTGATATCATTTATATATGATATGCGCGGTTTGAGGGTTAAACGATGATGTCATCGTGAGATATCCTCTCTCCACCACAGCCAAAGTAAGCTACATAATTTTATTTTTAATTTTCCCCATGATCAGGGAATGCATTTTAGCAATATTATAAGAAAAACAATTTGGGATTTGCTTTTTGTATGCAGCGTCGAGTTTTCATATGAAACAGGTACTATAGCTGCCCCTATCCCAGGCGGGGAGTTTAAATTATAGCGCTAGACACGAAATCATATATAAATGATGTGCGCAGTTTCGGTTTTGTCACTGATATCATTTATATATGATATGCGCGGTTTGAGGGTTAAGAAGAAGACAGTCAGGATCCAAATAAGTTGGAAACTTGAAAACTATGATCTTTGTGTGCAACATACCTTCTTCTGGAGGAACCATCACAACATTCTCAAAACCAACTGTCGTGAGGCGTTCCACGGCCTGTTCAGTCCCAACTGTTATGTAGGTCCGGTGAAGACCCTCCTTGAAAAGTGGTTCGTATTCCAAACATTGTTTAGCCAGACGTACCGTCCACTCTAGCTTTTGGTGGAAATTCAATTGGCATGTTGTAGGGAACAACAGCCTCTTCCTTCTTGTCTTGTCTTGCTTGTCTTGAGTCTTGCTGAGTAGGGTCTCATTCTTTGGTCTCTTTGCAATCTCATCGTCACTCTCACTGTCTGTTATTATTTCTCCGTTTCTTTTTGTTCACTACTAATTCAAACGGTCGATTATCATCTTGTCTGTCCTCCTCACTACCACTTAGGCATACCGCCTCAGCCATTTCTTCGACGCTGTCAATAATCGAGAACAAATGCACAATATCCTGTATCACCACGTGCAAAAACGAAGAGTGTGGGGCACTCCTCCACCTCCCACCAATCAGCGGACGCCAAGAGCGCCAACCTAGCGACCGCACACAACCGTGGTCTGGATACAACTGAAGACATCTGGAAAAAGATCTGCAGACTATGTCTTATATTTTATTCCGTTATTTACACTAAAAGAACAATTAAACGTACACTATCGCCCGTGCCTGGTGCACGAGCACCAGGCACGGGCACCGGGAGCATCCCAGACACTGCCTTAATCGACTGAGATTAAGGCAGTGTCATTTTCATTCCTTTAGAACAAGGAAATCTCATTCTTAAACTGTAACCCATTCTTAAAATGAGCTGCGCAATAATTTTTTGCTGATCTTCAATAAAGAAATTCTGGAGGGCTTGTGCAAGGATTAGGATGAAATAGCCTAGTTTTTATATCCGTTTCTGGTTACTCAAGGGTGACACTGGCGGGCAACACGAGAATAAATATTTGTATAAATTCCAATTTCGATCCGATCTACTTGGGGATAGTTTACAAATGTTCGCCATGAAATTTACGTTTTCTCTAACAGCCGAAGAGCATATTTGAGAAAACAGTATGGCATTGAATCAGCGTGGTAAAACAATTGTATTATTGACACGACGAGTATAATCGACGTAGTTTTTATATATGTTGCCGGTCGAACACATCCTTATGTGACATTTTATACTTATGTTCTTCTAGAACGTTCTATTGCGAACACATTGGTACAAAAATGAAATACGTACATCGAAAACTAATGTCAGAACAGTGACAAGAGTATACACTTTTAAATATGGCCGCTCGATCGCCGATACACTAATTTCATTTGGGGAAATTTATTTTTTCATACGCCGTTTCGCGACAATTATTTATAACTGATATAAATGTTGCAAAAGAAGTTTAGGATTAAGTAACATATTACACATTAAAAAAAAATGAATACATTAATACCTAAACAGTTTGTAAATACAGTGATAAATTGTGCCAAACATTACACAATATTATTTACTAAGAAGCGTATGACAACTCAAAACGGCATGATTTCAACAGGATTTTTTATAGTTGTCAAAAAACTCTGATTTTAATTATCAAGTATTTGTCACAATGTATTTTATATAATTATGAGGCAGTGGAACGACCAAATTGTTCTGTATTATAAATGCATAATGCTAAATTTCTATATACATAACAGTAAAATAATGACCACCTATATTTAAGGATAACTAGGAAATAGTAACTGGAAACTTTATTTGAACGAAAATTCAATACCAAATTTCTTAGATATTTTTCTTAATATACAGATCAACAGTAACGAATCTTATTCATTATGGACAAATTAACAAAAAAAAACATAATTTTCATTGAGGACCATGTATTAGAGCATACTTAGTCACTTATATATTAAAAGTATTGTGTTTTTTGAAACATTGGGGTTGTAAACAAACAGAACGGGCTACCCGAAAAGTCGTAACATAAGAAGTTGTACATGTTTGCTAATTTATTATTTGATAAATGATTATTACTAATTTACGACGACTATAAAGGTTTCCCATTAGTTAAATTACTGTAGTGTGACTAAATGCTACTACAAAACATATATAAATCCTGGGAAAGTCACAATGACCAGCGACATTAAAGCATAAAAGACTAAATAGTAACAGGAAACTGTCGGTGAACGAAAAATTCATTTCCAAATTTATTAGATGTTTTCCTAAATATAAAGGTCGATGGGCTGGAATTTTCTGGATTATGGCCTAATTAAGGCAAAAATATATGTATTTTTACTTGAAGAACATATATCAGAGCATAGTCACCTTACCTTACCTTGAGGTTACCTTGAGGTGCTTCCGGGGCTTAGCGTCCCCGCGGCCCGGTCGTCGACCAGGCCTCCTGGTTGCTGGACTGATCAACCAGGCTGTTGGACGCGGCTGCTCGCAGCCTGACATATGAGTCACAGCCTAGTTGATCAGGTATCCTTTGGAGGTGCTTATCCAGTTCTCTCTTGAACACTGTGAGGGGATTGCCAGTTATGCCCCGTATGTGTAGCGGAAGTGAGTTGAACAGTCTCGGGCCTCTGATGTTGATAGAATTCTCTCTCAGAGTACCTGATGCACCTCCGCTTTTTAACGGGGGTATTCTGCACATCCTGCCATGTCTTCTGGTCTCATGGGATGTTATTTCTGTGTGCAGGTTTGGGACCAGCCCCTCTAATATTTTCCACGTGTAAATTATTATGTATCTTTCCCGCCTGCGCTCAAGGGAGTACAGATTTAGGCTCTTTAGTCAGTCCCAATAGTTTAGGTGTTTTACTGAGTGGATTCTAGCAGTAAAGGATCTCTGCACGCTCTCCAGGTCAGCAATTTCTCCAGCTTTGAAAGGGGCTGTCATTGTGCAGCAGTACTCCACTCTAGAGAGCACAAGCGTTTTGAAAAGTGTCATCATCGGTATAGCATATCTAGTGTGAAAAGTTCTTGTTATCCAACCTGTCATTTTTCTTGCAGTTGTGACGGCTACTTTATTGTGTTCTTTAAAGGTAAGGTCTTCCGACATGAGTACACCCAGATCCTTTACATTGCCTTTACGTTCTATGTTATGATTTGCCTGAGTTTTGTACGTGGTTTCCGTTTTTATATTTTCATTTTTTCCATAGCGCATGAGCTGGAACTTATCTTCGTTAAACACCATATTATTTTCTGTAGCCCATAGAAAGACCTGATCTACATCTGACTGGAGGTTTGCCGTGTCCTCTATGTTGCCTACTCTCATGATTATCCTAGTGTCATCTGCAAAGGATGATACAGTGCTATAGGTTGTGTTCTTGTCTATGTCCGATATGAGGATGAGAAAAAGTACTGGAGCAAGCACAGTACCCTGGGGAACTGAGCTCTTCACGGTTGATGGGCTGGATTTTATTTTGTTGACTATTACACATTGGGTTCTGTTGGTCAGGAAATTGTAGATCCATCTGCCTATTTTTCCGGTAATTCCTTTTGAACGCATTTTATGTGCAATAACGCCATGGTCACATTTATCAAAAGCTTTTGCGAAATCTGTGTAAATTTCATCAGCGTTTTGTTTGTCTTCCATAGCTTCCATAGTCAGTGAGTTATAGAATAATAAGAGTGTGGTATTTCATTGTATAACAAGAGATAGTCCATGGAAGCGAAAATAGACGTTGTTTAAGACAAAATAACGTCCAAAAACAGCCGTAGAGTCAAACGGCAACTGTTGACGTTCTTTTTAAGAGGACAGGTTGTGAATACATGCCTGCGGTCGGGCTGGTCGACCTGATATAGTTTTAATCTGACCCCATATCTTGTCAAGACTTCTATGTTCATTTAGAGTTTGACACCACTCAAACCATCTTGCCTCCTTTACTTCTCTAGAAACTCGTCTTGCTTCAGATATCACCGCTCTTAGCAGAGTTCTTCCTTCTGGTGTGGGGCTTCTCTTTAGAAGTTTTCTGAAGATGTTGACTCTGTGGTTCTGTTCTTTAACTTCATTACTATAGAACCAATAGTTCTTTCGTTTTGTGTTTCCTGTGATAATGATTGGAATAGCTTTGTTTGCAGCAGCTGCAATGGCTTCCTGCAGATTGGTCTCGTGTATGTTCAAATACTCAGGTGGCGTGTGTGTTGCATAACATTTTTCAAGTTCCTCATGGTATATATTCCAATTAGCCTTTCTTAAATTCCACCTTGGTTGTGCAGGTGGTGTAGGAGGACGTTCTATGTTTCGTGTTGTGACAGTAGCATAGTGGTCACTGGTGATCACCGGGTCTACTTCCCACTTCGCCTGATGCTTGAGTGCTGTTGAGATTAATGTAAGATTAAGGGAACCTCCAAGAAAGTGAGTGGGTTCCCAAGTGTTGAGAAGTGTAATTTCGGGTACTTCTCGCAGAGCTGCAGCTAAATGGCGCCCATCTGCATTGGCTGGCCCAGTCGCACCTAACTCTTGATGATGAGCATTAAAATCCCCAGCAATAATTACATTTTCCTGCGTGGCCAAGGCCTTCACTGCCTCTGCTTCTAGTTTACGTCTAGGGGGCTTGTAGACGTTGTATATGAAGAGCTCAATATTAGCCATATTCACTGTTACTGCTAATACCTCTACTCCATCCCCACATGAAACTGGGTCTATTTTCTTGCTGGGTATGGTGTTCCTGACTAGGGTCATTAACCCTCTTTGTCTTCCCTGCTCATACGGTATAACATAGTGCTGATATCCACCTAATCTGAAGGATTTCGGGGCTGGGAAAAGAGTTTCTTCCGAAACGATTATATCTGCTTTCGTGCTGATTGCAGCCTCTTGAAGTGGGTGGTTTTTATTTCCAAGACCTTGTATGTTCCACTGCAGTATTCGTAATGGCCAGACGACGGTTTCGGTTGGTGTTGCCTGTTCTAGTAGAACTCCTCTTCGGAATCGACCTCTATATTCTCCACCTCGCAAGTCGTGTTGCTGCAAATCGGAATGCATTGTTTGCTCGTGGTCATCCCCGGCATTGTTGGAATCTGTGCATAACTGTGGTCCATCACTTCGTTGTTGGTATTGCTGCATGTCGGACTGCATTGATTGCTCGTGGCTGTTTCTTGTGTTGTTGGAGCCTGTGCATCTCTGCTGTTCAATACGTCTTTGTTGGTGTTGTTGCATATCAGATTGCATTGGCTGTTGTTGTCTGTCTCTTGTGTTGTAAGATTCTGTTGATCTTGGGTGGTCACTGCTTCTTGCAGTTGCTTTTGTAAATGTTGATGTTTTGGTGTCTTGACTACCCGACTGTTGTTGGTAGTCTGTATGTCCATGTTGCGTTGTTTGTCCTCTTGTGCTCCGTCTTGTCTCAGACTGTCTGTTTCTTGTGTAACTGTGGTCTGCTGCACGATCTTGTCCATTATCACACAAGAAATTTCTTGAGTGTTGCTGTGAGGCGTTCTGCGTCATCTGTAGGCAATTGATAATGGCCTCTGTTATGATCTTCTCGATGTTTTTTCAGCTGGACTTCGGTACAACTGTACATCTGTTGTGTTGATTCCGAAAGTAATTGTTTTTTGCTCTTTTGCATTTGCTGTATTTCTGCAGCACTTTTGTGTCTTTTCTAATTTAAAATTAATAGATTCGGGAAATTTTGCTCTGTGAGAGTGTGTGTCTGTTGTGGCTGTGCACGAGTGTTCCAGACGTTGGTGTTGGTGTATGTAGTGCTGGTCTGTGTGTTTATCCTGGCCTGACCTGTCTGCACTTTTTCTTTCCGTGCAGAGCAGGTTGTGCTCCAGGCATGATGTTTGCCTCCATAATTCGGACATTTGGCCGTTGTGGTCTGGTTTGGCTTGTGCTTGGCTATACAGTCTTTGGTTGGATGTCTCAGGCTGCACACTCCGCATCTCTCCTGTCTGGTGAAGCGTGATTGATGGTGACCGTATTTCTGACACCTGAAGCAACGCAGGGGTTCCGGGACGTATGGTCTCTGGCGGTATGTTCCCCAATTTCCAGGACTGAATGTTTCTGGCACATGTCCCCATGACGGTCACCAGAACCTGACGTGTCGCTGCCTTGTCTACTTTTGTGCGGCATCGTTCCGCATTCAGAATTTGCTTGTGTTCTAGTACTGGATCCAGAGGAAAGTCGATTGGGTGTCCCAAAAGCACGACTCGTGTGCGTCTTTTTGAAGGGTCCAGCTTTTCCAAGAATACAGGTTTCCCTTGCAGGACTCTTACTTTTTCTAAGTAATTTGCAGTCTGTTGGTCTTGTGGTGTCATTATTATTTCTCCTTTCAGGTTGACTGTAATGGAAAGTTTGAGCTCTTGTTGTTCTTTTTCCATTGCCGTTACTACTCCATATGCTGAAGAAAAGTGGTCTGTCTGCATTATCTTGAATTTTGGAAGATGTGCAGAGTCTGGCGATGTTTGGTGTGAGACTGGTGGTGTCCTCTCCTGTCTCATACTGTTGTCCTGTGGCTGGGCTGTGGAGAGAGGTACATTGTCTGACACTGGCTGGTGTGAGGCTGATGCTGTCCTCTCTAGGTCCATTATATCCGCTGTCTTACTGGTAGAAGCAAGTGGTGAAGCCTTGATAGCAGTTTTCTTCGGTGCCTGCTGCACATCGGTCTGCCGTCCCTCCTCGTCTTAAAGCTGCCTCCATTTCCTCTTTCTCTTAGCCTTCCCCATGACTCTCTCCAAGTAGTGAGGACCGAATCACTGCCCTACCTAATGCCTGAGACACTCCTAGGCCTGGAGAAATTCATTCCCCTCCAACGGAGGTCGTAGAATGATTCCCCAGGTGGAATCAGGGATAGCTAACACCTAAATGAGCTGTTTGGTCTACCTTTCCCTCTCAGGCTCAATACACCTTCTAAGGTGCAATGCTCACGAGAATGTCCACGGGATATCACCTCGCCCTTCAGGGTAGGACTCTAAGTGACCTGGTCAGTGATACGGTCCTCAAAAAAAAAAAAATGCGGTACGAGAGTTTGGGTCGGCTGCGTACTGGGTTGCGCAGAATACCAGTCAGCTGGACAGCAGGTAATCAACAACGTTGTTTCTCCGTCAATTGTAGACGAAATCGGAATTGTTTCCTTCAAAACAAGATATTGCCTGGGTCTTGGAGTACTGATGTATTCTTCCTCACAAAACCGCGATGAATTGAGTTGATGGGTGCTCAGAATCGTGAGTTTTTCCGGGAACAAATTCGTGTGCGGCCAGCTAGATATGACACTGGCAGCGAGTCTCCAATGTTGGTTTCCTTCAGGGCGTTCTGTTTGGTGTCTGAGGGAGTTTTTCATGAGTAGGTTGGCCGTTTTTTTTAATTTTTGTAGTAAATTGTCAATTGTATTTTCCGATTTTTGTCTGTAGATATAACGTTCCTATGAATAATATCTTTCAGGACCCTTTCCTCCGTTTTATGAGCTGTGGAAAAGAAGTTCCTGTAAAATAGTCTAATAGGGGGAACAGGTGTTGTGTTAGTCTCTTCAGAGGTTGCATGGCGTTTCACCTTCCTTCTTATAATGTCTTCAACGAAACCATTGGAGAAGCCGTTGTTGACTAGGACCTGCCTTACCCTACAGAGTTCTTCATCGAATTGCTTCCATCCTGAGCTGTGGCTGAGAGCACGGTCGACATAAGCATTAACGACACTCCTCTTGTACCTGTCTGGGCAGTCACTGTTGGCATTGAGGAACATTCCTATGTTTGTTTCCTTAGTGTAGACTGCAGTGTGGAAACCTCTGCTCCTTTCCATGACTGTTACATCTAGAAAGGGCAGCTTTCCATCCTTCTCCATCTTGTAAGTGAAACGCAACACAGAATTCCGCTCAAATGCCTCCTTCAGCTCCTGCAGATGTCTGACATCAGGTACCTGTGTAAAAATGTCGTCAACATACCTGCAGTATATGGCCGGTTTCAAGTTCATGTCGACTAAGACCTTTTGTTCAATGGTACCTATGTAGAAGTTCGCAAACAGGACACCTAGGGGAGAACCCATGGCGACCCCATCTACTTGCTTATACATGTGCCCATTCGGGCTCAAGAAGGGTGCCTCTTTAGAACAAGCTTGGAGTAGTTTCCTTAGAATGTTTTCTGGTATGTCAAGAGGAGTACAGGCCGGATCACGATACACTCTGTCTGCTATCATCCCAATTGTTTCATCCACAGGTACGTTGGTAAACAGTGATTCTATGTCCAATGAGGCTCTTATCCCTGTGGCCTGTGTTCCCCGCAGTAAGTCAACAAATTCCTTTGGAGACTTCAGGCTGAAGGTGCAAGGGACATAAGGAGTCAGCAAGCCTTTGAGTCGCTTCGCCAGTCTGTACGTGGGTGTGGGTATCTGGCTGATGATTGGACGAAGTGGGTTTCCAGGCTTATGTGTCCTGACATTTCCATACGCGTATCCAAGTTTGTATTCCCCAATAATCTTTGGCAGGTGGAGTCCGGATTTCTTGGCGTTCACAGTTTCGAGGTGGTAGAGGTGGTACTCACAGCTAGAGATGGTACTCCCTTCCCTATATAAAATATATATATATATATATATATATATATATATATATATATATATATATATATATATATATATATATGAAAATGAAAACTCACACCCCAGAAGTGACTCGAACCCATACTCCCAGGAGCAACGCAACTGGTAACTACAGGGCGCCTTAATCCACTTGACCATCACGGCCGTCAAAAGGAACTGATAGCCAAGGCTATTTGAGCCACTTCCCCGACAGGGTGCGAGTTTTCATTCGCATATAGTCCTGGGGACCATTCAGGCTTGTTCGCATATATATATATATATATATATATATATATATATATATATATATATATATATATATTTATATATATATATATATATATATGTATATATATATATATATATATATATATATATATATATATATATATATATATATATATATATATATATATATATATATATATATATATTTATTTATTTAATTTGGCCAGATGTCATTCCGGGTAGATGGGACTCGTTAGCCTGGGAAGGCAGCTCATCTAGGGGAAGGAAAACCCTGATTCTAAATCTGTTTGGCCTTGTGGCCATACCCCTCTTTTGGGAAAGGCTTCTGGAGTAAAACTCGAGGACCAAATCCAGAGTTGGAGCTCCTAAGGCAGTTCGTTGTTGACTTCGACCTCGTTCTGGCAGCTCCTGTGAAGGTGCTGGAACCATGTATATTGGTGTTTGCCTTCCCATTGGATAATTTCAGCAACGTGGAGAGGGGTGACCTGCTGCATGGGTAACAGCTTTTCCTCCATACTGACCTACTCAGGCTTTGCACCCTGGAGAGCAACCAGAGCGTAACTCCATGGTCTCCCGCGACTGAAGGATGCCTACTACTATATACTGGTCAATGCTTTTAATAATGCTGTGTGGTGTGTGGTTACAACTGTGAATTATTAGTGACGTAATCTACTGTGAGAGTGTTACTTTCAAGTTGCCATGGGCAGCAAAGTTGTACCGTGTATTGAAAACTTTACGACAGTGTCCTAGGTGTAATGCGTGATGAACTGTGAAGGATTCTGTGAGAATTTAAAGTCATTAACCTCACTGGGAGACATCACTGCATGATGAGGATAGTGTTGTGTTGTTGAACAGCGTTGTGAGTAACGTAATCTGTGGATGCAGTTACCTGTCTGTGTGACAGTTAGTTGAGCACCCTTGCTAATTTGTGTAATTAGCAGCAGTCACAGTGAGTTCACGCAGTGGTGAGGAATTGTCTGAAGGGCAACTAAAGTAGTGTTAACGAATTAATGAGCTGTCGGTAATTAAGCGATTAATTAACGTAAAGGGTTGACTACCTGTCATGAGTGAAGTTTTTGAGCTGTCATAATTCGTTGGACTTATTGTATCTGTTTGCGGGCTAAGGATTAAGCACTAGCAGCTGATTCAAGAGGATTAGCACCTGTCACTTGGTGAATTCACAGTGTTGATGTTGTTATTTATGCAGAATGTAGAGTAACCTTGTGAAGTAGAGTAATAGAACACTCGTTAATGTAATTTTGTCATAAGACCTGAAAGATACGATTGTTGCAATCTGTCTGTGGACAGTCTATTAAAATAATTATTAAATTCAATTAGTGTACTTTTATTATTGTTGTTTGTGTCTTGAGAGATATGTGTTAATATAAGATTTTGATAGGGGGTTATCAGTGTTGGTTTACCCACCTAGTTACTTTGGTACCTCGCTGAGAGGGCTGTATTAGTCAATAAGATTGTGATTATAGCATATTGCTCACCGGGAGGGATGTGAGATATATTGATTGCAGGCTTGTGTCATTGGTGGACACCACTTTGTTCAGTTAGTGTCATTATTGAGCGAGCTACGACGGAAAGGAGTCCGGGGTTCCATTAAGCTGTTGAATTAGATGTTGCTATTGGAAGACAGTAAAGTAACGTAAACTCGTTGTTGTTGTAGTAGTTCTAGATTTTATTGAATAAACTGTTGTTGTTCCTTGAAACGGTCATTTGATCTATCCCGCCAATAATATTGACCCACTAATCATGTTCTGCAACGCCTTTCATGCTTATGTTTAAATTGAGTCTGCCCTGGAGCTCGAGTTCGATTTATAGCTCCACACTTGAATAGAAATTTATGAAGTGAGAATCCGTCGGTTACCCTTAATTAGTTTTTATTAACTAGAAGAAGCCAGCGGCTCAAGTGGACAGGATTTCACCCTAGTGATGGAAGCCTGGCTGTTTGCTTCTGCTTTTTCCTATGGTCTCAGGCTTAAAGTAAAAATTTGCAAATAAACAGTTCTTTCTGTTTGAGGTTTGCCTCCCTAACAAGGTAGTTACATTAAGGTAACATCAGTAGGAAATTTAAATAATCTCACACACCCAGTTAGGGGTTTCTCCTCTACCAGGATCTCAACAAACACAACCCTCTCTCACGACTTCTGTGACTCAAGTAAGGTCATGTCACCAAAGTATCGACATCTCATTTCACGTTGTTTATTTACATGCTCTTCCTCTGCTCATATTTTAAAATTATTCACTGACGTTTATAATATATTTAATATATATATGTCTTTCCCCTGGCCTCTCAATTAGGTCACGTAAGCAAAAAAACTCAGTAGATAGACTCGTTCGTCAGGCTACATGGGGTCATAACAACTTAATTATCAGTACTAAAATAGATTAAATATGGGTTCTCTTTACACTTCTTGATAATATGCATCTGGAGAACAAGAGATGCGTCAGTGGGAGAAGAGCCAACAGGAGTCGCCATTGTAAATTTTATAACAACAGGTCTCGCATAGAACAGAACAAGTTCCACAATTACAACCCTTCGACACAGTGTTACCGGACCAACAACATCCCGTCATCAACACAAACGTCGTCTACAAATAAGTGAAGTGTTAAATTCAGAGACCCATTATAGCTGTTTCATTCCTGGCCAGAAATGCTTTAGGTAGCTAAGGGTAAGCTGGTTAGGATACAAAATGAGGCACAAAACGAGGTAATTTTTACATAAACCTCATCTAACAAATTATATATTTCCCTGATATAGCTGTCATATAGATTACTACTATTATGGTGTGCCCTCTGACAGGTGTAATTGAAGAAGAAGCAGAATTACATCTATCTGGCACCCCAGTAACATATGGTTATACTTGCCTCACCCTCGAGGATTATTTGGTGTGATCATCCATTGTTGGAAATTTCCAACACTAAATACAACACTGTTGTATTATCATTAATTATTACTAAATCTACTAATCATTGTAGTGAATAAAATTAACCAAACGTAGAGTTCACATGTACTAATAATTACATCTGTACAATAAGGCTAGAATTCTTACGTCACCAGACGCCAGTATTGCGTCAGATTCCATTATAATAAACAAAACTATATCCAGTGTGTCTAAGAATTGAATTTGATTCTCTATAAAACAACGGTGTTCTGTGTGATAATTATTTACAGATAAACTGATACCCAACTAATGCCAAATAGAGCGTTTATAGTTATAACTGTTATCTGGTAATAAATTTAACGTCACGCGTGAATGCCCTGGAGAAACTTTAATTCATCTCCATTGCTCGTTTACCATCGTAAAACGGGTAAATAATAATATTTAACTCCTCTGAATAATAAACCCGTCCTTATCCGAGCATTTCAATCACAACTGTGAGAAATGATAATATCCGTAGTAAATAATTTGTGTATCAAACGCGGGACGCGGAGCGGGGCAGAGGAGACGCGAGTACACGAGGCGACGCGCTCAGAGAGAGACGCCATTACCCAAGCCACCAGGGTAGACGCCACCAAGAGCTCCAGAGGAAAGTCGCCACTGTGAGGTGTGAAGAACCTTTGCAGACAAAAACTTAGCTGGTGTCAGTGTCACTTTACACATCGTGTTGAATTGTCAAGAGATTTAAGTTGACATTCAGCCAGGAACCTGTTAAATTTGTTCCGTGTAGCCCAACGTGATCGGCCAGTGAAGGGCGTCAACATCTAGGCTAGGCTCGCCACCACGTGTTCGTTACAACGACGCCTGAACCTAGGACGCGAACTTCGGCAAGCCTTAACTTACACAGTGCCCTATTAGCTAAGTACCTTTATTCCCATTTGATGCATCATCTAGGAGGGGGTTATAGCTGGGTAGCTTGTCGTTACGCAGAGCGACTATAAAAAACCACAGGTTATTATTTACCTTCATTATTTAATTTAATTTTCTTGAACATAGATGTCTAGCAGCTTAATCTGTTGCTACTGAATATACTTTGATTTACAGCGTGTGTGAAGAATTCTCCGAGCTGTCATTTCCCGTGTTAATCATCTCCCAGTGTTCCATGATGAGTCCAGGAGATTCCGAGGATGAGTCGTAACCGACTTCTTGGAAATCGTCTTCAAGCTAAGACTCTTTCCGTATTCCTTAAATTCCATTATCTGTAGTATTATTCATGCAGAGCACTGTTTCTTTGGATTGACATGTGTTTATTATAATTATCAACTTCTCATGTTATAATCTATGTTCTTATTGGTGATAAATATAATGATTCTATAATTGGTCATAGGATTACATTATTGCATAATGGACTGGTGCACGAACCACACAAGTTCCTGGACATATATGAAGTTCCAGTAATAACCCCCAAATGTAGGTGCTTGAGGCTTTGATTCAGTTAAATTATACAGCCCATTAATATATATAAGTGATCATTTTCTCTAGTATTTATCCATAGTTACTGGTTCATCTAGGAATTTTCTAATGATCATGTTTTATTAGTTTCCCTCTTTACTCTAAAAGCGGGTGGTCCTTCGTAATAGAATTTCATTACATTAACATTTAAATAAATAGAGTCAAGCCCCAAATGTCCCACATTATGGTCCTTATCGAACCAGATAAACATAAATTATAATTATAAATACTAATTATTAATAACTTATCCTTGTGTGATGTAATCTAGACTAACCATTTAATTAATTGTGTCTGCCAACAGTGTAACACATAAGTTAGTCTAAGTCACACCAATTCATTGCTACTTTCACCTCATGTACAAGGTAGCACTAGTGGGACACAGTTAATTGCCCACAACACTTAGGCCTACACTTCATACTGAAGTAAGAATCTTTAGGTCACCAGGAGCATCAGCTCATAACCTTTATATGTTTTCACTTGTGTGTGCAAGTGCACCCTAATAAAAACAAAAAACTCAAAAATACAGCACAATTATATTCACCTTACAATAATCTTTACCAATCTTATTAGGTAGAATTTAGGCTGAGATTGTGCTGAATTTGGTACAAGCCCAGACTAAAGAAATTTATAGTTCTTAGGAATTATCACGACTAGACTTAAGCTAGTCAGTAGTGTATGTATTATACTATTTGTGCTGACCCTATCCAGGGTGGGATTAAACTTTGAGATAACTCTGATTGGAGTGTCTCCATAATATTTCTCTTGTACTCATTATTTGTATGTATCTATTTTGTGTATTGCTGGATGATCCCCATTACCTCTGATGGTGATATAGAAGAGCTAACCGGACGAGAACTAATGGTGAAGTTCAGACAGTGTACAAAATATCTAGCTACTTGTTGTTAGGTAGGTACATTTAACCTCAAGTGAGGTAGAGTATAAATTAGCCACCATAAATTAGGCTACATTTAATGTTACTTGTCTACTAATGAGCAAGTACCCAAGCTTCATTAGTAATACATATACTAATTCCATGAAGTTTGGACCCAAGCCCAACATGGCTACTCCTGAACAATTAAGGAGAACCTATATTGGCCTTAAAGGTCATTTGACCAGACTAATTAACAAGGCTGAGGGCTTATCTAAAGATACTCCCATTGACTCTTATCACTTAGAGACATCAGTAAGAGTAGCTGATCTGAAATTTGATCAAGTTAAGTCTACAAGTCAGTCTTATCTTACTCTACTGAATACCACAGAGACTGATCCTGATGAAGTAAGTCAAATTGTAGACGATATCTCCCAGTATGAAGATGAGACTCAAGATAAACTTTACATGCTATCTAAACTAGCAAAACAATCTAAATCCAATACCAGTAACACCGGGTCTCAATTCAGTAACCAACTACCAGAGGTTCGTTTACCTACTTTAGACTTACCTACATTTTCAGGATTAGATACAGAAAGTTGGGACGATTTTTGGAGTAAATTCGTAGATGCAGTAGACTCTAAAGCTAACGTTCCTCAAACCACCAAATTCACTTATTTACAAGGCTTGTTACGAAATGAAGCCTTGAAAGTAATCTCTAATATCACACTGACCAGTGATGGTTACACATTAGCTGTTCAATTGCTCAAAACCAACTACGATAACACGGAGAGAACTATTACTGTCTTAGTTCAAAAATTGCTAGATTTATCCTCTGCTAATAATTCGGCAGATTCTCTCCAAAATTTCAGACTAGAGTTAGAGTCTTTACTCAAGGCCTTAAGCCTTAAAGTCCAGATTCAGTCAGCTGAATGGATGACTAAAGTAGTTGTTAGGCGAAAGTTGCCAGGAGAAACTTTAGATAAGTTGTGTACTATGTACAATAAGACCTTTTTGACTTTGAAAGAGATCACAGAAGGTCTGCATACCTTAGTCGAAAGACAAAGAGCCAACCAAGATGGGGAGAAAGTTTCAAACTCCTCTACTAACTCCCATCGTAACTTAGCTCAAGTTGACAAACCTAAACAGACTTTGAATAAGTCTAATAAATATAAACCCAAGACTACTCCATCCACTGGGAAAAGAAGTGGAAATGTAGGTACTTATTCGGTGTCTCCTTCTGAGATAACCAATGGCTTGTCTACTAAAGAGACCTAGTCAATTAACCAGAGAAGGTGTCTGTTTTGTAATCAAGGACATGCCACCTACCAATGCTCTGTTTATCCTACTTATAATACTAGGATTAAAAGGTTGCAAGAAATACACAAGTGCACCAAGTGCATGGGCTCTCATGATCCCAAAAAATGTGTAGTGCAACTACGTTCCTGCAACAGATGCAACCAAGGTGTACATCACTACGCCTTATGTAGAAAATCTTCTACACCAACCATGACCACTGGGGAGAATTCCACGAATTCTACCACAGTGCAATATTGCAAAGTGCATCAAGAAATAAATGTACTTGCTACTGAGTCAGGCAATAATACCACTCTGCCTACAGCTCAACTTAGACTAATAAACCGGAGATCTAGAGTTAACACTAGAGGTCTTTTTGATCAAGGATCACAGAAAACCTTCATTACACAACAGTTAGTAGATAAGTTAAATTTAAAACCTGCCAAAAGTGTGAGGTTAAATATTTCTGGTTTCTTGACGAATAGTGGACCTCGTGAATACCAAGTAGTTAAGGTATTAGTGAGACTCGGATCTTCCACTAGTCCAATACAAGCGGTAGTAGTAGATAAACTTCCTACAGACCTACAGGTCACAGGGTTAGCTCGCACTGCGAAACATCTTAAACGAAACCGCATGAGGCAAGCAGATTATAAAATAAATTCTGACTGCCTCACTGATGTTGGAATACTTATAGGCGCGGATCATTATTACAAATTTATAACTGGATGCACCAGACAACACGGAATGAATTTGTTGTCATCTGCTGGAGGCAAATTGCTTACTGGACCGGTGCTTTTCCGACAAAATCCAGCGTCAACAAACCAACAGTCTAGTAACATAATAGTGGCGTGACTAGGCTTGGAACAGTCACCCCTACGTTTCAGAGAGATATCTGAAGATATTGAGTCTGATCCACCTGTATATCGTTTGTGGGATTTAGACACTTTAGGTATTATCCCTGAACAACCAAGCCCTGATGATATGTGGACTTACCAGCAATATCTGGATACAGTTGTCTATGAAAATAAACAATACTGGGTAAGACTCCCATGGAAGTTGAATCATCCACAACTTCCAGTTAAATATTTAATGGCAGCCTCACAATTGCAGTCTCAATTAGCACGACTACAGAAGCAGCCAGACAAACTGAACATGTATCATCAACTCATCCAACAACAACTTAACAGTAAATTTATTGAAGTTGTTGATAACGATGACCGAAAATTAGGTCATTATTTACCTCATCACGCTGTGGTGAAAGACTCATTGACAACACCTATTCGTATTGTCTTTAACTGTAGTGCTAAAGTAAAGCCAAGCAGTGTGTCTTTTATATGAATGTCTCCAAACGGGACCTAGCCTAACCCAAAGGCTACATGATGTGATGTTACGATTTTGCACTGGTATTTTCGCCTATACTGCTGATATCAGCAAAGCCTTCCTCTGAGTAGGTTTGCAGGAGGAAGATCGTAACTACACAAAATTTCTCTGGATTAAGGACCCACTGGATCCTAACAGTGATATCATCACATATCGATTTGCCTCAGTATTATTCGGAGCTACGTCCTCACCGTTTCTTTTGCAAGCAACATTAGACACACATTTGAGGAAATCAAATAGCCCTTATAAGGCAGACATTAGCGACAACTTGTATGTCGACAATTTCCAGGGAACAACTAATGATCAAACTAATTTCGTAGAAATCTACCATGAGGCTAACCGTGAGCTATTGGGAGGCAATATGCCACTACAGTCATGGGCCTCAAATAATGAATTACTAAACCAGGTAATCGAGAAAGAATTTCCAGGTTATCAGGTACCCAATCAATTAAAGGTTCTAGGCGTGGAATGGAACACCAGTACTGACGAGATGAATGTCAAGTCAGTACAAACTGATAACTCAACCCTTACCATGAGAACACTGCTCTCGTTTGTCAGTCAACCATTTGACCCTTTAGGCTTACTTAGTCCTATATTAATAAGGGGCAAACTCCTAATGCAGGAGTGCTGGCAGAAACATATGGGATGGGATGATCCGTTACCAAGTGAGTTACAAGCTAAATGGCAGATACTCTCAACGGATTTTAATCAGTTAGGTGTTTTGAAATTTCCTCGTAATGCTTCAGGACCAAACTTACCCACCAATTTGCACGTTTTCTGCGATGCCTCTGGCAAAGCATACGGCGCAGTAGCCTACTTAGTTAATAGTGCACAATCAATTTTGCTCACATCTAAAGCAAGAGTTGCTCCCATTAAGAAGAGATCTTTACCTCAAATGGAGTTGACTGCATTGCTGGTGGGAGTAAGATTGGCTCATTGCCTGACAAAGACACTCAATAATATCCACTTTGGTGAGATTGTCGTGTGGTCAGACAACGAGGCAGTCTTACAATGGGTAAGAAACAACAACAACAAGACTCCCTACGTCAGTGATCGTGTTAGCGAAATTCATGAGTTATCTGCTGGATATAAATTCAGACATGTTCCTACTAAGGACAATCCTGCAGATTATTTATCTCGAGGGTTAACGATAAAACAACTTATGAAGTCTTCGCTGTGGTTCAATGGACCTTCATGGCTTGTTGGTGGTCAGTGGCCCAAACAAAAGCCACAAGTCATAGTGACCAATATCACCACTCCCATGAAAGAACCAGAACCTCAACGAATCTTAGCCATTGATCCTCACAATTATTCTAACTTAAGTAAGTTATTAAGAGTGACTGCACATGTGTTTGACTTTCTTGCTAAGGTAGGAATTCGGCATAAGTTTCCCAATCCTATCCTCTACTGGATCAAACGTGCACAACAAGAGACATATGGAAGCGAATATGAAAATCTTCCAGATAAATTAACTAAGTCTCTAGGTATCTGGTATGATGCCAACACTCATAATATACTAAGATGTGGAGGACGTTTGCTTCATGCAAAAATTGATCTGGACACGAAGAATCCAATTCTTCTACCTCGTCACCACATCATCACTAAACTTCTTGTTTTGCATCACCATCAATATGGTACTTTACATGGTGGAGTGTTAGATACTCTCACCGACCTTAGACAAAAGTACTGGCTGCCTCAAGGTCGTCAGACAGTTAAGTCAATAATTAAATTCTGTGTAATCTGTAAAAGATACGATGCTAGAGTATGTCCTTACCCAGGACCTCCACCACTCCCTGAAGAAAGAGTGGTTCATCTTCGTCCTTTTGAAACCACTGGTGTTGATTACACAGGAGCCTTACTTCTCACTGGCAACCCAGACAAGATACCAGTGAAAGCATACATTTGTCTCTTTACGTGTGCTACAACCAGAGGCGTACATTTAGAAGTGACTTCAGATATGAGTGCTGAAGCCTTCCTCCAGGCCTTCCGCAGATTTGCTGCTCGCAGATCCTGTCCCAAATTAATGATATCGGACAATGGTTCCAATTTTGTGGCAGGAGAAGCTTGTCTACGAGAAGTCTGGAATCACCCAGAAGTACAGTCAGTCCTGCAGAGACGACAATGTCACTGGAAATTTATAGCACCAAGAGCCCCTTGGCAAGGTGGGTTCTATGAGCGAATGATAGGCACAGTCAAGAAGTGTTTAAGAAAAACCTTACACAGACAAAAGGTCAGTTACTCCGAACTCCAAACTATTGTTGTGGAAATCGAGGCGCGAGTCAATAACCGCCCATTAACATACCTGTCTGATGATTTCTCCCAGAGAGAGCCTCTGAGTCCCTCACACTTGATACATTCGAGGTCTACTGAGCCCTCTCATCCCTTTAGCCGAAGAGGACCCCGTAGACCCGTCACATGTGACCAGAGGTGACTTGGTGGAAAGCTACCAGCATCTTTCAAGGGTTATTAACAGGTGGAATGAGGTGTTGACTCGAGAGTACCTCACTGCTCTACGAGAGTACCACTACGGAGCTTCGAGTCCTTACAATAAAGTACAGCTTAAACCAGGGGACCTAGTACTAGTCGACAGTGATGGACCAAGGTCAGAGTGGCCCATAGGCAAAATTGTTGCCATTCATCCAGATCATCAAGGTGTCCTGAGAGTAGTGACAGTTTTATGCCGAGGCAACACTACTCTAAAAACTTTAGAGAAGCTGGTTCCTCTCGAATTGGCTGAACGAGAGTATCAACCAGAATTAGCTTCCCCAGTAGTTTCCGAGGACAGTAATTCTGATCCTCCGAGCCACCGCCCCACTAGAGCTGCTGCTCAACAATATAAGCGGAAACTGCAAGCCTATTACAGCTCTGACCAAGAGTAATTCCTTTTACATCCAATTTAGATAACTATGATGATACTGTGGTGTGATGTCAAGTAACAAACCATTACAAGTCACTATGACCCAGGACATTCTCATCACCGTAGTTGATGAGAATGTCCTGGGTCATGTCCTGGATCACCGTAGTTGATGAGAATGTCCTGGGTCAATTCTGTTGTTTGAATTGTGTGATTTAAATCTTTAATTGTTGTATTGGCTATAAATAATATTATTTATCTAGAGTATCTGAGAGTTTGCAGATTTGGAGATTTTGTAACATACACATTACATGGCATAGCGACACCAGTCTCAGAGTTTATTGTAAGCTTTCTAAATTATCAACTTTAGGTAATTCATAATAACATGTTCCATTTAACATGAAATCAGCAAGACTTAAGTTTCTTGTATGTCCTTGACAAATACGGGACATTCGTTATGTGTGTACTAACATACTAGCATACTAATATTAATACCAACTTCGGGATAGGTGTGTCAGTACTCCACATTACACTGCGACCCTAAAACTCTCCCCCCGGAGTTATGTTGGAAATTTCCAACACTAAATACAACAATGTTGTATTATCATTAATTATTACTAAATCTACTAATCATTGTAGTGATTAAAATTAACCAAACGTAGAGTTCACATGTACTAATAATTACATCTGTACAATAAGGCTAGAATTCTTACGTCACCAGACGCCAGTATTGCGTCAGATTCCATTATAATAAACACAACTATATCCAGTGTGTCTGAGAATTGAATTTGATTCTCTATAAAACAACGGTGTTCTGTGTGATAATTATTTACAGATAAACTGATCCCCAACTAATGCCAAATAGAGTGTTTATAGTTATAACTGCTATCTGGTAATAAATTTAACGTCACGCGTTAATGCCCTGGAGAGACTTTAATTCATCTCCATTGCTCGTTTACCATCGTAAAACGGGTAAATAATAATATTTAACTCCTCTGAATAATAAACCCGTCCTTATCCGAGCATTTCAATCACAACTGCGAGAAATGATAATATCCGTAGTAAATAATTTGTGTATCAAACGCGGGACGCGGAGCGGGGCAGAGGAGACGCGAGTACACGAGGCGACGCGCTCAGAGAGAGACGCCATTACCCAAGCCACCAGGGTAGACACCACCAAGAGCTCCAGAGGAAAGTCGCCACTGTGAGGTGTGAAGAACCTTTGCAGACAACAACTTAGCTGGTGTCAGTGACACTTTACACATCGTGTTGAATTGTCAAGAGATTTAATTTGACATTCAGCCAGGAACCTGTTAAATTTGTTTCGTGTAGCCCAACGTGACCGGCCAGTGAAGCGCGTCAACATCTAGGCTAGGCACATTCCTATGTTTGTTTCCTTAGTGTAGACTGCAGTGTGGAAACCTCTGCTCCTTTCCATGACTGTTACATCTAGAAAGGGCAGCTTCCCATCCTTCTCCATCTCGTAAGTGAAACGCAACACAGAATTCCGCTCAAATGCCTCCTTCAGCTCCTGCAGATGTCTGACATCAGGTACCTGTGTAAAAATGTCGTCAAAATACCTGCAGTATATGGCCAGTTTCAAGTTCATGTCGACTAAGACCTTTTGTTCAATGGTACCTATGTAGAAGTTCGCAAACAGGACACCCAGGGGAGAACCCATGGCAACCCCATCAACTTGCTTATACATGTGCCCATTCGGGCTCAAGAAGGGTGCCTCTTTAGTACAAGCTTGGAGTAGTTTCCTTAGAATGTTTTCTGGTATGTCAAGAGGAGTACAGGCCGGATCACGATACACTCTGTCTGCTATCATCCCAATTGTTTCATCCACAGGTACGTTGGTAAACAGTGATTCTATGTCCAATGAGGCTCTTATCCCTGTGGCCCGTGTTCCCCGCAGTAAGTCAACAAATTCCTTTGGAGACTTCAGGCTGAAGGTGCAAGGGACATAAGGAGTCAGCAAGCCTTTGAGTCGCTTCGCCAGTCTGCACGTGGGTGTGGGTATCTGGCTGATGATTGGCCGAAGTGGGTTTCCAGGCTTATGTGTCCTGACATTTCCATACGCGTATCCAAGTTTGTATTCCCCAATAATCTTTGGCAGGTGGAGTCCGGATTTCTTGGAGTTCACAGTTTCGAGGTGGTAGAGGTGGTACTCAAAGCTAGAGATGGTACTCCCTTCCCTATATAAAATATATATATATATATATATATATATATATATATATATATATATATATATATATATATATATATATATATTATATATATATATATATATATATATATATATAATATATATATATATATATATAATATATATATATATATATTTATTTATTTATTTATTTATTTAATTTGGCCAGATGCCATTCTGGGTAGATGGGACTCGTTAGCCTGGGAAGGCAGCTCATCTAGGGAAAGGAAAACCCTGATTCTAAATCTGCATGGCCTTGTGGCCATACCCCTCTTTTGGGAAAGGCTTCTGGAGTATAACTCGAGGACCAATCCAGAGTTGGAGCTCCTAAGGCAGTTCGTTGTTGACTTCGACCTCGGTCTGGCAGCTCCTGTGAAGGTGCTGGAACCATGTATATTGGCGTTTGCCTTCCCATTGGATAATTTCAGCAACGTGGAGAGGGGTGACCTGCTGCATGGGTAACAGCTTTTCCTCCATACTGACCTACTCAGGCTTTGCACCCTGGAGAGCAACCAGAGCGTAACTCCATGGTCTCCCGCGACTGAAGGATGCCTACTACTATATACTGGTCAATGCTTTTAATAATGCTGTGTGGTGTGTGGTTACAACTGTGAATTATTAGTGACGTAATCTACTGTGAGAGTGTTACTTTCAAGTTGCCATGGGCAGCAAAGTTGTACCGTGTTGTGAAAACTTTACGACAGTGTCCTAGGTGTAATGCGTGATGAACTGTGAAGGATTCTGTGAGAATTTAAAGTCATTAACCTCACTGGGAGACATCACTGCATGATGAGGATAGTGTTGTGTTGTTGAACAGCGTTGTGAGTAACGTAATCTGTGGATGCAGTTACCTGTCCGTGTGACAGTTAGTTGAGCACCCTTGCTAATTTGTGTAATTAGCAGCAGTCACAGTGAGTTCACGCAGTGGTGAGGAATTGTCGGAAGGGCAACTAAAGTAGTGTTAACGAATTAATGAGCTGTCGGTAATTAAGCGATTAATTAACGTAAAGGGTTGACTACCTGTCATGAGTGAAGTTTTTGAGCTGTCATAATTCGTTGGACTTATTGTATCTGTTTGCAGGCAAAGGATTAAGCACTAGCAGCTGATTCAAGAGGATTAGCACCTGTCACTTGGTAAATTCACAGTGTTGATGTTGTTGTTTATGCAGAATGTAGAGTAACCTTGTGAAGTAGAGTACTGGAACACTCGGTAATGTAATTTTGTCATAAGACCTGAAAGATACGATTGTTGCAATCTGTCTGTGGACAGTCTATTAAAGTAATTATTAAATTCAATTAGTGTACTTTTATTATTGTTGTTTGTGTCTTGAGAGATATGTGTTAATATAAGATTTTGATAGGGGGTTATCAGTGTTGGTTTACCCACCTAGTTACTTTGGTACCTCGCTGAGAGGGCTGTATTAGTCAATAAGATTGTGATTATAGCATATTGCTCACCGGGAGGGATGTGAGATATATTGATTGCAGGCTTGTGTCACTGGTGGACACCACTTTGTTCAGTTAGTGTCATTATTGAGCGAGCTACGACGGAAAGGAGTCCGGGGTTCCATTAAGCTGTTGAATTAGATGTTGCTATCGTGCTATTGGAAGACAGTAAAGTAACGTAAACTCGTTGTTGTTGTAGTAGTTCTAGATTTTATTGAATAAACTGTTGTTGTTCCTTGAAACGGTCATCTGATCTATCCCGCCAATAATATTAACCCACTTATCATGTTCTGCAACGCCTTTCATGCTTATGTTTAAATTGAGTCTGCCCTGGAGCTCGAGTTCGATTCATAGCTCCACACTTGAATAGAAATTTATGAAGTGAGAATCCGTCGGTTACCCTTAATTGGTTTTTATCAACTAGAAGAAGCCAGCGGCTCAAGTGGACAGGATTTCACTCTAGTGATGGAAGCCAGGCTGTTTGCTTCTGCTTTTTCCTATGGTCTCAGGCTTAAAGTAAAAATTTGCCAATAAACAGTTCTTTCTCTTTGAGGTTTGCCTCCCTAACAAGGTAGTTACATTAAGTTAACATCAGTAGGAAATTTAAATAATCTCACACACCTAGTTAGGAGTTTCTCCTCTACCAGGATCTCAACAAACACAACCCTCTCTCACGACTTCTGTAACTCAAGTAAGGTCATGTCACCAAAGTATCGACATCTCATTTCACGTTGTTTATTTACATGCTCTTCCTCTGCTCATATTTTAAAATTATTCACTGACGTTTATAATATATTTAATATATAATAATTGTACCCCTGGCTTTGCCTGCATCTCAAATTGCAAATTGTTACTTACAGTGTACCTGAGAGTACTTGTAAGCAATCTACCTCATTTTTCATTTTTGCTCAATTTGTTTTTGTATTGCTTAGTCTTGTTTATATTTTTGTTTTGTATTTCTATATCTTGTGTTTTGTATAGTCCATGTTTTTTCGTTAATCTCATTTATTACCTAGGTTGCCTAGCCTAGCCATACTCCCTTACTCCATTGTACCCCTGTAAGCCCCTTTTGAGTTTGCTTTGTTCTGTATTGTGTACATCTTTTTCCCTATTTTATAGCTTATTTCTACCTTGTTATTTACCTTTCTTCCCTTGTTTTTCCTGCAATCAGCTTTTTTTATGCAGACAAGTATAGACCCTGAACTTAACCTCTTATCCACTATCTATGACAATTATCACTTTAATGATCTAAATTGCAGATATTTTGCAGCACATGATGTAAACAATGTATTAACTCATAATCACAATATCTCTGTAATCAATTTGAACGTTAGATCCCTAGGTAAACACTTCGATGATGTTAGTGCCTTGATTGAAGCTATTGACAACAAATTCTCTTTTATTATACTTACTGAAACATGGTTGAAAGAGGATACTACTCAGCTCTTTAACATGCCTAACTACTCAGCAATTCACAACTGTCGTCAACTTCAGAGAGGTGGTGGCACTGCTCTTTACTACCACCAAGAACTAACATGCTTAAAAGAAATTAGAACCAGAGACTGCTATGGGGAGTATATCTTCGCCAGCTTCAGAGTCAAGGGTGCCGAGTCTGTCCTGACTGTGGGTGCAGTTTATAGAATTCCTAACACTGATGTGTCCGAATTCAACTCAAACCTTAGAAATCTAATACTTGATAACAGACTGAACAAAAACCACCTAATTATCGCAGGGGACTTTAATATTGACCTCTGCGAGCCTGAACACCCCACTGCTGTTAGCTTCCTCAACTGTATGAATTCCTGCTTCCTCATACCTTTAATCACTAGACCTACTAGAATCACTGATAGCACTGCCACGACGCTCGATCACATCTGGACAAACATAACCTCTCCGCTTACTTCAGGTATAATCACCGATAGCACTACAGATCATTACCCCACATTTCTCTTAACTAACATTAGCAAACCACCTCTTGAGTCAAGAGTGATACGTTTTAGACTACACAATGAAACTGCTATAGACAATTTTATAACTGCTGCTGATAATGTCAACTGGGAGTCCGAGTTAGGTAACATAGTGGACATCAACCTAGCAGTGCAATCTTTTCTTCAAAAAACTCTTAGCCTTTATAATACCCACTGTCCTATGCTTACAAAACAAGTCACAACCAAAAGGCTTAACAATCCCTGGCTTACAAAGGGAATACTTAAATCTATTAATAAAAAACATGACCTTGAGAAGAAGTATAGGTTAGGAATTGTCTCCAAAGAATTCTCAAAGAATTACTCATTATTGCTGTCTAAGATAATTAGATGAACCAAAACTAAATACTACGAAGATAAATTTACCCAAATAAAGAGCAACATTAAACAAACTTGGAGAACAATTTCTCAAATATTGGGATCAAAGAAGTCTTTAAATAACAAACCGACTCTCCTGTCTAATAACGATGGTCAGCTTTCAGCCTCTGATTCTGCTATTGAGTTCAATAGGTTCTTCTCTTCCATTGGTTCATCCCTTGCAAATGATATTCCATCTTCCAGTACAGACATTAATGACTATCTTTCAGGTAACTATCCACAGTCTCTGTACCTAAAGCCTATTAATTCCACTGACGTCAATGAGATAATCCTTTCCCTTAAAACCAAGTCTGGTGCCCTTGAGGAGATACCAACTTTAATTTACAAAAAAGCCTCCAGATCTTTAGCCCCTGCTATTGCTTTGCTCTTCAACAAGTCACTTGAACTCCAAACCTTCCCAGATATTCTAAAAAAAGCGAGAGTAACGCCTGTCCACAAATGTGGTAATCTCACAGATGTTAACAACTACAGACCTATATCTATCCTGCCAAACTTGTCAACAATTTTTGAAAAACTAATCTATAAGCAGCTTTACTCATATCTAGCCAAACTCAATATACTTAGCCCTTGCCAATATGGCTTCAGACCCAAAAAAAAGCACTAACGATGCACTTATTAGTATGCTTAACTCGATTCATACAGCTCTTGATAAAAATGAGTTCCCTGTTGGGTTGTTTGTGGACCTGCGTAAAGCTTTTGACACTGTCAACCACCAAAACCTTCTTCTTAAATTACATCATTATGGAGTCAGAGGACACTCCCTACAATACCTCAAATCCTACCTTACTGACAGGCTCCAATATGTTTCTGTGAATAATACAATTTCTCCCACCCTACCCATCAACATTGGTGTTCCCCAGGGCAGCATACTTGGCCCTCTCCTCTTTCTCATCTACATTAATGACCTTCCAAATGCCTCCCAACACCTCAAACCAATTCTATTTGCTGACGACACAACCTTCATTTACTCCAGTCCTGATCCCCTTGCCCTAAATGCCACAGTAAATACTGAGCTAAATAAAGTCCATCTGTGGCTAACTGCCAACAAACTCACCCTTAACATTGACAAAACCTTCTATATTCTGTTTGGCAATAAATCCTCTAATCAAATAAATCTCAAAATAAACAATACCCAAATTTGTAACAAATTAGATGGCAAATTCCTTGGCATTCTCATTGACCACAAGCTTAATTTCCAGGGACACATTCTAAACATATCAAAAAAAGTTTCAAAAACTGTGGGCATTCTTTCTAAGATCAGATATTATGTACCACGCCCTGCCCTGGTGACTCTCTATTACTCCCTTATCTATCCATATCTCAACTATGGTATTTGTGCTTGGGGCTCTACTACCCAAAATCACTTACGTCCTCTAATTACTCAACACAAAGCTGCTATTAGGACAATATCCAATTCTGGCCCCAGACATCACTCGGTACCCCTACTTAAATCTCTGAATATGTTAGACATTAAGTCACTGCACATTCTCTCATGTGTATTATACATATATAAAACGCTAAACTATAATGCCAATCCTGATCTCAAAAGCTTCATAGAAGGTTGTATCAGAACCCATGAGCATCACACCAGAAATAAATACAGTTTTGATATCCCTAGAGTACGACTTAATCAAACTAGAAATGCTCTACAAATCAAGGGGCCCAGAATGTGGAATGACCTTCCCAACCATGTTAAAGACTGTACCTCTCTCAACCAGTTTAAGTTAAAAGCAAAGCTATACATAATAAATTCCCAGTAACCTACCTTACCCTTCTATTGTCAACCAATGTCTGTTTTTTTTATTTAAAGAGCGCTGTTTGTCGACATAATTGTATTTGTGCTGCTTTTTCATCTATGTTTTCATTTCTTGTTTTCATTCTACTCATTATGCTCAATTAGTATTAAGCTTGTCATTTAAGTTTATCATGCCCGAAACGCTTTGCGTAATAGTGGCTTTAGGCATTGTATGTACTAGCTCTACCTATAAGTCAAACAATCCTTGTAAATATTTATTGTATGTATGTACCTTACCTAAATAAAATTGTATTGTACTGTATTGTATTGTATTGTATATATATGTCTTTCCCCTGACCTCTCAATTAGGTCACGTAAGCAAAAAAACTCTCAGTAGATAGACTCGTTCTTCAGGCTACATGGGGTCATAACAACTTAATTATCAGTACTAAAATAGATTAAATATGGGTTCTCTTTACACTTCTTGATAATATGCATCTGGAGAACAAGAGATGCGTCAGTGGGAGAAGAGCCAACAGGAGTCGCCATTGTAAATTTTATAACAACAGGTCTAGCATGGAACAGAACAAGTTCCACAATTACAACCCTTCGACACAGTGTTACCGGACCAACAACATCCCGTCATCAACACAAACGTCGTCTACAAATAAGTGAAGTGTTAAATTCAGAGACCCATTATAGCTGTTTCATTCCTGGCCAGAAATGCTTTAGGTAGCTAAGGGTAAGCTGGTTAGGATACAAAATGAGGCACAAAACGAGGTAATTTTTACATAAACCTCATCTAACAAATTATATATTTCCCTGATATAGCTGTCATATAGGTTACTACTATTATGGTGTGCCCTCTGACAGGTGTAATTGAAGAAGAAGCAGAATTACATCTATCTGGCACCCCAGTAACATATGGTTATACTTGCCTCACCCTCGAGGATTATTTGGTGTGATCATCCATTGTTGGAAATTTCCAACACTAAATACAACACTGTTGTATTATCATTAATTATTACTGAATCTACTAATCATTGTAGTGATTAAAATTAACCAAACGTAGAGTTCACATGTACTAATAATTACATCTGTACAATAAGGCTAGAATTCTTACGTCACCAGACGCCAGTATTGCGTCAGATTCCATTATAATAAACACAACTATATCCAGTGTGTCTGAGAATTGAATTTGATTCTCTATAAAACAACGGTGTTCTGTGTGATAATTATTTACAGATAAACTGATACACAACTAATGCCAAATAGAGCGTTTATAGTTATAACTGTTATCTGGTAATAAATTTAACGTCACGCGTGAATGCCCTGGAGAGACTTTAATTCATCTCCATTGCTCGTTTACCATCGTAAAACGGGTAAATAATAATATTTAACTCCTCTGAATAATAAACCCGTCCTTATCCGAGCATTTCAATCACAACTGCGAGAAATGATAATATCCGTAGTAAATAATTTGTGTATCAAACGCGGGACGCGGAGCGGGGCAGAGGAGACGCGAGTACACGAGGCGACGCGCTCAGAGAGAGACGCCATTACCCAAGCCACCAGGGTAGACGCCACCAAGAGCTCCAGAGGAAAGTCGCCACTGTGAGGTGTGAAGAACCTTTGCAGACAACAACTTAGCTGGTGTCAGTGTCACTTTACACATCGTGTTGAATTGTCAAGAGATTTAATTTGACATTCAGCCAGGAACCTGTTAAATTTGTTCCGTGTAGCCCAACGTGACCGGCCAGTGAAGCGCGTCAATATCTAGGCTAGGCTCGCCACCACGTGTTCGTTACAACGACGCCTGAACCTAGGACGCGAACTTCGACAAGCCTTAACTTACACAGTGCCCTATTAGCTAAGTACCTTTATTCCCATTTGATGCATCATCTAGGAGGGGGTTATAGCTGGGTAGCTTGTCATTACGCAGAGCGACTATAAAAAACCACAGGTTATTATTTACCTTCATTATTTAATTTAATTTTCTTGAACATAGATGTCGAGCAGCTTAATCTGTTACTACTGAATATACTTTGATTTACAGCGTGTGTGAAGAATTCTCCGAGCTGTCATTTCCCGTGTTAATCATCTCCCAGTGTTCCATGATGAGTCCAGGAGATTCCGAGGATGAGTCGTAACCGACTTCTTGGAAATCGTCTTCAAGCTAAGACTCTTTCCGTATTCCTTAAATTCCATTATCTGTAGTATTATTCATGCAGAGCACTGTTTCTTTGGATTGACATGTGTTTATTATAATTATTAACTTCTCATTTTATAATCTATGTTCTTATTGGTGATAAATATAATGATTCTATAATTGGTCATAGGATTAGATTATTGCATAATGGACTGGTGCACGAACCACACTAGTTCCTGGACATATATGAAGTTCCAGTAATAACCCCCCAATGTAGGTGTTTGAGGCTTTGATTCAGTTAAATTATACAGCCCATTAATTTATATAAGTGATCATATTCTCTAGTATTTATCCATAGTTACTGGTTCATCTAGGAATTTTCTAATGATCATGTTCTATTAGTTTCCCTCTTTACTCTAAAAGCGGGTGGTCCTTCGTAGTAGAATTTCATTACATTTACATTTAAATAAATAGAGTCAAGCCCCAAATGTCCCTCATCCATGACCATAAATGGTGGACCAGGCCCACTGTAATACAGATAGCCTTTATTTAATTTTAGTTAACAATATATGTAGTCTAATACTGTAGTGAATGTTTACTAATCAATAATTTTGATTGATTGACTATACATATAACACCCCCCCCCCCTCCCCCCCGAGAATGTGTAAGGAAGCGATTTGTGGGAATTTAGTAACACAGTCCACTGTCGAAATAAATTAGCATAAAAAATCAATGCATAAATTACCCTATAAATTAATATAAATAAGAATTCATTAATATAAATTGCAACATATAAATCTCACAAGTCAATTCCCCACATCCCTAACATGACAAAAGAGAGCATTGTTTGTGTCTGTAGATTTAACACTTCATTTTTGTTCCTTAAGTCTGTCATTATGTGTACGGCCAGTTTCGTCAAAGTATTGGTAAGGACAAGACGAACAGGAAATAGAGTAGACACCAGCAGCATTAGCAGCAGGAGGAGCAGTGTGAACCAGATTATTACGAAGTGTTAGTTTGTCGGAAGGCGAGCTTTATGTCAAGGGGATGAAGGGTATTAGTGAGAGTTTTGAGTTCAGAAACTAAAGGAAAGCAAAACATAGTGGTAGTAGTGTTGGAAACAGGTTTGGGATGAAAGAAATTACGTTTAGCTTGAGAATAGGCACAGTTGATAAGATGTATGGGGAGTCCAAGGCGAGAGAAAGATTTGTTAATACAAGAAATTTCAGAATCAAGAATCTGAGGGTCACTGATGCATAGAGTGCGGAGGGAGAGAGACGAAAACACTGGTATCTAATGTATGAGTAGACTGTCTACTGTATGAGTAGACTGTCTACTGTATGAGTAGACTGTCTACTGTATAAGTAGACTGTCTACTGTATTAGTAGACTGTCTACTGTATGAGTAGGCTGTCTACTGCATGAGTAGACTGTCTAGTGTATGAGTAGACTCTCTACTGCATAAGTAGACTGGCTACTGCATGAGTAGACTGTCTACTGTATGAGTAGGCTGTCTACTGCATGAGTAGACTGTCTACTGCATGAGTAGACTGTCTACTGTATGAGTAGACTGTCTACTGCATGAGTAGACTGTCAACTGCATGAGTAGACTGTCTACTGTATGAGTAGACTGTCTACTGTATGAGTAGACTGTCTACTGTATGAGTAGACTGTCTACTGTATGAGTAGACTGTCTACTGTATGAGTAGACAGGACAGGGATGATGCTGCCTTCATTGACCTACCGAATAAAATATATCTCAGCATCTAATGGTAAAACTTAGATAAGTATAGCGCAGCATGCACTGTTATTGGTTATGATAACTCTCTTACCTTAGGGTGAGTGCTAAGTCTATTGGCTTCCCAATAAATCCCCGTTAACCTAGACGGCTGTAGTTATGCTGCCCTGCTGTTCATGAAGTCTGCCTGGTTCGGGACCTCGTGTGTCCAGTTGGAAATGTTGCCCACTATCCACAGGGGTCAATAAGATCACAGCCATCCACCAGGGAACAGGAAATGAGGTCGGATGCTCTCAACAGATGGTGTGGACATCGTCAGGCCCCCCCCCTCCTTCTAAAATAATTGAGGTTTGGGTGTGCTCAACGGATGACATAGACATCGTCACACCTCCCCTTCTAAAAGTACTGGGGTCGGGTGCACTCAACAGTTGGCGTCGGCATCGTCACGGGGCCGGAAGGAAGGAGGATGAGGGGAGGGGCAGTCCTGGACTAACTGGGCAGTCCTTTCAACCCTTATCAACCTCCCCTCGTCCTGTATCAACCTACCCTGGCTTTGTGTCCTGGAGAGACCACTCCAGACCTACAACCAGAGTGTAACTCCATAGTCTCCTGAGACTGATGGATGCCTACTACTACTATCCACATCCGTAGCAGCTCCCTTGGTTATCTCGTCACTGGCATCCATGTCCACATGTTGAGGTTTGTCTCGCAGTCTCAGAGAGACAAACCTCTCTAGATATTTAGACAAAAGACCTAGATATCTGTGAAGATATCTAGGTCTTTTGGGGCCTCCAAGCCTCGTTGATGTAGGGCGATCTTAAGCTCCTCGGTACTCTAGCTTGTTCAGGCCCTTCCCTACCCTTCACTACTCGTGTTTGAGAATATTGCATAAACTTGATGAAACATTGGATGTAATTGTTTAGCCATCATAAGGAATGATGGCTAAAATCGTTCGGTTCTAGGAAATTGCCAAGACGCGTTTCTGCGACTACTCATCCCCTTCCTCACCCAGTTTCGTTTCTTCACAAGAGATTTTAGCAGTCTTTGAACCGTTTTGTAAAATGTTCGTACAAGTATAAGAGAGGTGACAGGTAGGATTATCCTCCTCACCTTTCTCTTGAAGTTAAAGAAGACCAAAAAGTTCACATGTTACGGGCTCACCATAGCCCGTGCTGATTGGAACTTTTTGTTCCGAGTAGCTGAATCTAAAACAACAACAACAATTCATATGGCTCTGCACAGAGAACAAAATATGTAACAAAATAGCGATGCAGCTTGTTCTCGCGAGCGTTTCCAAAAAACTGTCGTACTAAAGTGCCCTACCCTATCCAGCCAGAGGACTCACGAACAAAACTCAGGAAATTATGTCAATTTCATGAGTCGGTATACCATTCTCTAGTAAACACGTGTTTAGCCTTAAGTAAAGTACGCGTCAAAATGCGACCTGTTATAAACCTGCTGGTTGTGCTGATAGTCTTGACAAAGCAATAGTATGTCAGGTAACAGAGGGCATATACAGCTCCATTTTCTAAGCTTCAAAAGGCCGACACATTTCAATCTCTGAAAGAATGTCGTGGTGCAGTGTTGACTCGTCTACAGTCCTTTTCTATTGACCTTCTACCGTGAAAACCTGTAGACTTCCTTAATACTAGAAAGCTTCGTCATTGATCCGCCTTCACTCACCGCCCGTCAATAGATCAAGGCTAGGTTTAGGTTAGGTTATGTGTGGTTAGGTTAGGTTTAGATAGGTTATGTTTAGACAGGTTAGGTTTAGAACAGGCCTTATCATTGTCCCTTAAACACTAAGAAGATTAATTGATGAAGATTAAGACACCCTAGAGGTGGCACGGGTATGAATAGCCCATAACTGCTATTTGGCCGTGTGCTGATGACCAAGGTCATTAAGGCCAAACGCTTCTGCCAGTTAGCAGTCTGAAGGATGGTTGTGTGCTGTACCAAGGATATTTCTCGAGTAGATTCATGAAGGCGTCGGTCATCCAGTCTGTCAGCACACAGCCGTTCACACAAAGATCTGACGATTGCGTGTATATCATCTGAGAGTTGACTCACTTTGTGACTCACTTGGTTGACTCACTCGTGCCTCACACCATTAAAGTAAGCCAAGAAAAAGTCAAGAATTTGACTGAATGATTGGTTCAGCAGTATTTCAATGTGTAGTGCAGGACATAATTTGTAGTGAAGCTACCATACTGCCCGAAATGTCTCGTCATTTAAAGATTTTAGGTGTGCTTCATCACGAGTCAGTCTCTAAGTTTTTTTTTATTTATATAAATAAACAAATACATGAACGCACAAAACAACGAAAACCTGTACATATCAAGTATATCAAAGCAAGAACAGTACACAGAAACAAAAATTCTGTACACTAAACACAGTGACAGTAACCGCAAAACAAACACAAGCGGTGAGTAAAGAAAACTGCAATGAATCAATAGGCTAAACAGTACATGGAAATAAGAGCAAAAAAGTACATGGAAACAATAGGCTAAACAGTACATATCTACATAGCAACACAGAACACAGCAAAGAAAAATACATGAAAAATAAAGAAACCCATAAAGTATATAAATAACATAAAACACACCTGGAACCAAATACATAAAACAGACACAGACGTGGATATAGAACCACGTGCACAAAACCACACCTACCACACACACACAGAGGAACAAAGGAGCATAGGACCATACACTCGCTACCAAGGTATACGACATACACAAAATGAGAAGAAATTATGTACACACACACAAAACACACCCTAAACAACAAGACAAACACACACATACCCACCCACACCACACAGCACCCAAGCACGCAAAAGAATGGGTCACAGGCCAAAGCGAAACACGGCCACAAATAGAACAGTAGAAAACAGTACAGCAGAAAACCCAGGCCCAGGAGCCAAAACCTCCCTCAAACCTGCACACCCACACGCATACGGACACAACCGGCACCCGGAGGCACTGAAACACACCACACACACACAGGAGCAGCAACATCACACACACACAGGAGCAGCAGCATCACAAGGGGGGGGGGGACACACAATCACACGCATCCCCCGCCAAGGAGGCCCAAAGAACCGGGAAGGGAGCGCAAAGCAAACCCCGAGACCACCCAACCCCTCCAAACCCACACCATCACTCAAACCCCACCCAAGACGAGAACATCACCTGCCCACCAAGGCACCCACCGACCCAAAGGCAACCCCACGAACATAGGCAACCGTGAACCACCGACCAAACTCTTCCGGAAAAGAGCGCTGCAACCACCACCAGGTAAACCGCATGCGCCCCCACAAAAAGCCTAAAATTCGGGTAACCCCAAAACCCTCCCTCCTCCCAACCCACACACAAAACACATAATCTGCAACCAAAACACATAACGCATAACGCACCCACCGCGAATAACCCGGGAAATACAAAAACAAAAACCGCAAAACATCACCCCGACAACCCGGACCACAAAACACGTCCAGGACATCCCGAAACCAGTCCACCAACCCCTGCAACCGGACACAAAAATAAAATACATGCACCTGCGATTCACTTAAACCACAATGAACACACGTCTCAGAATCATACAAGCTAAGCATACACAACTGCTCATTCGTCGCCAGCGACAAGTGCAGAAACCGAAACAGCAATTCACGCTGCTGAGGCGCCAAGAACCGTTCCCCCAAACACGATCAGATACCACCCCAATCCCAACACGGAAATAAGCCCTCCACTCGAGGCCGCACCCGGGGCAACAACACCCCATACACAGCCTTGCACGAGAATGACAGAAACCCAGGATGGCGGCAGAGCTCCCGAAGAATCCCCACGGCTCAAGAATAAACAGGGGGGGTAAAAAAGGCCACCTCCCGACAAACCCCCAAATCAACCAAATAACTGAAGTAAAGCGAGCAGAAAAAAACACCCAGCGAATTCAACCCTCCACCGAGAACCAGCCCCTGACGCAACGAGACCCAGAAGAGGGCCTTGGCCTTCGTGAAGACGTCAGGAATGCCAACACCCCTCTCTCTCACCCGTAACACCAACGTCGAATGGCGCACCGGTTGATAACACCCACACCATACATATCTGTACACCATACACTCCAAATCCAAGGCCTTCCGACGATCCAACGGGAAACACCAAGCCACAAACCAGACACGCGACAAGACCTTACACGCAACAAGCAGTCCCCGCTGATAAATCGTCAAAGGCCGATGCGACAAGAGGCCAACCGATCGAGAGACAGCACCCCAATTCCACTCCAAGGAGCGGTCATAGGAGGCAAACCAAGTAATCCCCAGAAACCGAATCGAGGAGACCACCTGAAACCACGACCTATCCCACACCAGGCGGGAGACCCACACACCGATCCCCCATCAACCCCGACTTCGCCTGATTAAGAACGGCCCCCGTGGCGGACTCAAACCGCAGAAGAACGTCCTGGACAGCTCCAACAGAACCCTCCGAAGCTACAAACAGAACGGTGTCGTCAGCATACCCGCAAATGGGTAGCCGAAGACTGGACGGCAGACAAGGAGGCACAATCAAGGAACACGCTTTCACCGCCCGAAAGAGAGGTTTCTGAAAAATCACATACAAAATCATTGACATGGGACACCCCTGACGAACGGAACGGCAAATAGGAAAAAAGGAACTAAAAAATCCATTGACACAAATGCGACTGCGACTCCGGACATACAACAAACGGACCCAACCCACAAACACCGATGGAAACCCAAGCCGCTCCATAGCACAAAAAACAAACTCCAAAGACACCCAATCGAAGGCCTTTGACCAGTCCAAGCTGATCATAGCCACCGAAAGCCGATACTCGGACGCATAGAGAAGCACGTCACGAAATAAAGCATCGCAATGCATTAGGGCACGGCCAGGCACACCACAAAACTGCTCCATAGAGACCACCGACGCAACGACACCGCGACAGCGACGCACTAAAACCTTAGACACAATTTTATAGTCCACATTCAAGAGCGTAATAGGCCTCCAATTTGAAAACAATAGCAAATCGCCCGGCTTTAGGAGCAGCCGCACGATCCCGTCACAAAAGGAATCAGGCAGAGCACCCAAACGCAAACACGCCTGCACCACTTCCAAAAGCACCTCCCCAACACATCCCAAAACGTAAGGTAGAACTCAACGGGCAGGTCATCCGCATCCAGCACTCTTCCTGGACGAAACGACCGAACCACCTCCAGGAGCTCCACCGTGGAAACATCCTGCACCAACCGGGCACACTCTTCTTGTGACAAACCGGGGAAGCACCTGTCCAAAAAGGAACCTGCGAGCACACTATTCCCACGCACCTCCCCACAGAGAGCCTCCAGCTCCTGCCACACGAAAATCAGAACACCCTCCGTGCTAGAAAGCACAGACCCATCAGGCTGCCAAAGGCCCTTGAGAAGAATGGAACCCCGAGCAGCCTTCTCCCTCCCTAAAAGAAAGGGAGAGAGCCTCTCTCCATCCACACGCTCAGCCACACGAGCACGCACGCGATCACAGTCAGCCAACACCGCACGCAAATCACAAATACGCTCCTTACACTCAGAAACTGCGCACAAATACGTGGACAACGCAATAACCGACAATTTAGTTTCCACCACCCAGGCCCCACCCGCACCTGACTCCAGACACCAACCCGGACAACCACCAAACAATGATCCGAGAAGGCCACCTGGACCGTGCAAAAATAAAAAACCGAACACTCCCCACCGGAAACATAGAACCTATCCAACCTAGAACTCGCCCCACGTGCAGCGAAGGTATATTCCAACGAGCCACCACATAAAACAGCCGCATCACGAAACCCGCACGCACGCAAAACCTCAATTAAAGTGGCCGAAACATTTCGAGGGTGAGCACTAGAGCAATCCCGCACACACAATTAAAATCCCCCCCAAAGATAAAATCCCGCGTATCATGCCGCAGGTATGGCAGAAGCCCCTCCCGAAAAAACAGCTCCCGGTCTTGAAGATGCGCCACCCCAGAAGGGGCGTACACCGTCAAGAACGGAATCACAACCTCCTAAATACTCAGCCCGAACAAACAAGACCCGCCCCTCATCATCCATTTCCGTGTGAAGCACGGAAATAGACGCCCTCCGCGAAAACAACATCAGCGTCCCTCCAAAGGACGTCCTCGGCGGGTTCAACACAACATGATACTCAGCACACAACCCTTGGAAAACAGACACATCCCGAACATTGTGCTCCTGGATCAGAGCCACATCCACACGCTGCTCCCTAAGCACATCCACAAGGCCCAATTGGACCGCCAGAGCATTCAGACCACGAACATTCAAAGATGCACAAACAATAGCAGGCGCCATCGAACCCATCAAATACCCCCAGCCCCTCCAGGCTCACCAGGGGGCACAGTGCCACCCACTGCAGAGGCGTCGTCAGCATCCAGAGGCTCAACCTGCCGCCGTCCCACCACCGAGGAATCCACCAGAACGCCGGGCCTCTGATCCCTCAGGAAGCGGACAGTGCCGGCATCACCCAGCAAAGCACGCCGAGACCCCGCCGCCACTGACCAGGTATCACCGACGTCCACCATCGACGAGGAAATCTTGCTGCCATCCGGCATTGCATCACCTCCGGAATCCACATCAGACACAGGAGAATTAGGAGGAGGAGGGGGGGGGGGACCACGCAAGGCACAACTCTGCGAAGCCTCAACCCTTTTGCCAGGGGGCTCTCCACTGCGCGCGCCCCCCCCCCCCCGCATCGCGCTTCCGGCGAGGAGCAGGGGAGGATAACACCCCCTCATGGATCACACCCTTAGGGGGAGCAGAAAGCGGATGCGCAATGCAGGCAACAGGAATGCTGGCACCATCGACGACGCTTCCATCACCCTCAGCGAACGCACCGCCCACAGTGGGAGGCACCGATACGACACTCCCATCACCATACCCATCCACCATCGAAGCACCAGGAACAGGATGCACCTCCACATCCACCGGATTTTTTTTTTTTTTTTTTTTTACATGCAAAACATGAAATTTAAATACAATAAAAAACAATACAAAATACAGGACAGAACAAAATAAAACAATAGACCACCGGCCAGAAGGGCCGACAGCATAGCACAACAAACACAAACACGATAAATGCATAGAAAAATACAGCATACATCAAGGTACAAAACATAAGACAATGGCAAACTAGCCATCACAGTAACATCACAAAACAAAACCTTCATAAAACAAAACATACATCAAGAAGCATAACAGGAAACATAACATGACAAACACAATACATCCCAAACAAAACATAAGGAACAAACACGTACAACAGGTAAAGCAATATGAAAACACCAAGTCAAACGTACAGCACAAAAACAATACAGAAATAAAAACACACACACACCAAGCCATCCGCCCCATAACAAATAAAGGGCGAGGCCAAAATAAACAATAAAAATAAACAAACAAAACACGCACACCCGAAAACAAAACAGGTACAAACACAACAACATACATACACTGGCCTGAAGGACCGAGAATAAAACAACAGAAAGTATATCAAGAAACATAACAAGACACTTCAGCACAAAACAAATGAATACAAATTTATACAAAGACACTAAATACCGGCCTGAAAGGCCGACAACAAAAAAACAATAATGAGCAGAAACATATTGAAACACAGGAAAAAGAAACAACAATACCGGAAATACAAGAAAGACAACAAAACAACGGTCATGAGAACAAACATAACACCGGCCTGAAGGGCGCACAATAGGTACAACACATTGCAAACAAACCACAGGGCCAAGCACACACCAAACACACAGCAAGCACACAGACTACTCAAATTTCTCATACTTATCCGGCCACTCTGCCGCCAGGAATCGAACACAATACGCCTCCCAAAGTAACATGATGTCCTCCGGAACAGGCTCATTATGCACCGTACGAGGATCAGGCATCAACTACGGCACACCCACAATAAAACACCGAGCCCGCTGAACCCAGATGGAAGAAGGGTGTTGGATATTTCCAACACCGAATACAACACTGTTGTATTCTCATTACTTATTACTAACTATACTAATTATTGTAGTAAGTAAAATTAACAACACGTAGAATTCTCATGTACTAATAAATTCATCTGTGCAGTAGGCTAGAATTCTCACGTCACCTGACGCCAGTATTGCGTCAGATTTCCTTACAGTTAACACATTATATCCAATGTATGTGAGAATTAAATTCGATTCTCTATACCTAAGGCATTCTGTATGATAACTAATTGCAGATGAATTGACTTCCAACTAAAAGCCGAATAGAGCGTTGGAGTCATAGCGTCTATCTCGTAATAACGTTAACGTCACCAATGAATGCCATGGGGAGACATTAATTCCTCTCCCTTATATATTTACTATTCTTAAATTGGTAAATAAAAATATTTTCCTCCTCTAAATAATAAACCCGTCCAGTCTTCAACGTTTCAAGCGTAAATGCGAGAAATATTAATGTTCGTGACAATAATTTGTTTTATGAACGCGGACGCGGCGTGGGTAGAGGAAGGCCACCCCAGTACACGTGCAGAGCCGCTCAGAGGCAGACCTGTGCATACCGTACTCACAAGGAGACGCCATTGCTCAGCCACAAGGGCAGACGTTATCCATCCTCAGATGAAAGTCGCCACTGTGAGGCGTGAATAACCTTGCAGATAATATCTTCTACTGGTGCTGGTGTCATTTAAGGAACCTTTTAACCTGGTTCTGGACTACACGTGACCGGCCAGTGAAGCGCGCCACGGTCCAGGATAGGCCTTGCCGGAGCCTGGTGACGCGAAGCACGGCAATCTTTATACTTATACAGTGCCCACAGCTAAGTATATTCCTTTATGTGATGCATCGGGTAAAGAGTTTATTGGTAGCTGGGTGATTGTCCGTTATGACGCACGATAACATCTAATAACAGGTGATTAAATTTTGTCACCTGTAACTCTCAATTTCTTGAATATATAGATTCAGTAGTTAAATTAGTTGCTACTGTAAATATTTGTCTTGCAGCACGAGAGAGGAACTCTCCATGCCGCCTTCTCCCATGTTAATCCGTCCCATTC
The DNA here is from genome assembly GCF_040958095.1 of Procambarus clarkii. Classification (NCBI taxonomy): domain Eukaryota; kingdom Metazoa; phylum Arthropoda; class Malacostraca; order Decapoda; family Cambaridae; genus Procambarus; species Procambarus clarkii. Next base: position 1,910,819 of record NC_091199.1, on the reverse strand, counting down.
ATCAGCCGACCGAGTCCAGAGAATAAGAGGAACTTCCATGGCTGGTCTAAAGGAATCGTCATTAAGCTAAGACTTTAATATCTTTCATGATTCTATTGCAATTTCTTATGTGCAGAATCCCTCAGGATTAATATGTGGTTTACTGTAACTCTCATTACTATACTCATAATCTATGTTCTCATTTATGTTAATGATATCAGTTTCAATATAATTTTCATAGGATTAGATTATTATTACTTGAATTAGTGAACGAACCACACTAATTCCTGGATGTACTTACCTCCAGTAATAACCCCCCAATGTAGGTGTTTGAGGGTTTGATTCATTTAATAATACAGCCCATTAATTATTTCTATGATCATATTCTCTAGTATTTTGTCCATAGTTACTGGTTCATCTAGGAATTATCTAATGTCTCCGTGGTGTAGTGGTAAGACACTCGCCTGGCGTTCCGCGAGCGCTATGCCATGGGTTCGTATCCTGGCCGGGGAGGATTTACTGGGCGCAATTCCTTAACTGTAGCCTCTGTTTAACGCAACAGTAAAATGTGTACTTGGATGAAAAAACGATTCTTCGCGGCGGGAATCGTATTCCAGGGACCTGCCCGAAACGCTACGCGTACTAGTGGCTGTACAAGAATGTAACAACTCTTGTATATATCTCAAAAAAAAAAAAAAAAAAAAAAAAAAATAAATGATCAGAAATTCTCAGTTTCCCTCTTTACTATAAAAGCGGGTGGTCCTTCGTAATTTAATTTACTACATTAATATTTAAATAATCAGATTCAAGCCCCAAATATCCCACATTATGGTCCTTATCGAACCGGATAGGCATTAAATTTATAATTAAAATATTAATCATTAATAACTAATCCTTGTGTGATAGAAGCTAGACTAACTATTTAATTAATTGTGTCAACTAACAGGGTAACACATCAGTTAGTCTGGATCACACTAACAGGTACCTTATACATAGCTTTAGTGTGTCATAACCAATTACCCACAACACTTAGACCTACACCTCATACAGAAGTATGAATCTTTAGGTCACCAGGAGCATCAGCTCATAACCTTTATATGTTTTCACCTGTGTGTACAAGTGCACTCTTATAAAACAAAAAACCCCAAAAATACAGCACAACTATATTCACTTTATTGCACCACAATAATCTTTACCCATGTTATTAGGTAGAATTTAGGCTGAGATTGTGCTGAATTTGGTACAAGCCCAGACTAAATAATTTTATAGTTCTTAGTTAGGAATTATTACGACTAGATCTAAACTAGTCAGTGTTGTATGTATTATATTATTTGTGCTGACCCTATACAGGGTGGGATTAATTTTTGAGATAACTCTGATTAGAGCATCTCCAGAATATTTCTCTTGTATGCATTATTTTGGGTATCTATTTTGTGTATTGCTGGATAATCCCCATTAACTCTGATGGTGATATAGATGAGCTAACCGGACGAGAACTAATGGTGAAGTTCAGACAGTGCACAAAATATCTAGCTATTTCGTGTTAGGTAGGTAAACCCATAGTCTATTAAAGTATATTAGGCTATCCTCATTGATATTGCACTCCACTGAATGAGTCAATATCCCAGTTACCTCAGTAATAAGTATTTACTGACCAATCAGCCTTTACCCAACAAGATGGATACGGCTACCAAAATGAAAAGGACCCTTGTCGGTCTGAAAGGTCATTTGACCCGACAGATTAATAAATGTCAAAATCTGTCACAACAGTCAACGGTTGATTACTTTGAATTAGAAGATTTATTACAAGTTGCTGAAAGTAAATTTGCTCATATTAAGCAACACATGAATTTGTATTTGACAGAACTGCAATCAACCTCTATAGAAAGTAGTGAACTTGATGAGGTTATAGATGAGTTAGCTCAGTATGAAGAAGATATCCGAGTTAAGCTTCTACCCTATAAGAAGAATATTGCTAAAAACAAGCTGACCGTAACTTCTACTGTACGTACAGATCCTGAGGTTAAATTACCTCAAATCAACATACCCACATTCTCTGGTGATGAGAACGAAAGTTGGGATGATTTCTGGAGTAAATTTGTAGATGCAGTAGACTCTAAAGCTAACATTCCTCAAACCACAAAATTCACTTATTTACAAGGCCTGTTAAGAAATGAAGCCTTGAAAGTAATCTCCAATATAACACTGACCAGTGATGGTTACACATCAGCTGTTCAATTGCTCAAAACCAACTACGATAACACGGAGAGAACTATTACTGTCTTAGTTCAAAAATTGCTAGATTTACAATCTGCTAATAGTTCCGCAGAATCTCTCCAAAATTTCAGACTAGAGTTAGAGTCTTTACTCAAGGCCTTAAGCCTTAAAGTCCAAATACAGTCAGCCGAATGGATGACTAAAGTAGTTGTTAAGCGAAAATTGCCAAGAGAAACTTTAGATAAGTTGTGTACTATATACAATACGACCTTTTTGACTCTGAAAGAAATCACAGAAGGTCTACATACCTTAGTCGAAAGACAAAGAGCCAATCAAGATGGGGAGAAAGTTACAAACTCCTCTACCAACTCTCATCGTAACTCAACTCAAGTTGACACTTCAGTCAAACCTAAACAGACTTTAAATAAGTCTAATAAATTTACATCAAAAACTACTCTATCCACTGGGAAAAGAAGTGGAAATGTAGGTACATATTCGGTGTCTCCTTCTGAGATAACCAATGACTTGTCTACTAAAGAGAACAAGTCAAACAAAGAGAGAAGGTGTCTGCTCTGTAATCAAGGGCATACCGCATACCAATGCTCTGTTTATCCTACTTATAATGCTAGGATTAAAAGGTTGCAGGAAATACGCAAGTGCACCAGGTGCATGGGCTCTCATGATCCCAAGAAATGTGTAGTGCCGCTCCGTCCCTGCAACAGATGCAACCAAGGTGTGCACCACTACGCCTTATGAAGAAAATCTTCTACACCAACCATGACCACTGGAGAGAATTCTACTAATTCTACTGCAGTGCAATATTGTAAAGTACATCACGAAGTAAATGTACTTGCTACTGAGTCAGGTAATAATACTACTTTGCCTACAGCTCAACTTAAACTAGAAAACCGAAGATCTAGAATTAACACTAGGGGTCTCTTTGACCAAGGTTCACAGAAAACTTTCATTACACAACAGTTGGTAGATGAGTTAAATTTAAAACCTACCAAAAGTGTGAGGTTGAACATTTCTGGTTTCCTGTCAAATAGTGGACCTCGTGACTACAAGGTAGTTAAATTACTAGTTAGATTAGGATCCTCTACTAGCCCAATCCTTGCGGTGGTAGTGGATAAGATTCCTACGGACCTGCAGGTCACAGGATTAGCTCGCACTGCGAGACACCTTAAGCGAAACCGCATGAGGCTAGCAGATTATAAAATAAATTCTGACTGCCTCACAGATATTGGAATACTAATAGGCGCGGATCATTATTACAAGTTTATAACTGGATGCACTAGACAACATGGTATGAATTCGTCCGCGGGGGGCAAATTGCTCACAGGACCCGTGCTTTTCAGACAAGGTCCAGCGTCCACAAACCAACAATCCAATAATGTAATTGTGGCGTGACTAGGCTTGGAACAGTCACCCCTACGCTTCAGGGAAATAGCCGAGGCCATTGAGTCTGACCCACCAATACATCGTTTGTGGGATTTAGACACGTTAGGCATCATCCCTGAACAACCAAGCCCTGATGATATGTGGACTTACCAGCAATATCTGGATACAGTTGTCTACTCAAATAAACAATACTGGGTAAGACTCCCATGGAAGTTGGATCATCCACAACTTCCAGTGAATTATTTTATGGCAGCCTCACAATTGCAGTCTCAATTAACACGACTGCAGAAGCAGCCAGACAAACTAACCATGTATCACCAACTTATCCAACAACAACTTAACAATAAGTTCATTGAAATTATTGAACACGATGACCGAAAAACAGGTCATTATTTACCTCACCATGCTGTGGTGAAAGACTCATTGACAACACCTATTCGTATTGTCTTTAACTGCAGTGCTAAAGTAAAGCCGAGCAGTGTGTCTTTAAATGAATGTCTCCAAACGGGACCTAGCCTAACACAAAGGCTACATGATGTGTTGTTACGATTTCGCACAGGCATCTTTGCCTATACAGCTGATATCAGCAAAGCCTTTCTTCGAGTAGGATTACAGGAGGAAGATCGTGACTACACCAAATTCCTCTGGTTCAAGGATCCACTAGATCCTAACAGTGAAGTAATCACCTATCGTTTTGCCTCAGTATTATTTGGAGCTACGTCCTCACCGTTTCTTCTCCAAGCAACATTAGACACGCATTTGAGGAAATCAAACAGCCCTTATAAAGCAACCATTAGTGACAACTTGTACGTCGACAATTTCCAGGGGACAACTAATGATCAAGCTGATCTGGTAGAAATCTACCATGAGGCTAACCGTGAACTGTTAGGAGCCAATATGCCACTACAGTCGTGGGCCTCAAATAATAAACTGCTTAACCAGTTAATCGAGAAAGAATTTCCAGATTATCAGGTACCCAGTCAATCAAAGGTTCTAGGCGTGGAATGGAACACCAGTACTGACGAGATGAACATCAAGTCAGTACAAACTGATAATTCAACCCTTACCATGAGAACATTGCTCTCGTTTGTCAGTCAACCATTTGACCCTTTAGGCTTGCTTAGTCCTATATTAATAAGGGGCAAACTTCTAATGCAGGAGTGCTGGCAGAAACATATGGGATGGGATGATCCGTTACCAAGTGAGTTACAAGCTAAATGGCAAATACTCTCGACGGATTTTAACCAGTTAGGCGTTTTGAAATTTCCTTGTAATGCTTCAGGACCAAACTTACCCACCCATTTACACGTTTTCTGCGATGCCTCTGGCAAAGCATATGGCGCAGTAGCCTATTTAGTTAACAGTGCGCAATCAATGTTACTCACATCAAAGGCAAGAGTTGCTCCCATCAAGAAGAGATCCTTACCTCAGATGGAGTTGAGTGCATTACTAGTGGGAGTAAGATTGGCTCATTGCCTGACAAAGACACTCAGTAATATCCACTTTGGTGAGATTGTAGGTTGGTCAGACAACGAGGCAGTCTTGCAATGGGTAAGAAACAATAACAACAAAACTCCTTACGTTAGTAATCGCGTCAGGGAGATTCATGATTTATCCGCAGGATATAAGTTTAGACATGTCCCTACTAAGGACAATCCTGCAGATTATTTATCAAGAGGATTGACATTAAAACAGCTTGTCAAGTCTTCGCTGTGGTTCATTGGACCTTCATGGCTTGTTGGTGGTCAGTGGCCCAAACAAAAGCCACAAGTCATAGTGACCAATATCACCACTCCCATGAAGGAACCAGAGCCTCAGCGAATATTAGCCATTGATCCTCATCATTATTCTAACTTAAGCAAATTGTTACAAGTGACTGCGCACGTGTTTGATTTCCTTGCTAAAGTAGGAATTCGACATAAATTTCCCAATCCTGTCCACTATTGGATCAAGCGTGCACAGGAAGAGACTTACGGAAGCGAATTTGAGAATCTTCCGGATAAACTCACTAAGTCTCTGGGCATCTGGTACGATGTTAACACTCATAACATACTACGATGTGGAGGACGTTTGCTGCATGCAAAGATTGACTTAGACACTAAGAATCCCATTCTTTTACCTCGTCACCACATCATAACTAAACTTCTTGTCTTACATCACCATCAATATGGTACACTGCATGGTGGAGTTTTAGATACTCTCACCGACCTTAGACAAAAGTACTGGCTTCCTCAAGGTCGTCAGACTGTTAAGACCATTATTAAATCTTGTGTAATCTGTAAGAGATACGACGCTAGAGTCTGTCCTTACCCAGGACCTCCCCCACTCCCAGAAGAGCGAGTGGTTCATCTTCGTCCTTTCGAAACCACTGGAGTTGATTATACAGGAGCCCTACTCCTCACTGGTAACCCAGATAATATACCAGTGAAGGCGTACATTTGTCTCTTTACATGTGCTACAACCAGAGGCGTGCATTTAGAGGTCACCCCAGACATGAGTGCTGAAGCTTTCATTCAAGCTTTCCACAGATTTGCTGCCCGCCGATCATGTCCTAGATTAATGATATCAGACAACGGATCTAATTTTGTGGCAGGAGAAAGTTGTTTGCGAGAAGTCTGGAACTACCCTGAAGTAGTCAGTCTTACAAAGAAGACAATGTCACTGGAAATTCATAGCACCAAGAGCCCCTTGGCAAGGTGGGTTCTATGAGCGAATGGTAGGCACAGTCAAGAAGTGTCTAAGGAAAACTTTACACCGACAAAAGGTCAGTTACTCAGAACTCCAAACTATTATTGTGGAAATCGAGGCACGAGTCAATAACCGCCCAATCACCTACCTGTCTGATGATTACACCCAGAGAGAACCACTGAGCCCCTCTCACTTGATCCATGGAGGTCTACTGAGCCCTCTCATCCCTTTAGCCGAAGAGGACCCTGTAGACCCGTCCCATGTGACCAGAGGAGACTTGGTGGAAAGCTACCAGCATCTTTCTAGAGTTATTAACAGGTGGAATGAGGTGTGGACTCGAGAGTACCTCACAGCTCTACGAGAGTACCACTACGGAGCTTCGAGTCCTTACAATAAGGTGCAATTAAAGCCAGGAGACCTAGTGCTAGTCGACAGTGATGGACCAAGGTCCGAGTGGCCTATAGGTAAAATTATCACCATTCATCCAGATCGACAAGGTGTCCTAAGAGTGGTTAAAGTCTTATGCAGAGGCAACACTACTCTAAAAACTTTAGAGAAGCTGGTTCCCCTTGAACTGACTGAACAAGAATATCAGCCAGATCCAGTTTCCCCAGTAATTTCAGAGGACAATGAATTTGTTCCTCCAAGCAACCGCCCCACTAGAGCTGCAGCTCAACAATGTAGGCGGAATTTGCAAGCCTATTACAACTCTGAAGAAGAGTAATTTCCTTCACTTCCCACTGAGATAACTATGATGAAACTACGATGTGATATCACGTAATGAAACATTACCCGTCACTATGACCCAGGATATCGCATCACCGTAGATTCTGTTAGTTTAAATTGGGAAAGTTGAATTCTATAAATATTGTGTAGGCTACAAGCAACATGTTTCATTTGACATGTAAATAGCAAGACTCAAGTTCTCGTAAGTCCTTGATGAATCCGGGACGTTCGTTATGTGTGGACTAACATACTAACATATTAACATACTAATGTACTAATCTTAATATCACTTCGGGATAGGTCAGTACAACACAGTACACTACGACCCTAGAATCCTCCCCCCGGAGTTATGTTGGATATTTCCAACACCGAATACAACACTGTTGTATTCTCATTACTTATTACTAACTATACTAATTATTGTAGTAAGTAAAATTAACAACACGTAGAATTCTCATGTACTAATAAATTCATCTGTGCAGTAGGCTAGAATTCTCACGTCACCTGACGCCAGTATTGCGTCAGATTTCCTTACAGTAAACACATTATATCCAATGTATGTGAGAATTAAATTCGATTCTCTATACCTAAGGCATTCTGTATGATAACTAATTGCAGATGAATTGACTTCCAACTAAAAGCCGAATAGAGCGTTGGAGTCATAGCGTCTATCTCGTAATAACGTTAACGTCACCAATGAATGCCATGGGGAGACATTAATTCCTCTCCCTTATATATTAACTATTCTTAAATTGGTAAATAAAAATATTTTCCTCCTCTAAATAATAAACACGTCCAGTCTTCAACGTTTCAAGCGTAAATGCGAGAAATATTAATGTTCGTGACAATAATTTGTTTTATGAACGCGGACATGGCGTGGGTAGAGGAAGGCCACCCCAGTACACGTGCAGAGCCGCTCAGAGGCAGACCTGTGCATACCGTACTCACAAGGAGATGCCATTGCTCAGCCACAAGGGCAGACGTTATCCATCCTCAGATGAAAGTCGCCACTGTGAGGCGTGAATAACCTTGCAGATAATATCTTCTACTGGTGCTGGTGTCATTTAAGGAACCTTTTAACCTGGTTCTGGACTACACGTGACCGGCCAGTGAAGCGCGCCACGGTCCAGGATAGGCCTTGCCGGAGCCTGGTGACGCGAAGCACGGCAATCTTAATAATTATACAGTGCCCACAGCTAAGTATATTCCTTTATGTGATGCATCGGGTAAAGAGTTTATTGGTAGCTGGGTGATTGTCCGTTATGATGCACGATAACATCTAATAACAGGTGATTAAATTTTGTCACCTGTAACTCTCAATTTCTTGAATATATAGATTCAGTAGTTAAATTAGTTGCTACTGTAAATATTTGTCTTGCAGCACGAGAGAGGAACTCTCCATGCCGCCTTCTCCCATGTTAATCCGTCCCATTCATCAGCCGACTGATTCCAGAGAATAAGAGGAACTTCCATGGCTGGTCTAAAGGAATCGTCATTAAGCTAAGACTTTAATATCTTTCATGATTCTATTGCAATTTCTTATGTGCAGAATCCCTCAGGATTAATATGTGGTTTACTGTAACTCTCATTACTATACTCATAATCTATGTTCTCATTTATGTTAATGATATCAGTTTCAATATAATTTTCATAGGATTAGATTATTATTACTTGAATTAGTGAACGAACCACACTAATTCCTGGACGTACTTACCTCCAGTAATAACCCCCCAATGTAGGTGTTTGAGGGTTTGATTCATTTAATAATACAGCCCATTAATTATTTCTATGATCATATTCTCTAGTATTTTGTCCATAGTTACTGGTTCATCTAGGAATTATCTAATGATCAGAAATTCTCAGTTTCCCTCTTTACTATAAAAGCGGGTGGTCCTTCGTAATTTAATTTACTACATTAATATTTAAATAATCAGATTCAAGCCCCAAATATCCCACAAAGGGCACCACGGAACAGGATGCACGCGGTCAACAATATCAAACTGCAAAGAATTCTTATCATCATACGCCACGCCGGAGGTCAAGACGAGAGGGAGAGGCACCTTTCCACGAGGCTGGGCAATGGGCAGCCCACTGGGAGCCTCCTCGGCTGCCTCATAGGGCTCCGCATCAACCACCGGACGTTGTACCTGCAAGGACCCCCCACACTTGGCATCCTTCTTCAGCACCAGCTTGAGGCCTTGACTCACACCAGAACCCTCACCACCCACGTCTGGAGGAGCGACCACCTCCCACTGCAGAGAACCTTCTGCAGGAGAAAGAACAGGAGGTAAATCATACACACAACCATCGTCAACAGCAGACACATGGACGTCAGCAACCACCAGCGACGTAGAGCGCAAAGCACCCGGAACCGCCACATCATCGACCGAAGCTCCACCTGCGTCGAAGTCCTCCACATCAGCCCAAACAGTAGAAGAACGCCTGGAACGCTTGGGCACTGGCTGCACATCCTCACATCCAGAGGCGGACCCAGAACCACGGGCCTCACAAACCGGGCGAACCGACGTCCGTCGCAGGACGGCAGCAGCTTCAACCACAGGGGGAACCGGGCCGCATACAACAGGACACTCCGCAGCCCCCCAACACCCAGCACAGCCGGAACACCTGGCGAGGGCGCAGGCCAGGCGCTGCAGCAGGAGACTAGGAAGACGAAGACGACTCGCAGAGACCATCCAGAAGACCCTCGGGAACAACTGGCACAGCGAATTGACCAGCGACAGGAGCCACTGCAACACCCGGAGGAGGGACAGCAACCACCGGGGGCATGTCGGGTGACACAGGGGGGCCGCGTCAGCAGCGAACGGGACCTGCCCCTCCTCATCTCCGGAATCCACGCCCTGAGGGAGCGGCGGGAAATCCTCTTCCCGAAACAAGTTGACAGGTGCAGCAGGGGCCTCAGAGCACCCGGCAGCCTGGTGCCCTAACTGGCCACATCGGAAACAGGTACGGGGCTGCCGGGCATAATACACCCGAACGTAGTAACCCAGCAGCCGGACTGAAGATGGGATATCCGACCGGAGGCGCATACCTAAGGTACGGATGTTCGTCCGCTTCCCAGCATACTTCCCCAAGGAAAGCGTGTTCACCCGCACACTGATGACAGCACCATACCTCCCGAAGAAGCGCCGGAGAAGGTCTTCAGGGAACTCCAGGGGCGCACCGTGCACACTGACATAAGTCAGGGCACCACTGAGGTCCCAGACTGCAACAGAGCCGGCGCCATCTGGCAACGGCAACGAACGCCCTTCATACCGATGGAGGAAGTCCCGATACTCCTACTCCCTCACGAACTTGACAATCACCCGGTGGCCGTAAGAAGTTCAACTCCGTAAACAGCCTCCACCGGGACACGAAGCATGTCACACATCACTAGCTCAACGGCTGGATAATCAGCCTTACAAGAGAACTCCAGTCCCACGGAATTCTGACGCAGAACAGGAGGAGGTTGAAGGCCCCCCATGGCAGAACCGCCACGTCAGCACGCAGCCAGGCAGGCAACAACACTGGGAGGGCAGAGACGCCCACCACCTGGCGACCAAATGGGCAAACCACATCTACCGGAAGTAGAAGACGGGAAGCAGGTGCAGCCAAGTCCTTCACCACAGCTGGTACAGGAGACACCACAGGCACAGACGAACCACCAGATACAACAATCGCAGGTGCACCACCAGGCACACCCCCATGCCGAGGACCGTCCAGGGAGATACCATTCTCATGCAGGGGGGGAAAATCCCCCACACTGAGCACAGAAGCAGTCTCATTGCGAGGAACCTCACACTGGGCAGCGTCATGGCCCTCCTCCCCGCAGCAGAAGCACGTGCTGGCCTGCCCTGGATAGAAAACACGGAGTGGAAGACCACAGCACATAACCTTAGAGGGGATGGACTCCGTGAGGCGCATATGCAGCGTGCGAGTACCCAGACGGAGGCCCCGCAGCCGCCCGGCACTAAACAAGTTGTATCGATGACGCATCACCGAACCATACCTCGCAAACACAGAGGAAAGCTCCGCCTCAGGAAACGTAACCGGTACCCCGTGCACGCTCACATAGCTCAGCGGACCCCACGGATCACAGACAGTCACTGAAACAGCCGAATGAGGAAGGAGAGTCGTCCGCTCGTTCCAACGCCCCACAAACTGCTAGTATCCAAGTGACGTGGCAAACGTCACCGCCACTTGAGTGGGAGAAAATTTCTCGAGACCGATGAGATCCTTAACATCCAGTTCAGGGCATCCAGAAGTGCAGCCGCCACAAGTTCCATATCCACCGCCGCAGAGAACTCCAGACGAGCAGTATTCACACGGCGGATGCGGCCACCACCAGCCGCCGCCATATTGCTGACCTCCGCCCCAGTCAGCTGGTGCCCCACACCAACGAGCAACCACCACCAGGCAGCGACAAACAGCTACTGGCAGCCAGAGCCCGACGTCCACGCCCTCCAGTGGCAGAGGACGGAATCCCACATGACATAATTTATAGTGAAGCTGGCATACTGCCCGAAATGTCTCGTCATTTAAAGATTTTAGGTGTGCTTCATCAAGGTTGCTCCAGAGCTACCGTGCAGTGAGGACGTGTCGCCTGCTCACTCCGGTAGTTTGAGGTGTTTGCCGTTTTTGCCGGCAGGGGGTGTGGGTGTCTCTACCCTCCCTGCTGTTCCTGGTGGTGTGGACGTGGCGCTTTTACGATGGGCGGCGATCTTCCCCCTGTCGTGAGGGTAAACTCCATCGGATTGGAGTTTACTGGCCGTGCTGGATACCCGCTGGTGGACGTGGTATTGAGTGCCATGCTTCGTGTCCCGGTTGGGGACGTATATGGCATTGAGCTGGTAACTGCTCACCGTGTTGTTGTCAAGTTTGTGGGTGAGGCGGTGTACCGTGCTTTCTTACGGAGGTACGAGGGACGTACTTTGCAGCTACAGGACGGCACCGGGTCTGTGACCATTTCAGACCGTAGTGGTGCTGTGACGTATGTCAGTGTTCATGGCGCCCCCATGGAGTTTCCTGAGACTCTCCTCCGGCGATTCTTCCAGAGGTACGGCTCCGTCGTCAGTGTGCGGATGAACTCACTGTCGTCTGGCACGTATTCGGGTGTGAAGACCAACATTCGGACCCTCGGGATGCGACTGAGGTCGGACATACCGTGCTCTGTCCGGCTGTAGGGGTACTACGTGTGTGTGTTTTATGCCCGGCAACCCCATACTTGCTTCCGGTGTGGCTTGTTGGGGCATCAGGCTGCCGGGTGTACTGCTGATCCGGTCGCTCCTGTGAACTTGTTCCGTGAGGAGGATTTCCCGCCGCTCCCTCTGGAGGAGGACTCCGGGGGTGAAGAGGTGAGCGTCCCGTTCGCTGCTGCGGCTCCCCCAGTGTCACCCGACGTTCCCCCAGTTGTCGCAGACCCTCCTCCGGGTGTTGCGGTGCCGTCGGATATTCCTCCTGACCATGTCTCTGGCCCTGCCGTTCCCATGGACCTTCCTGGTGATTCCTGTGGAGCGTCGCCGTCGACTTCCTCGTCTTCGGCTGTGGACCCTGGCCCTGCGTCCTCCCCTTGGGTTCCTCCTGTGCTGGGTACTGGGGTGGCTGCGGTGCCTCCTGCTGTGTGTGGTCCGGTTCCCCCTGTGGTAGAGGCTGCTGCCGTTCTGCGACGGGCGTCGGTTCGCCCGGTTCGTGAGGCCAGTGGTTCTGGGTCCGCCTCCGGCTGTGAGAATGTGCGGCCAGTGCCCAAGCGGTCCAGGCGTTCTTCTACTGCTTGGGCTGATGCGGAGGACTCCGACGCAGGTGGAGCTTCGGGAGATGATGTGGCGCCTCCGGGTGCTTCGCGCTCTACGACGCTGGTGGTGGCTGACGTCCATGTGTCTGCTGTTGACGATGTTTGTACCTATGATTTACCTCCTGTTCTTTCTCCTGCAGAAGGTTCTCCGCAGTGGGGGGTGGTCGCTCCTACTGACGTGGATGGTGAGAGTTCTGGTGCGCGCCGAGGCATCAAGCTGGTACTGAAGAAGGATGCCAAGCGTGGGGGTCCCGGCAGGAACAACGTCCGGTGGTTGACGCGGAGCGCTGTGAGGCGGCCGAGGAGGCTCCCAGTGCGCTGCCCATTGCCCGGCCTCGTGGGAAGGAGCCCCTCCCTCTCATCTTGGCCTCCGGAGTGGCGCATGGTGCGCAGCATCCTCTGCAGTTTGACATTATTGACCGCGTGCATCCTGTTCCGTGGTGCCCTTCTTCCATCTGGGTACAGCGGGCTCGGTGTTTTGTTGTGGGTGTGCCCGAGTTGATGCCTGATCCTCGTACTGTTAATACTGTGCCTGTTCCAAATGACATCATGTTGCTGTGGGAGGCGTATTGTGTTCAGTTCCCGGCGGCGGAGTGGCCAGATAAGTATGAACAATTTGAGTAGTCTGTGTGCTTGCTGTGACCTGTGGTTTATTTGCAATGTATTGTACCTATTGTGCGCCCTTCAGGCCGGTGTTGTGTTTTTCATGACTGTTGTTTTGTTGTATTTATTGTATTTCCGTTACCCTTCTGTCCAGTATTGTTGTTTCTTTTTCCTGTGTTTATGTTCATTGTTGTGATTTTGTTGTCGGCCCTTCAGGCCGGTATTTAGTGTATTTGTGTTACTTTGTGTTAATTTGCTTTGTGCTTTTGTATTTTTTTTGTTGTCTGATTGTTTGTTATTGGTTCTTATTTTATTATATTTATTGTATTGTATTTATTCGCATGTTCGCATGTAAAAATAAAAATAAAAAAATAAAAAAATATTGCTGACCTCCGCCCCAGTCAGCTGGCGCCCCACACCAACGAGCAACCACCACCAGGCAGCGACAAACAGCTACTGGCAGCCAGAGCCCGACGTCCACGCCCTCCAGTGGCAGAGGACGGAATCCCACATGACATAATTTACAGTGAAGCTGGCATACTGCCCGAAATGTCTCGTCATTGAAAGATTTTAGGTGTGCTTCATCACGAGTCAGTCTCTAAGGTGTGCATCATCACGAGTCAGTCTCTTAGGTGTGCTTCATCACGAGTCAGTCTCTAAGGTGTGCTTCATTACGAGTCAGTCTCTTAGGTGTGTTTCATCACGAGTCAGTCTCTAAGGTGTGCTTCATTACGAGTCAGTCTCTAAGGTGTGCTTCATCACGAGTCAGTCTCTTAGGTGTGCTTCATCACGAGTCAGTCTCTTAGGTGTGTTTCATCACGAGTCAGTCTCTTAGGTGTACTTCATCACAAGTCAGTCTCTAAGGTGTGCTTCATCACGAGTCAGTCTCTTAGGTGTGCTTCATCACGAGTCAGTCTCTAAGGTGTGTTTCATCACGAGTCAGTCTCTAAGGTGTGCTTCATCACGAGTCAGTCTCTTAGGTGTGCTTCATCACGAGTCAGTCTCTTAGGTGTGCTTCATCACGAGTCAGTATCTAAGGTGTGCTTCATCACGAATCAGTCTCTAAGGTGTGCTTCATCACGAGTCAGTCTCTAAGGTGTGCTTCATCACGAGTCAGTATCTAAGGTGTGCTTCATCACGAATCAGTCTCTAAGGTGTGCTTCATCACGAGTCAGTCTCTAAGGTGTGTTTCATCACGAGTCAGTCTCTAAGGTGTGCTTCATCACGAGTCAGTCTCTAAGGTGTGTTTCATCACGAGTCAGTCTCTAAGGTGTGCTTCATCACGAGTCAGTCTCTAAGGTGTGCTTCATCACGAGTCAGTATCTAAGGTGTGCTTCATCACGAATCAGTCTCTTAGGTGTGTTTCATCACGAGTCAGTCTCTAAGGTGTGCTTCATCACGAGTCAGTCTCTAAGGTGTGTTTCATCACGAGTCAGTCTCTAAGGTGTGCTTCATCACGAGTCAGTCTCTAAGGTGTGCTTCATTACGAGTCAGTCTCTAAGGTGTGCTTCATCACGAGTCAGTCTGCAACATTTTACTGACCAATTTATGATGAGCAGATCCGTTATACCTTTTTTTTCAAAACCTTGTTCATTGATTCATTGGCAGAGACCTCTGGCTTGACATATAAGTTGCTAAGACTTAAATCCCAAAGTATTTCGCTAATTGTTGGTAGAACTTTGCATTGGGATCTAAGAACAATTTCACTTGAATTTCCAAACCAAACTTATCATTAACAATTGCATTATTTTAAAGAACTATTGATGACTGGATGTCAATAGACTGATGTAAATTTCCTGTAATCTCCTCATTTTAGAGTAATTCAAAGTATTTCTGTGATGTCACTCTGCACGACTTGCCTGTAAATAGTTTTATTTTTTAGTATGTACTGATGCTTATGTATATTGATGCTTATGTATATTGATGCTTACATATATTGATATTTATGTATATTGAGTCTTCAGTAAGTCTAAACTGTGCATGGAGGAAATGTTGAAGACGTGTCTTAGCTATTAATCCTCGCACTCATCACACTCTCCTGCCTCGCATTAAGTCCACATCTTCACTTGAAGAAATAATTTGTAAACCAATGATATCCCTTTGTGTGAAGTGAGTCACACCTTCAACACACTCACAAGCTATTGTCTCGGGCATTCCCTTATCACTGGCCACCCAAACCTTGCCCAAATATGAAGCAGGGATATTCCCAGCGTCAAATTTGGTATTATTTATACATTATTGTCAGAGAGAGAGAGAGAGAGAGAGAGAGAGAGAGAGAGAGAGAGAGAGAGAGAGATAGAGATAGAGATAGAGATAGAGATAGAGATAGAGATAGAGATAGATAGATAGATAGATAGATAGATAGATAGATAGATATGGCTTGACAAGCATTTTTTACCCCAATTAAAATCAGGTCCATTTTTCATTAGTATTGTGATCCGAGAGATTTTTTACCCAGGGGTAGACCCAGAATATGTCGAAGTATAATGTTAAGGATGTGCATATTTCATTAACTTTTTGATATACTTAATTTATTTTAGTTATCTTTTAGTTTTGTATGTAAACCAAATAGCAATAAACTATGTTAACTGCCATGAGTCATATATTTCAGAATGTATCGCTTAATGTCAGTAAATTGTAAACAGTAATTTTTCTCTTACTACAGTTGTTATTTTTTCTGCTCTGTTGTAATTACTGTTTCGCATTTCCTTCTGTAAACTAAATGCTATATAATTTATCCAAAAAATGTAAGTTCGAGTTACACTTGTGTATACATTTTTAATCCAGTCTGAATGTAACGATTCGTATAACTTGTTACATTATGTGCTGCTATGTGCTCTAATATAACACGATGTTGGTTATATAGTTAAGCAAATAGTACTTCTTCTCTGTCAATATTGCTTAAATTGACAGATGCAGCGATGGGTGTGTGTGTTACAAGCATGATGAAGAGGAGTCGATGTTCTCCAGCTCATCAATGCTCAATGTGGTGGTGATCTTCTCCAACTGTGGAATACAAACAGGAGTGTTGAAGTGAATCATTGTTATGATCAGTTCAACATTTACTTGCTCACACAAGACTCACACTCTTACCTGCACCTTCTGAAGTGATGAGACCTGACAATAAACATGTGCGAAATATCAGGACAAAATAGAAAGTGAAATGCTCAAAAATGCTGGAGTTTCACAGAACCTGTACTGTAAACGTCTTCTTGATCACAAGAAAAATGCAGCAGCTCGTTTCCATCACTGTCCAAATGGTTTACATTTTCTCACAAATTCCTGTACTATAATATGTTATCTTGTGTGCTGTCAAAAAGTGTTCATTCGTATACCAGAGCTACAGAAATGTTAAAATATTCAGTGCATCATAAGTATCTATATATCAGTGATTTTTAATTTAAAAAAAGGCATTTTCTGTTAGTCTGGACGGTAGAAAAGTCTACTAAAACTACTATGTAAGACACTCCAGTGTGAACTACAGCTTTTAGAAAATAACTATAGAACGTAATACGATTTTCAGGCATTGTCGGAATATCCGCAGCAACTCCCGAAGTTCTCCACAACGGCGATAAAAACAACATTTCTTGCTGAGAACATTTATTATCATCCCCGAGTACAGGTTTAAGAAAACAAGAACTATGTTCAAGCAATATGTGCCAAGAAAATGTAAATGAAAGTTTAAAAGAGTTGTGTTAAATTAAGCGAAGATCTTGAGGTCGAGTATATTGAGGAAGTCGACGGAGCCCTGGACAGTGAGGTAGCGAGCACAGACCCCTCCGCTCACCGGGAACACCAGCCTACAACACACACCACATCTCGTTAGTTGTTCACCTTGCTATTACAGTCAAAAATATATTATACCATGTTTAAAGCACGTCTTATCATCTCAGAGATAGTAAAATAACAGTCTATGGTTGAAGATGCTGTGAAAAAGCAAAACTGAATGGTTTTACACTTTCATCTTAAGAACAGTATAAACTTTCAAGGCCTCCTCATATATGTCACAGAAACTACCCCCATGTCCCCTTAAAGTAAATGGACTCATATTTCCTATCCCATTATCAGAAAAAAATATGCTTTAATTACTCCTCCTTCCGCCCAGTTTTATATCACAATTCCACTTTTTGAGTTTCATTATTGTTTACACGAAAAATCTATTCAGTGGAATAGACGTTACAGGTTAGCATGCAAGTGTCAAGTGAACAGTGTCACAGTGGGTAATGTCTGGTCACAGTGGGTAATGTCTGATCACAGTGGGTAATGTCTGGTCACAGTGGGTAATGTCTGGTCACAGTGGGTAATGTCTGGTCACAGTGGGTAATGTCTGGTCACAGTGGGTGATGTCTGGTCACAGTGGGTAATGTCTGGTCACAGTGGGTAATGTCTGGTCACAGTGGGTGATGTCTGGTCACAGTGGGTAATGTCTGGTCACAGTGGGTAATGTCTGGTCACAGTGGGTAATGTCTGGTCACAGTGGGTAATGTCTGGTCACAGTGGGTAATGTCTGGTCACAGTGGGTAATGTCTGGTCACAGTGGGTGATGTCTGGTCACAGTGGGTAATGTCTGGTCACAGTGGGTGATGTCTGGTCAACGTACCTGCCTATACCGTCCCAGGGGCCGGTATAGTAAGCCAGCAGGTCATAATGTGTGGTCAACGTACCTGCCTATACCGTTCCAGGGGCCGGTATAGTAAGCCAGCAGGTCATAATGTGTGGTCAACGTACCTGCCTATACCGTTCCAGGGGCCGGTATAGTAAGCCAGCAGGTCAAAATGTGTGGTCAACGTACCTGCCTATACCGTTCCAGGGGCCGGTATAGTAAGCCAGCAGGTCATAATGTGTGGTCAACGTACCTGCCTATACCGTTCCAGGGGCCGGTATAGTAAGCCAGCAGGTCATAATGTGTGGTCAACGTACCTGCCTATACCGTCCCAGGGGCCGGTATAGTAAACCAGCAGGTCATAATGTGTGGTCAACGTACCTGCCAATACCGTTCCAGGGGCCGGTATAGTAAGCCAGCAGGTCATAATGTGTGGTCAACGTACCTGCCTATACCGTCCCAGGGGCCGGTATAGTAAGCCAGCAGGTCATAATGTGTGGTCAACGTTCCTGCCTATACCGTTCCAGGGGCCGGTATAGTAAGCCAGCAGGTCATAATGTGTGGTCAACGTACCTGCCTATACCGTTCCAGGGGCCGGTATAGTAAGCCAGCAGGTCATAATGTGTGGTCAACGTACCTGCCTATACCGTTCCAGGGGCCGGTATAGTAAGCCAGCAGGTCATAATGTGTGGTCAACGTACCTGCCTATACCGTTCCAGGGGCCGGTATAGTAAGCCAGCAGGTCATAATGTGTGGTCAACGTACCTGCCTATACCGTCCCAGGGGCCGGTATAGTAAGCCAGCAGGTCATAGGATGTAAAGGTACCATCTGTGATGTTGGTGGCGCCGGTCCGGATCTGCTGAGGAGGTTGTAAATAATTCTAATGATAGTTGTGAGTTAGCCCCCAGCCTCTTGTCCCACCTCCATAGTGAAGGCCCACCTCCTTATTGAAGCAACACCTCCATAGTGAAGCTCGACCTCCTTTATGAAGTCCCATCTCTTTAGTGAAGCACCACCTCATTAGTGAAACCCACCTCCATAGTGAAGCCCACCTCCTTAGTGAAGTCCACACCTCCTTAGTGAAGCCCCATTTCCTTAGTGAAGCCCACCTCAGTGAAGCCCACCTCCTTAGTGAAGCTCCACCTCCTAAGGGAAGCCCCACCTCCTCAGAGAAGCCCCACCTCCTTAATGAAGCCCCATTTCCTTAGTGAAGCCCACCTCCTTAGCGAAGCCCTACCTCCTTAGTGAAGCCCACCTCCTTAGTAAAGCCCCACCTCCTTAGTGAAGCCCCACCTCCTCAGTGAAGCCCCACCTCCTTAGAGAAGCCCCACCTCCTTAGTGAAGCCCCATCTCCTTAGAGAGGACCACCTCCTTACTGAAGCACCATCTCCTTACAGAAGCCCCACCTTCTAAGTGAAGCCCATCCCTAGTGAATTGCAACCTCCTTAGTGAAGCCCAACCTCCTAAGTGAAACCCCACCTCCATAGTGAAGCCCAACCTCCTTAGTGAAGCCCAACCTCCTAAGTAAAACCCACCTCCGTAGTGAAGCCCGCCTCCTTAGTGAAGCACCACCTCCTTAGTGAAGCCCACCTCCTTAGTGAAGCCCATTTCCTTAGTGAAGCACCACCACCTTAATGAAGCCCACCTCCTTAGTGAAGCACCACCTCAATGAAGCACCACCTCAGTGAAGCCCACCTCCTTAGTGAAGCGCACCTCTTTAGTGAAGCTCCACCTCCTTAGTGAAGTTCCACCTCCTTAGTGAAGCACCACCTCAGTGAAGCCCGCCTCCTTAGTGATGCCCCAACTCCTTAGTGAAGCCCAACCTCCTTAGTGAAGCCCAACCTGCTTAGTGAACCCCATCTCCTTAGTGAAGCTCCATTTCCTTATTGAAGCCCAACCTCGTTAGTGAAGCACCACCTCCTTAGACAAACCCAATCTACTTAGTGAAGCCCACCTCCTTAGTGAAGCTCACCTGCATAGTAAAGCCCCACTTTCTTAATAAAGCCCCACCCCTTAGTGAAGCCCCACCTGCTTAGTGAAGCCCCACCTCCTTAGTGAAGCAACACCTCCTTAGTGAAGCCCCACCTCCTTAGTGAAGCCCACCTCCTTAGTGAAGCCCCACCTCCTTAGTGAAGCCCCACCCCCCTTAGTGAAGCCCCACCTCCTTAGTGAAGCAACACCTCCTTACTGAAGCCCCACCTCCTTAGTGAAGCCCCCCCCCTTAGTGAAGCCCACCTCCTTAGTGAGGTCCCACCTCCTTAGTGAAGCACCACCTCCTTAGCGAAGCCCCACCTTCTAAATGAAGACCCACTCACTTAGTGAAGCCCCACCTGCTTAGTAAAGCCCTCCTCTTTAGTGAAGCACCACCTCCTTAGTGAAGCCTCACTTCCTTAGTGAAGCCCCACCTCCTTAGTGAAGCCCCCCTCCTTAGTGAAGCCTCACCTCGTAAGTGAAGCCCCACCTCCTAAGTGAAGCCCCACCTCCTTAGTGAAGCCCAACCTCCTAAGTGAAGCCCCCACCTCCTTAGTGAAGCCCCACCTCCTTAGAGAGGCCCACCTTCTTAGTGAAGCCCCACCTCCTTAGTGAAGCCCCACCCCCCATTAGTGAAGCCCCACCTCCTTAGTGAAGTAACACCTCCTTACTGAAGCCCAACCTCCTTAGTGAAGCCCACCTCCTTAGTGAAGCCCACCTCCTTAGTGAAGCACCACCTCGTTAGTGAAGCCCACCTCCTTAGTGAAGCCCACCTCTTTAGTGAAGTACCACCTGCATAATGAAGCCCACCTCCTTAGTGAAGCACCACCTCAGTGAAGCACCACCTCAGTGAAGCCCACCTCCTTAGTGAAGCCCACCTCTTTAGTGAAGCTCCACCTCCTTAGTGAAGCTCCACCTCCTTAGTGAAGCACCACCTCCTTAATGAAGCCCACCTCCTTAGTGAAGCACCACCTCAGTGATGTTGGAAATTTCCAACACTAATACAATACAGTTGTATTATTATTAATTATTACTAAAATCTACTAATTACTGTAGTAACTAAAATTAACCAACAGTAGGGTTCACATGAACTAATAATTGTATCTGTACAATAATGTTAGAATTCTTACATAACCAAACACCAGTATTGCGTCAGATTCTACCAAAATAAACACATTTATATCCAGTGTGTTAGAGAATTGAGTTTGATTCTCTAAAAACAACAGTATTCTGTGTGATAATTATTTACCGATAACATGACTCCCAAATAATGCCAAATCGAGCGTTTCTAGTTACAACTGTTATCTGGTAATAAATTTAACGTCACGCGTGAATGCCATGGAGAGAATTAAAATCATCTCCATTTCTCGTTTACCATCATAAAACGAGAAAGTAATAATATTTAACTCCCTAGAATTATAACCCAGTCTTTATCAAAGCATTTTAGCCACAACTGCGAGAAATAATATTATTCGTGGTGAATAATTTGTATGGCGAATGCGGGACGCGGGACAGGGAGAGACGCCATTAATGAGAGAACGTGTGGCGGTGTCAGCGTGAGAGGAAGGCGCCTGAGTGCGGCATGAAGACTTGTTGTGGAATTGAGCAACTCGTTTGGTGTCAATGTCTAGGATACGTTGTGGTGAATCGTCAGCAAGATTTAACCTGACATTCAGCCCGGAACTAGTCAATTTGTTCTGCGTAATCCATCGTGACCAGCCAGAGAAGCACGTCAACATCCAGGCCAAGCTAGCCACCACGTGTTCGCCATTGTGACGCTAGAGCCTGGGACGTGAGTTTCGGCAAGCTTCAACATATACAGCGCCCTATTAGCTAAGTACACATATAACTCCCTTTTGATGCATCATTAGAGATTGTATATAGCAGGGTAGCTTGTCGTCACGCCAAGCGACATAAATAAAACACATGTTAGTATTTTCTATTACTCTCCATTCCCAATTTCTTGAATATAGATATTTAGTAGCCTAATATGTTGCTACGTAATATATCTTAATTTACAGCTTGCGTGTGAGGAATTCCACGAGCTGTTACTTTACCCATGTTATTCATCTCCCAGTGTTCTACGAAGAATTCCTGAGATTCCGAGGATGATTCGTGACTGATGTCTTTCAAAACGTCTTCAAGCTAAGACTTTTTCGTATTTCTTTATTGTTCAAATTTTCTGTATTTGATTGTCATTATAGAATGCTGTGCACTGGAAGTAACACGTTTTTATTATAATTATTAATTTCTGATATTTATGATCTATATTCTTATTGGTGACAAATTTACTATTGATTCTCTAATTGGTCATAAGATTAGGTTATTACACAATGAACTGGTATACGAATCACACTAGTTCCTAGACATATATGAAGTTCTAGCAATAACCCCACAATGTAGGTAGTTGAGGCTTTGATTCAATTAAATTATTTATACAGCCCATTAATTATTCAAGTGATTATATTTTCTAGTATTTATTAATAGTTACTGATTCCTCTAGGAATTTCTAATGATCACATTTTATTAGTTTCCCTCTTTACTATAAAAGCGGGTGGTCCTTCGTAATTGATTTCATTACTTTAATAATTAAATAAATAGAGTCAAGCCCAAATGTCCCACATTATGGTCCTTCGAACCGGATAAACATAAATTATAACTATAAATACTAATTAGTAATAACTAATCAATGTGTGAAGTAGTCTAGACTAACCATTTAATTAATTGTGTCTACCAACAGCATAACCCATAGGTTAGCCTAAGTCACACCAATTCATTGCTACTTTCATCTCATGTATAAGGTAGCACTAGTGGGACACAGTCAATTACCCACAACACTTAGACCTATACCTCATACTGAGGTAAGAATCTTTAGGTCACCAGGAGCAGCAGCTCATAACTTTTATAACAATTCCACACTAACACCTGCGTTAGAGTGGCCTCACCATCTAACCATTATATACTTAGGTGGTAATGACATCCATCCTACTCATCAGGTGATCAAGGACATTAAGGATCCTTGATCAAGGATCAAGGACGTCCTACAGGTGATCAAGGACATTAAAGTAATAATTTCTTCTTTCAAGCTCATCAGTAATTCGGTAGTATTCACGTTAGTGGAACCTCGCCAACCAAGTCAAGATAATCGTTGGGGAGTAACACCAGAATACTACCAGAGAGCTGCTAAGTACATAAATTTCAGGCTGAAAAAACGATTGAGATTGGATGCCACTTATATCCAATTTACAGCCAGACCATATAGACAAAACCTGGCCAGAGATGGTGTACACCTGTCAGGTGAGTCTAGGTTGCATGTGGTTGACAAATTGATCAACACAATCAATTATCACAAACGGCTGTGGCTAGCAAGCCAAACTTAATTGTACATAATTGTTTTCACTTGTTTGTGCAAGTGCACACTTATAAACTATAAAATCCAAAAAAAACAAAAATACAGCACAATTATATTCACATTACTGCACCACAATAATCTTTACCAATCTTATTAGGTAGAATTTAGGCTGAGATTGTGCTGAATTTGGCACAAGCCCAGACTAAATAAATTTGTAGTTTCTTAGGTAGGAATTATCACGACTAGACTTAAGCTAGTCAGTAGTGTATGTATTATACCATTTGTGCTGACCCTATCAAGGGTGGGATTAAACTTTGAGATAACTCTGATTGGAGTGACTCCATAATATTTCATCTTGTACTCATTATTTTGTGTGTATCTATTTTGTGTATTGCTGGATGATCACCATTACATCTAATGGTGATATAGAAGAGCTAACCGGACGAAAGTTAATGGTGAAGTTCTGACAATGCACAAAATATCTAGCTACTTGTTGTTAGGTAGGTACATTTAACCTCGAGTGAGGTAGAGTATAAATTAGCCACATTAAATTAGGCTACATTTAATGTTACTTGTCAACTAATGAACAAGTACCCAAGCTTCATTAGTAATACTTATTCTAATCCCATGAAGTTTGGACTTAAGCCCAACATGGCTACTCCTGAACAATTAAGGAGAACCTATATTGGCCTTAAAGGTCAATTTAGATTTAACCAGACTAATTAACAAGTCTGAGGGCTTATCTAAAGAAACTCCCATTGATTCTTATCAATTAGAGACATCAGTAAGAGTAGCTGATCTGAAATTTGATCAAGTTAAGTCTACAAGTCAGTCTTATATTGCTCTACTGAATACCATAGAAACTGATCCTGATGAATTAGGTCAAATTGTAGACGATATTTCCCAGTATGAAGATGAGACTCAAGATAAACTTTACATGCTATCGAATCTAGCAAAACAATCTAATTCCAATACAAATAATGCTATGTCTCAATTCAGTAACCAATTACCAGAGGTTTGTTTACCTACTTTAGACTTACCTACATTTACAGGACTGGATACAGAAAATTGGGACAACTTTTGGACTTCATTTGAAGTTCATATACATAAGAAATCGTCTCTTGACAAGATTTCTAAATTCTCATACCTGCTTAGTCTTCTCAAAGGAGAGGCTAAAAAGGTCATACATGACCTAACTCTCACTGAGAGTAATTATGAGGAAGCTATAAAACTGTTGAAGTTGAACTATTGCAACAAAGAGTTGAGTATAGCTAACCTTTATTACCAATTGCTAGATCTGAATGCACCAAATAGCAGACCAGAGTCACTTCAAAGCTTCAGACTTGAAGTAGAGTCTCTAGTAAAAGCCTTAGGTACTAAAGTTGATATACCAGCCTCAGAATGGTCAATCAAGTTACTTTTGCAGAGGAAATTACCTCGAAATGTCTTAACAGAGCTCTGCTCACACTATAAAACCGAGTTTCTCACTCTTGACCAAATACTCGAGAGACTGAGAATAACGGTTAACAGGTTGAAGACCCATGATAAGATTAAACCTGAGTCTAAACCAACTAATACTGACACTTCAGTCAAACCCAAACAGACTTTGAATAAGTCTAGTAAGTATAAATCTAGGACTGCTCCATCCACTGGAAAAAGTAGTGGTAATGTAGGTACTTATTCGGTGTCTCCTTCTGAGATAACCAATGACTTGTCTGCTAAAGAGACCAAGTCAACCAAAGAAAGAAGGTGTCTGTTTTGTAATCAAGGACATGCCTCCTACCAATGCTCTGTTTATCCTAATTATAAAACTAGGATTAAACGGTTACAAGAAATACACAGGTGCATGGGCTCTCATGATCCCAAAAAATGTGTAGTGCAACTTCGCTCATGCAGTAGGTGCAACCAAGGTGTACATCACTACGCCTTATGTAGAAAAACTTCTACCCAATCCATGACAACTGGGGAGAATTCCACGAATTCTACCACAGTTCAATATTGCAAAGTGCATCAGGAAATAAATGTACTTGCTACTGAGTCAGGCAATAATACCACTCTGCCTACAGCTGAACTTAGACTAATAAACAGGAGATCTAGAGTTAACACTAGAGGTCTTTTTGATCAAGGATCACAGAAAACCTTCATTACACAACAGTTAGTAGAGCAGTTAAAATTAAAACCTGCCAAAAGTGTGAGATTAAATATTTCTGGTTTCTTGACTAATAGTGGACCTCGTGAATACCAAGTAGTTAAGGTTTTTGTGAGACTTGGATCTTCCACTAGTCCAATACAAGCGGTAGTAGTAGACAAACTTCCTACAGACCTGCAGGTCACAGGATTAGCTCGCACTGCGAAATATCTTAAACAAAACCGCATGAGGCTAGCAGATTACAAAATAAATTCTGACTGCCTCACTGATGTTGGAATACTTATAGGCGCGGATCATTATTACAAATTTATAACGGGATGCACCAGACAACACGGAATGAATTTGTTGTCATCTGCTGGAGGCAAGTTGCTTACTGGACCTGTGCTTTTCCAACAAAATCCAGCGTCAACAAACCAACAATCTAACAACATAGTAGTGGCGTGACTAGGCTTGGAACAGTCACCCCTACATTTCAGAGAAATAACTGAAGATATTGAGTCTGATCCACCTGTACATCGTCTGTGGGATTTAGACACTTTAGGTATTATCCCTGAACAACCAAGCCCTGATGATATGTGGACTTACCAGCAATATCTGGATACAGTTGTCTATAAAGATAAACAATACTGGGTAAGACTTCCATGGAAGTTGGATCATCCACAACTTCCAGTTAATTATTTTATGGCAGCCTCAGAATTGCAGTCTCAATTAACAAGACTACAGAAGCAGCCAGACAAGCTGAACATGTATCATCAACTAATCCAACAACAACTCAACAGTAAATTCATCGAGGTTGTTGATAGTGATGACCGGAAAATAGGTCATTATTTACCCCATCACGCTGTGGTGAAAGATTCATTGACAACACCTATCTGTATTGTCTTCAACTGTAGTGCTAAAGTGAAGCCAAGCAGTGTGTCTTTGAATGAATGTCTCCAAACAGGACCTAGCCTAACCCAAAGGCTACATGATGTGCTATTACGATTCCGCACTGGTATTTTTGCTTACACTGCTGATATCAGAAAAGCTTTCCTTAGAGTAGGTTTACAGGAGGAGGATCGTAATTACACTAAGTTTCTCTGGATTAAGGATCCACTGGATCCTAACAGTGATATTATCACATATCGTTTTGCCTCAGTATTATTTGGAGCGACGTCTTCCCCATTTCTATTGCAAGCAACATTAGACACACATTTGAGAAAGTCAAATAGCCCTTGTAAGGCAGAAATTAGTGACAACTTGTATGTCGACAATTTCCAGGGAACTACTAATGATCAATCCAATTTGGTAGAAATCTACCATGAGGCTAACCGTGAGTTATTAGGAGCCAATATGCCACTACAATCATGGGCCTCAAATAATGAATCATTAAACCAGATAATCGAGAAAGAATTTCCAGGTTATCAGGTACCTAATCAATTAAAGGTTCTAGGTGTGGAATGGAACACAAGTACTGACGAGATGAATGTCAAGTCAGTACAAACCGATAATTCATCCCTTACCATGAGAACACTGCTCTCGTTTGTCAGTCAACCATTTGACCCTTTAGGCTTACTTAGTCCTATATTAATAAGGGGCAAACTCCTAATGCAGGAGTGCTGGCAGAAACATATGGGATGGGATGATCCGTTACCAAGTGAGTTACAAGCTAAATGGCAGATACTCTCAACGGATTTTAATCAGTTAGGTGTTTTGAAATTTCCTCGTAATGCTTCAGGACCTAACTTGCCCACAAATTTGCACGTTTTCTGCGATGCCTCTGGCAAAGCGTATGGCGCTGTAGCCTACTTAGTTAATAGTGCACAATCAGTTTTGCTCACATCTAAAGCAAGAGTTGCTCCCATTAAGAAGAGATCTTTACCTCAAATGAAGTTGACTGCATTGCTGGTGGGAGTAAGACTGGCTCATTGCCTGACTAAGACACTCAATAATATCCACTTTGGTGAGATTGTCGTGTGGTCAGACAATGAGGCAGTCTTACAATGGGTAAGAAACAACAATAATAAAACTCCCTACGTCAGTAATCGTGTTATGGAAATTCATGAGTTATCTGCTGGATATAAATTCAGACATGTTCCTACTAAGGACAATCCTGCAGATTATTTATCTCGAGGATTAACACTAAAACAACTTATGAAGTCTTCGCTGTGGTTCAATGGACCTTCATGGCTTGTTGGTGGTCAGTGGCCCAAACAAAAGCCACAAGTCATAGTGACCAATATCACCACTCCCATGAAAGAACCAGAACCTCAACGAATCTTAGCCATTGATCCTCACAATTATTCCAACTTAAGTAAGTTATTAAGAGTGACAGCACATGTGTTTGACTTTCTTGCTAAGATAGGAATCAGACATAAGTTTCCCAATCCTGTCCTCTACTGGATCAAACGTGCACAACAAGAGACATATGGAAGTGAATATGAAAATCTTCCAGATAAATTAACTAAATCTCTAGGTATCTGGTATGATGCCAACACTCATAATATACTAAGGTGTGGAGGACGTTTGCTTCATGCAAAAATTTATCTGGACACAAAGAATTCAATTCTTCTACCACGTCACCACATCATTACCAAACTTCTAGTTTTACATCACCATCAATATGGTACTTTACATGGTGGAGTGTTAGATACTCTCACCGACCTTAGACAGAAATACTGGCTTCCTCAAGGTCGTCAGACAGTCAAGTCAATTATTAAATTCTGTGTAATCTGCAAAAGATACGATGCTAGAGTATGTCCTTACCCAGGACCTCCACCACTCTCTGAAGAAAGAGTGGTTCATCTTCGTCCTTTTGAAACCACTGGTGTTGATTACACAGGAGCCTTGCTTCTCACTGGCAACCCAGATAAGATACCAGTTAAAGCTTACATTTGCCTCTTTACGTGTGCTACTACCAGAGGCGTACATTTAGAAGTGACTTCACATATGAGTGCTGAAGCCTTCATCCAAGCCTTCCGCAGATTTGCAGCTCGCAGATCTTGTCCCAAACTAATGATATCGGACAATGGTTCCAATTTTGTGGCAGGAGAAGCCTGTCTGCAAGAAGTATGGAATCATCCAGAAGTACAGTCAGTCCTGCAGAGACGACAATGTCACAGGAAATTTATAGCTCCAAGAGCCCCTTGGCAAGGTGGGTTCTACGAACGAATGATAGTCACTGTCAAGAAGTGTTTAAGAAAAACCTTACATCGACAGAAAATTAGTTACTCCGAACTCCAAACAATTGTTGTGGAAATCGAGGCGTGAGTCAATAACCGCCCATTAACATACCTGTCCGATGATTTCTCACAGAGAGAACCTCTGAGTCCCTCACACTTGATACATGGAGGCCAGCTGAGCCCTCTCATGCCTTTAGCAGAAGAGGACCCCGTCGACCCTTCACATGTAACCAGGAGTGACCTGGTAGAAAGTTACCAACATCTCTCAAGAGTCATTGAAAGGTGGAATGAGGTGTGGACTCGAGAGTACCTCACAGCTCTACGAGAGTACCACTACGAAGCTTCGAGTCCTTATAATAAAGTACAACTTAAACCAGGGGACCTAGTATTGGTCGACAGTGATGGACCAAGGTCAGAGTGGCCCATAGGCCAAATTGTTACCATCCATCCAGATCATCAAGGTATCCTGAGAGTAGTGAAAGATTTATGCCGAGGCAACACTGCCCTAAAAACTTTAGAGAAGTTGGTACCTCTCGAATTAGCAGAACGAGAGTGTTTGCCAGAACCAGCTTCACCAGTAGTTTCCGAGGACAGTAATTCTGATCCACCGAGCAACAGCCCCACTAGAGCTGCTGCTCAACAATGCAAGCAGAGACTACAATCCTATTACAGCTCTGACCAAGTGCAAATACCTTCCCATCCAATTTAAGTAATCATGATGATACTGTGGTGTGATGTCAAGTAACAAATCATTACAAGTCACTATGACCCAGGACATTCTCATCACAGTAGATTCTCAGTTATTTAAATTGTGTGATTTAAATTCTTAATTGTTCTATAGGCTATAAATAACATTATTTGTCTAGAGTATCTGAGAGTTTACTAGACTTTGAGACTTAGTAACATAAACATTACATGTCATAGCAACCCCAGTCACAGAGTTTATTGTAAGCTTTCTTAGTTATTAACTTTAAATAATTCATAATAACATGTTTCATTTAACATGAAATCTGCAAGACTTAAGTTTCTTGTATGTCCTTGACAAATACGGGACATCCGTTATGTGTGTACTAACATACTAACATTATTATTAACTTCGGGATGGGTATGTCAGTACTCAACATTACACTGCAACCCGATAAGTCTTCCCCCGGAGTTATGTTGGAAATTTCCAACACTAATACAATACAGTTGTATTATAATTAATTATTACTAAAATCTACTAATTACTGTAGTAACTAAAATTAACCAACAGTAGGGTTCACATGAACTAATAATTGTATCTGTACAATAATGCTAGAATTCTTACGTAACCAAACACCAGTATTGCGTCAGATTCTACCAAAATAAACACATTTATATCCAGTGTGTTAGAGAATTGAGTTTGATTCTCTAAAAACAACAGTATTCTGTGTGATAATTATTTACCGATAACATGAATCCCAAATAATGCCAAATCGAGCGTTTCTAGTTACAACTGTTATCTGGTAATAAATTTAACGTCAAGCGTGAATGCCATGGAGAGAATTAAAATCATCTCCATTTCTCGTTTACCATTGTAAAACGAGAAAGTAATAATATTTAACTCCCTAGAATTATAACCCAGTCTTTATCAAAGCATTTTAGCCACAACTGCGAGAAATAATATTATTCGTGGTGAATAATTTGTATGGCGAATGCGGGACGCTGGGCAGGGAGAGAACATGTGGCGGCGTCAGCGTGAGAGGAAGGCGCCT
The DNA here is from genome assembly GCF_040958095.1 of Procambarus clarkii. Classification (NCBI taxonomy): domain Eukaryota; kingdom Metazoa; phylum Arthropoda; class Malacostraca; order Decapoda; family Cambaridae; genus Procambarus; species Procambarus clarkii. The sequence continues at coordinate 1,880,444 of NC_091199.1, read as the reverse complement.
GAGTGGGGCGTGAAGACTTGTTGTGGAATTGAGCAACTCGTTTGGTGTCAGTGTCTAGGATACGTTGTGGTGAATAGTCAGCAAGATTTAACCTGACATTCAGCCCGGAACTAGTCAATTTGTTCTGCATAATCCATCGTGACCGGCCAGAGAAGCACGTCGACATCCAGGCCAAGCTAGCCACCACGTGTTCGCCATTGTGACGCTAGAGCCTGGGACGCGAGTTTCGGCAAGCTTCAACTTATACAGTGCCCTATTAGCTAAGTACACATATAACTCCCTTTTGATGCATCATTAGAGATTGTATATAGCAGGGTAGCTTGTCGTTACGCCGAGCGACATAAATAAAACACATGTTAGTATTTTCTATTACTCTCCATTCCCAATTTCTTGAATATAGATATTTAGTAGCCTAATATGTTGCTGCGTAATATATCTTCATTTACAGCTTGTGTGTGAGGAATTCCACGAGCTGTTACTTTACCCGTGTTATTCATCTCCCAGTGTTCTACGAAGAATTCCTGAGATTCCGAGGATGATTCGTGACTGATGTCTTCGAAAACGTCTTCAAGCTAAGACTTTTTCGTATTTTTTTATTGTTCAAATTATCTGTATTTGATTGTCATTATAGAATGCTGTGCACTGGAAGTAACACGTTTTTATTATAATTATTAATTTCTGATATTTATGATCTATATTCTTATTGGTGACAAATTTACTATTGATTCTCTAATTGGTCATAAGATTAGGTTATTACACAATGAACTGGTGTCCGAACCACACTAGTTCCTAGACATATATGAAGTTCTAGTAATAACCCCCCAATGTAGGTGTTTGAGGCTTTGATTCAATTAAATTATTTATACAGCCCATTAATTATTCAAGTGATTATATTTTCCAGTATTTATCCATAGTTACTGGTTCCTCTAGGAATTTCTAATGATCACATTTTATTAGTTTCCCTCTTTACTATAAAAGCGGGTGGTCCTTCGTAATTGATTTCATTACTTTAATAATTAAATAAATAGAGTCAAGCCCAAATGTCCCACATTATGGTCTTGATTTGTGAAGCACCACCTCAGTGAAGCCCACCTTCTTAGTGAAGCTCCACCTCCTTAGTGAAGCACCACCTCAGTGAAGCCCCCACCTCTTTAGTGAAGCCCACCTTCTTAGTGAAGCACCACCTCCTTAGTGAAGCCAACCTCCTTAGTGAAGAACCACCTCAGTGAAGCCCACCTCCATAGTGATGCCCCAACTCCTTAGTGAAGCCCAACCTCCTTAGTGAAGCCCAACCTTCTTAGTGAATCCCACCTCCTTAGTGAAGCTCCATTTCCTTAGTGAAGCCCAACCTCGTTAGTGAAGCACCACCTCCTTAGACAAGCCCAACCTACTTAGTGAAGCCCACCTCCTTAGTGAAGCTCACCTGCATAGTAAAGCCCCACTTTCTTAATAAAGCCCCACCCCTTAGTGAAGCCCCACCTGCTTAGTGAAGCCCCACCTCCTTAGTGGAGCAACACCTCCTTAGTGAAGCCCCACCTCCTTAGTGAAGCCCACCTCCTTAGTGAAGCCCCACCTCCTTAGTGAAGCCCCACCCCCTTAGTGAAGCCCCACTTCCTTAGTGAAGCAACACCTCCTTAGTAAAGCACCACCTCCCTAGCAAAGCACCACCTCCTAAGTGAAGCCCCACCCACTTAGTGAAGCCCCACCTGCTTAATGAAGCCCACCTCTTTAGTGAAGCACCACCTCCTTAGTGAAGCCCCAACTTCTTAGTGAAGTCCCACTTCCTTAGTGAAGCCCCACTTCCTTAGTGAAGCCCCACCTGCTAAATGAAGCCCCCTCCTTAGTGAAGCCTCACCTCCTTAGTGAAGCCCCACCTCCTAAGTGAAGCTCCACCTCCTTAGTGAAGCCCCACCTCCTTAATGAAGCCCCACCCCCTTAGTGAAGCCCCACGTGCTTAGTGAAGCCCATCTCCTTAGTGAAGCACCACCTCCTTAGTGAAGCCCCACCTCCTTAGTGAAGCCCAACCTCCTAAGTGAAGCCCCACCTCCTTAATGAAGCCCAACCTCTTAAGTAAAGCTCCACCTCCATAGTGAATCCCCACCTCCTTAGTGAAGCCCCTCATTCCTTGTGAAGCCCCACCTCCTTAGTGAAGCCCGACCATCCAGGGCACTGGTGGCTGAGTGGACAGCATGCTGGATACGTAGTCTCTGGGACTGGGGTTCAATTCCCGGCGCCGGTGGAAACAGATAGGCAGAGTTTCCTACACGCCTGATGCCACTGTTTCCTAACAGTAAATAGGTACCTTTGAGTTAGGCAGCTGCTAAGGGCTGCTTCCTGGCGTGTGTGTGATTGTGTGTGGAAAAAAAGTTAGTTACTAGTTAGTAACAGTTGATTGAGTGACAGTTGAGAGGCGGGCCGAAAGAGCAGAGCTCAATTACCGCAAGCACAACTTGGTGAATACAACTAGGCAAACACATCCTTAGTGAAGGAGATCTTGCTTGAGGCTGTTTACTCCACACATAGACATACACATATATATCACATGTGGGAAATATTTCCCACCTAAACATACATTGAATAAACATATTTAATAATAAACAATTAGGAGGATACATTTTCTGTTGTTAACAAAAAAACATTAAATAATATAAGCAGTTGTCTCTGACGTCATAACTCCCCAGAATCACCTTTGATTTAAGACGATTAAGCTGCTAAAATTATCGTGCTGAGTCTCATTATAATCGACGTAGAAGTAATCACAGTTAATACTTGAACTGTTTATTTTATTAATAAATTATAGTTGATCTTAAGACCTGCAATATTTTATCGGTCACTCCTGAGTTAATAATAATCTACCTCTTCTTTGACCCACTCACGTCAGGGAGGAGGGAGGTGTGCCATTGTGGTCCTGACCAGCAACACGGACAAACGGGACCCACACGGACAAACAAGACCCACACGGACAAACGAGACCCACACGGACAAACGGGACCCACACGGACAAACGGGACCCACACGGACAAACGGGACCCACACGGACAAACGGGACCCACACGGACAAACGAGACCCACACGGACAAACGAGACCCACACGGACAAACAAGACCCACACGGACAAACGAGACCCACACGGACACACGAGACCCACACGGACAAACAGGACCCATACGGATAAACGAGACCCACACGGACAAACAAGACCCACACGGACAAACAAGATCCACACGGACAAACAAGACCCACACGGACACACGAGACCCACACGGACAAACAGGACCCACACGGATAAACGAGACCCACACGGACAAGTGAGACCCACAAGGACAAACGGGACCCACACGGACAAACGGGACCCACACGGACAAACGGGACCCACACGGACAAACGGGACCCACACGGACAAACGGGACCCACGCGGACGAACGAGACCCACACGCACAAACGTCAAACTGTCAAACTATCAGCCAATTAGCCTAACGTCTATTGTGGGAAAGTTACTTGAATCGACAATTGCAAATACCTTCGTCTTTTTCTCGAAAAACATTAATTAATAAATGATTCACAATATGGTTTTACAAATGGCCAAATCGTATGTTTAACAAAGTTGCTATCTTTCTATTCCAGCATAGTTGAGGCAGTTGATAGTGGTAAGGATTGTGATGTTGTGTACCTTGACTTTGGCAAAGCTTTTAATTCAGTGCCACATGAGAGGCTGATTAAAAAGATAAGAGGTTCATGATATTGGGGATGCTATATTAAGTTGGATTAGGACAAAGCTATTCCAAACGAAACAGAGAGTTGTATAAATTGGCTTAAGTCAGAGTGGGAAAATGTTGTAAGTGGAGTGCCTCAATGCTCTGTATTGGGACCTCTGTTGTTTATAATATATATATAAATGATTTAGTTTCAGGTTTGAGTAGCAACATTCGCAAATTTGCCGATGATACAAAATTCGGTAGGGAAATTAACACGGAATTAACGCACTATCACTTCAAGTTGATCTAAATAGGGTTTTGAAATGGTCAAAAGATTGGCAGATGCAGTTTAATGCTGATTCCAAGGAGGAATTGATGTTGGTCAAGTTAGGAGTGAGGAACTCATTCAGAGGTATAAAACAGCTATAGAATTAGTTAGGAGCAAGGGAGGAATACCGATCATATGTGGAATTCTTCCAAGAAAGGGAGTTGGAATGAATGGTTGTCGAGGGCACTTGGTGCAATTGCCAGCTGGAAAGACATTGCGAATCAAATGCAAAATCTTTTATAGATAACTGGGAACACTTCTGTGGATGAAATGAAATGTATGCTCGGGATGGGGTGCATCTATCGAAGGCTGGGGTTGTTGTTGCTGCGAACTCGTTGGAACCAGTGATTGGAGCGGTTTGTTTGGGTTTTCACTGTTAGTAGATAGAGGTATGGGAATTTATATGGAGAAAGGAGGCAATAAACATATGTGCTGAATGGGGGGAAAAATTGACAAAATGAACAGGGAAGGAGAGGGGCCTGAAAAAATACACTTAAGGTATATTACACGAACAGTAGGAGTCTAGGAAACAAAATAAACGATTTAAATGCTCTAGTCTGCACAGAAACAATATATACTATTGCACTTACCGAAACATGGATGAAAGGAAAACAGATATATGTTAGCTGAATATCAAATAAACAGATTTAAACTATTTCCCCACAGATAGATATATTAGACAAGGAGGGTGAGTAGCAATATATACTGGTGAAAATTTGAAAAGTAGTCTCAAAGAGAGATTCAAAACTGAGCCACACAGAAAAACTATTTGGCTTTAATTAAACGAACAAGCTACAAATCTTATAACAGGAGTTATATACAGGCCACCAAACTTAGACAGAATGGAAGCAAAGCATCTATGTGATGAAATATCTAGAGCATCTAGGTCAAACAGTATTTGTGTCATGGGTGACTTTATTTTAGTGGAATAAACTAGCTTAACGGAACAGGTAATAAAGATATAGAAGAGTTTCTTGAATTAATTGACGATTACTTCCTTAAGCAACACATTAAGGAACCAACACGTGGAAATTATATTTTAGACTTAGTTTTAACTAACAGGGAAACGCAAGTTAATGACATCGAAATAGGAAGTGAGCTAGGGAACAGTGAACAAAAAGAAATCAGATTTAGCATAGAATGGAATAGATTTATAGGAGATAATTCTCTTAAAGTGACATATTTTCGAAAAGCTGATTTTAATGGAGTAAGAATTTTTTGGGGTAAAATAGATTGGAAAGTTCTGGGCATGGGGAGTGGGCCGGTCTTGGAGTGAAATGTGAACCCAGCGACTGGTGATGTAAAAAGAGATCTTGATGTGGTTTCAAAATATGACTTATTTAAAAAATATTCTAAGCAAAGCACAGGGACGTAATATACCATACAAATTTAATAGATTGAATAATAATGACCCGAAATGGATAACAAAAGGATCTGAAGAACCTTATAAATAGAAAGAGAGATTGGAAAAAAAGGATAAAGAATAGGAAATGTCAGTTTAGAGCAAGAATTCGTCCACCTGGTTAGAAATGTTAAAAAAGAGATAAGGAAGGCAAAAAGAAACTATGATGTTCGCATCGCAGGGCCAGCAAAGACAAACCCTAATGGGTTTGTTCAGTTATATCGAACAAAGACTAGGGAAAGGATAATTCCTTTAAAAACTGAGACAGGTCATATAACGGATAATGACGAGGAGAGGAGTAGTATTTTTAATAAATATTTTGTATCTGTATTTACTAAAGAGGCACTTAACAATATGCCTTCAGCCGAACAAGTCTTTGTGGGTGGGGACGAGGACAGGTTGACTAGTCTACCAGTTACCAGTGAGGATGTAATTAAACAAATAGTAAAACTAAAACCAAACAAATCCCCAGGGCTGGATGAAGTGTTTGCCAGGGTGCTTAAAGAATGCAAAGAGGAGCTTTGTGACCCACTGTCAACCCTATTTAATAAATCAATAGAGTCAGGCAGAGGGCCAGAGTAGTGGAAGGTTGCTAATGTGATAGCAATTTTTAAGAAAGGAGAAAGATCACTTGCATCAAACTATCGGCCAATTAGCCTAACGTCTATTGTGGGAAAGTTAGTTGAATCGATAATTGCAAATACAATTCGACTTCATCTTGAAAAACATAAATTAATAAATGAGTCGCAACATGGTTTTACAAATGGCCGTTCATGTTTAACAAATTTGCTAACTTTTTATTCCAGCATAGTTGAGGCAGTCGATAGTGGTAAGGATTGTGTTGTTGTGTACCTTGACTTTAGCAAAGCTTTTGATAAAGTGCCACATGAAAGACTGATTAAAAAGATAGAGGCTCATGGTATTGGGGGTGCTATATTAAACTGGATTAGGGCATGGCTATTCCAAAGGAAACAGAGAGAACATAAGAATAAAAGAACAAATGTAACTGCAGAAGGCCTTTTGGCCCAAACTAGGCAGCTCCTATTTATAACCACCCAATCCCACTCATATACATGTCCAACCCACGCTTGAAACAATCGAGGGACCCCACCTCCACCATGTTTCGTGGTAATTGGTTCCACAAATCTACAACTCTGTTGCCGACCCAGTATTTACCTAAGTCTTTCCTAAATCTAAACTTATCCAATTTATACCCATTGTTTCGTGTTCTATCTTGTGTTGATACTTTTAATACCCTATTAATATCCCCTTTGTTATGTCCATTCATCCACTTGTGAACACTATCATGTCACCCCTAACTCTCTGCCTTTCCGGTGAATGCAATTTAAGCTTTGTAAATCTTTCTTCATATGAAAGATTTCTAATTTGGGGAATTAACTTTGTCATCCTACGCTGGACACGTTCCAGTGACAGAAGAACAACACCAGGTGTCCCGTTACCAACGCTTCGACCACCAAATCCCGACGTCTTATCTGCCATACTACGAACATTCATGCATTGATCCCTTGGCCCCAAATTTTTACCAATCACAACTCCCAGATCCCTCTCGCAATCCGACCCCGCAACCCCAACACCATCCAGCTCGCATCCCGTAACCCCATTATCATTACCCAGCCTCAACACTTTACATTTATCAGCATTAAACTGCATCTGCCAATCTTTTGACCATTTCAAAACCCTTTTTAGATCAACTTGAAGTGATAGTGAGTCTTCTTCCGTGTTAATTTTACTACAGATTTGTGTATCATCGGCAAATTTGCAAATGTTGCTACTCAGACCTGAATTTAAATCATTTATATATATATATATATATACATTATAAACAACAGAGGTCCCAGGACAGAGCCTTGAGGCACTCCACTTACAACATTTTCCCACTCTGACCTGACTCCATTTATACTAACTCTCTGTTTCCTTTGGAATTGCCATGCCCTATTCCAACTTAATATATCACCCCCAATACCATGAGCCTCTATTTTTTTAATCAGTCTTTCATGTGGCACTGTATCAAAAGCTTTGCTAAAGTCAAGGTACACAACATCACAATCCTTACCACAATCAATTGCCTCAACTATGCTGGAATAAAAAGTTAGCCAATTTGTTAAACATGAACGGCTATTTGTAAAACCATGTTGTGACTCATTTATTAATTTATGTTTTTCAAGATAAAGACGAAGGTATTTGCAATTGTCTATTCAAGTAACTTTTCCACAATAGACGTTAGGCTAATTGGCCGGAACTCTGAGAGCAGAGATGGATTCCCTACAAGAGGAGGTACGACAGCTGAAACATCGGGAAGAAACGAAGGAGGAGACCAATATTAACAAGACCTCGTCGTGGAAAGTCGTTAAGGACAGGGGGTCTTAAGAAGACCTTGACAAGGCCGCCTACAGACGCCCTAAGGACAGCAAATTCATTTGCCATGTTGGAGGACAAGTGCTGTGGTGAGCCTGCAGTTCACTCGGAACGGAAATAAACGAAGAGCAAAGAAGCACAGGCCCCTCATAGTGTTCAGAAAGTTAAGGAGGTACCTAAACGAATTTTGGTTCTAAGAGAAACCCAGGTAAAGTATTTAGACAGGACGTTTTGTGCCAGAGATACAGGGAACAGGTTAAGGGTCTGCTATCCAGGAGCTGGAATTGGAGATATTGTTGACAACATAAGAACAAAGGTAACTGCAGAAGGCCTTTTGGCTCATACGAAACAGCTCCTATCTATAACCACCCAATCCCACTCATATACATGTCCAACCCGCGCGTGAAACAATCGAGGGACCCCATCTCCACCACGTTACACGGCAATTGGTTCCACAAATCAACAACCCTGTTACTGAACCAGTATTTACCCAAGTCTTTCCTAAATCTAAACTTATCCAATTTATACCCATTGTTTCGTGTTCTGTCTTGTGTTGATAATTTTAATACCCTATTAATATCCCCTTTGTTATGTTTATTCATCCACTTGTAAACCTCTATCATGTCACCCCTAACTCTTCGCCTTTCCAGTGAATGCAACTTAAGCTTTGTTAATCTTTCTTCATATGAAAGATTTCTAATTTGGGGAATTAACTTAGTCATCCTACGCTGGACACGTTCAAGTGAATTTGTATCCATTCTATAATACGGCGACCAAAATTGAACTGCATAATCTAAATGGGGCCTAACCAGAGCAAGATATAGCTTAAGAACCATACCAGGTGTCTTGTTACTAACGCTACGATTAATAAATCCGAGTGTCCGATTTGACTTATTACGAACATTCATGCATTGATCCTTTTGTTTTAAATTCTTACTAATCATAACTCTCAGATCCAGATCATGCTATATTAAGCTGGATTAGGGCATGGCTATACCAAAGGAAACATAGAGTTAGTATAAATGGAGTCAAGTCAGAGTGGGGAAATGTTGTAAGTGGAATGCCTCAAGGCTCTGTCCTGGGACCTCTGTTGTTTATAATATATATAAATGATTTAGATTCAGGTTTGAGTAGCAACATTTGCAAATTTGCCGATGATTCGATAATCGGTAGGGAAATTAATTCGGAGAAGGACTATCTCTTCAAGTCTAGTTGGAGCTCTGAGGACAGAGCTGGATTCGCTACGGGAGGAGGTACGACAGCTGAAACAACAACAAGAAGGAACAAAGGAGGACAACAATAGTAAAAAGACCTTGTCTTGGAAAGTTGTAAAGGACAGGGGCCTTAAGAAGACTTTGATAAAACCGCCTACAGACGCCCAAAGAACGTCTAATTAATTTGCCGTATTGGAGGACGAGTGCTGTGGTGAGACTGTGGATCACGCAAAAGGGAAAGCAAAAAAAAGCAACGAAGCGCAGGCCCCTCAGAGAGTAAAGGAAGTACCTAAGCAAACTTTAGTTGTGGGAGATTCCCAGATAAGGTATTTAGATAGAACGTTTTGTGCTAGAGATAGGGAGAACAGGTTAAGGGTTTGCTACCCCGGAGCTGGTATTGGTGATATTATAAACAACATGAATGATATTATGGCTGGAAATGGGAATAATCCCGTTATTTGCATTAGCGCAGGAGAAAATGATGTTGGTCGAGTTAGGAGTGAGGAACTGATTCAGAAGTATAAAACAGCAATTGAATTAGTTAGAAGCAAGGGAGGAATCCCGATCATAGGTGGCATTCTTCCAAGAAAGGGTGTGGGAAATGAATGGATGTCGAGGGCACTTGGTGTCAATTGCCGGCTGGAAAGATATTGCAAATCAAATGCAATATCTTTCATAGACAACTGGGAACACTTCTATGGAAGAAATGAAATGTATGCTCGCGATGGGGTGCATCTTTCGAGGGCTGGGGTTGTTGCTGTTGCGAACTCGTTGGAACCCGTGGTTAGAGGCGTTTGTTTGGGTTTAAACTGTTAGTAGATAGTGGTATGGGAATCGATTTGGAGGAAGGAGGTAATAAAAGTATGTGTTTGTGGGAGAAATGAATTGGCAAAATGATCAAGAAAAGAGAAGAGCCTCAAAATAACAATTCACTTAGGGTATATTACACTAACACTAGAAGTCTAAGAAATAAAATAAACGATTTAAATGCTCTTGTCTGCACAGAAAAAATAGATATTATTGCACTTACCGAAACGTGGATGAATGTAGAAAATAGAGAGCTATTAGCTGAATATCAAATAAATGGATTTAAACTATTTCACACAGATAGATATATTAGACGAGGAGGGGGAGTAGCCATATACGTTAGGAAAAATTTGAAATGTAGTCTCAAAGAAGGAATCAAAACTGAGCCACATACTGAAACTATTTGGATAGAATTAAACGAAATAGCAAATCACATTATAATAGGAGTTATATATAGGCCACCAAATTTAGACAGAATGGAAGCAAAGCATCTATGGGATGAAATATCTAGAGCATCTAGATCTAACAGTGTTTATGTCATGGGTGATTTTAATTTTAGTGGAATAAACTGGTTGAACAAAACAGGGAATAGTGAAGCAGAAGATTTTCTAGAATTAATTGACGATTGCTTTCTTACACAACACATTAAGGAACCAACGCGGGGAAATAATATTTTAGATTTAGTGTTAACTAACAGGGAAACACAAATTAAGGACATCGAAATAGGGAATGAGCTAGGGAACAGTGATCACAAAGAAATCAGATTTAGCATTCAATGGAATAGATCTGTAGGAGAAAATTCTGTTAAAGTGCCTGATTTTAGAAAAGCTGATTTCAATAACCTAAGAATTTTTTTGGGTCAAATAGGTTGGAAAGTCTTGGGTATGGGTTGTGGGCCGGTATTGGAGCTAGACGTGAACCCAGCGATAGGTGACGTAAAAGGGGTTTTCGATGTGGATTCAAAATATAACCTATTTAAAATATTCTGGCCAAAGCCCAGGAATGTAGTATACCATATTAATTGAATAGATCGAATAATAATGATCCAAAGTGGATAACAAAGGATCTGAAGAACCTTATAGGTAAAAAGAGAGCGTGGTACAAAAGGATTTAGAATGGGGAAGTCTGTTTAGAACAGGAATTCGTACAACTGGTTAGAAATACTAAAAAAGAGATAAGGAAAGCAAAAAGAAACTATGAAGTTCGCATAGCAGAGCAAGCAAAGACAAATCCTAAAGGGTTTTTCCAATTATACCGGACAAAGATTAGGGAAAGGATAGGTCCATTAAAAACTGAGACAGGTCAAATAACAGATAGAGATGAAGAGATGAGTAGTATTTTTAATAAATATTTTATATCTGTATTTACTAAAGAGGAACTTAACAATATGCCTCCAGCTGAACAAATCTATGTGGGTGGGGACGAGGACAGGTTGACTAGTTTAGCAGTTACCAGGGATGATGTTCTTAAACAAATAGTAAAACTCAAACCAAACAAATCCCCAGGGCCAGATGAAGTGTTCGCCAGGGTGCTTAAAGAATGCAAAGAGGAGCTTTCCGACAAACAAACAGTTGACTTGCTTCACTTCAGTCGCTGAGTGTAGCAGTACACAGTTACAGTCACTCCCTCAGTTACTCTTTTAGTACAGTCTCCCCAGGATATGACTTTCCTAACCATCCTTCTTGAATTGTTAACGTCAGAAGGACACAGTGATATAGTAGCAAGAGCAAGGAAAATTGCTGAAGACGACCCAACACTAAACGAAGCACCGTGGCCACTTGTAGGAAACGGAAAGGCTAACAAACGAAGAAGAACCGAAGAAACGTCCAAAGAAACCAAACTAGAAGCCAACCAGAACTCAAGAGCAGCACCCAAACCAATGCCAAGGACCATATTCAAAACCAAAAAACCAGTGGATGGTCCCACTTATGCTTACATTTCCACACTGGAAAAGAATAATCCAGGATCAGATCTTAGAGCCAAGCCCGACATTAGAGGTAGATATAACATATCCACAGCTAATCCGGATATAATCACAAACCTCAGGAACACAGAACACCTAGTTGAACTGAAACCAGAAGAAAAAATCACCAAAATGATAGTTCAAAATTTCCCGGTCGAAGTTCATGCAAACAGACTCCTAGAATGCCCAAATATCACAACGGCGGAAAGATGCAAGCACAACAATATCGAAACAAGACAGGTTCTTGTAACAATAAAAGGACCTCGCATCAACACTCTGAGTGTTGGCATCTATGGTCAATTCAGGCTGAGACTGTACAACCCAGAACCCATGCGCTGTTACAGATGACAGCGCTTCGGCCACCACAAAGATGGCTGCAGAGGCCCGGAACGATGTGGTGTATGTAGCGAGCTCCACAATACCGACATATGCAAGAATCTGCACAAAGAAGGCAAACAAACGAAAGTAAAATGCCCGAACTGCGGGGATACTCATCACGCCTGGAACAAACGATGTCCAGAAAAGGTAAAAAGAATACTAGCTTTCGGATCAACCCAGCAACCCAAAGTAACAACTTCGAGACCCCAATCGACCAGACCCTCGGTAAAAAGCCAGTGGTACACCCCTCGGCAAGTCCGAATAAATGAAGATCAGCAACAGTCTGGCGCGCCGGATCCTTCTGGTCTGGGCAAGGACGGGGCCTCCAACAACTGGAGGGGGCAGGGGGGCGCTGCTCCACTGGGAGACAGCAACAGAATGGATCGGGGCGGCAGGGCAAACATGCCTGCCGTTGACTCCGGGACCTCCCAGGCAGGAATGATGATCCCTGCATCATCGGGTGCCCCAGTGGCTGGATGTAGCAGGGGCGCTTCGGCCCAACCAGGAGTCTCCTCACCCACCAAGAAGAAAGTCTCCACTCCAGCCAAGAAGACACAAACCGTCGGGAAAACCAGTACTGTAAAAACCATGGACTCAATGATTCCACTATAGCGGAAAAATGGACAATCTCAAAATTATACAATGAAATATTCAAGGATTCAAAAGCAAAGCACAAACACTCAGAGCAGTGCTTTTCAAGGACAGCATTGATATTGCTCTACTCCAAGAAACACTCACCAGGACTGGCAGATATATCAATATCCCAGGATATCAAGGATTCCACTGCCCCATGACACAAGGTGGCACCAGAGGCATTTCAATTCTGGTAAGAAATCATATCAATGTCACGGCAATCACAGACCTGCCCAACTTGTGGCGAAAACGTCGATATTATGGGAGTTAAGCTCACTATGAGGAACTCAACGCTGTCCATCTTCAATATATACAAGAGCCAGAGAGAACATGACATGGATCTCTCAACAATCTTTGAAATAGCAGTCACTACACCTACTATCATCTCTGGTGATTTCAACGCTCATAGTGAATTACTTCTTGATTCACCAAGAACCGACGCCAACGGAAGACATATAGAACATCTTTTGGATGAATTGCCAGGAATCAGTCTGCTTAATTCGATGGAACCAACCCACACTGGTGGGGGAAAGTTGGATCTCACGTTTGTTTCCACCAGTATTTATGAGTTGTGTCATTGGTCAGTGGATCATGTTCTGACCAGTGACCACTTTGCTACAAAAACAGTAATTAATATAGCACTACCTCCTAGACCTCCAGCTCCTGAGCCCGGATGGGACTTTATCAAGGCAGATTGGACGAAGTTTCAGGAAGCTCTCGAAACTTGGCACCAAAACTACACTCTTCCTGACAACACCGAAGAAATGGAAAATGATTTAGTAAATGCAATACATAGAGCAGCAAATCACGCCATCCGCAAGAGGAAAACAATTACCCAACAACACAAGCACCATTTGTATTACTGTGATAGGATCAAAGAGCTACATAACAGACTAAATCGTGCACGAAAGAATTTCAGAAGAGATAGAACCGAAGCTAATCTAGGACTTCTTAGAGCTGTCCGAGATCATGTGCACGGAGAAACAGCAAAATTCAGAGAAGAAAAATGGCTCGAGTGGTGTGCCAAGCTAAATCAGCATACGTCCTTGGGCGACATCTGGAGGCAGATCAACAAGGCCAAAGGAAAATCGCCTCCTGCTCCGCCGCACCATGTTCATCCAGAGCAAGAAGCAGAAAGGCTAGCACATCTATTTGCTTCAAGAGCCAGTTCCACTCAACTTCCTCAAGCAACTCTGACTCACCAACAAAGACTTCAAGCAGCAAGATGGAAAAAAATAGATGATGCTTTAGCCTTACCTGACGAACTAGACCAACCTTTCAATCTGAAAGAACTCAGAAGTGCTACAAAGAAAACCAAAAATACAGCTCCAGGCGAGGACAAAATAACTTACAACACGCTAGCCAAGCTAGGAGAAAAGGGTGAAGAAGCCTTCTTGAATCTCATCAACAGAGTATGGGTGACAAGAACCCGACCACTCTCTTGGAACAGTGCAATTATAGTTCCCATTCCAAAACCTAAAGACCCAGGAAATCCAAGACCCATCTCCAAGAAGGTGTTGGAACCACAGAATGCCTTACCTCCCTCCTGGATAAAATCAATGACAAACCTGGAATCCTTATTTTTCTAGACCTTGAAAAAGCCTTCGAGTTAGCCAGTGCTCCAGCTACACTGTGCTGCCTTGTGGATAAGGAAATCAAAGGACACGCTCTTGCTTTTGCCAAAGGAAGCCTGCTTAACCGAGAAGCTAAAGTCAAATTCCAAGGAAAAACATCGACCTCAAAGAGGATGGAAAATGGAACTCCGCAAGGAGGAATACTAAGCCCCTTTCTCTTCAACTGTCTCATGGAACAATTCATGAAGCTCAAGCTACCAAAAGCCAAACTTCTTAACTATGGAGACGACTTTGTGGTCATCATCAATGGCAAAGGTGCAAGGAACCATGCACAAAAATGCCTAGATATTATCAGCAGGGAAGCAGAACGCATAACAGTGAAAATAAACAGCAATAAAACAAAAGCAATGGCCGTTAAAATGAGAACTCAAGACATCAGACTGGCAATACAAGGACAAGAAATTGAGTGGGTTACCTCTTTTCAATACCTAGGAGTCATAATAGACAACCAGTTGAAATTCACTCAAGAAATTGAATATCTTCGGCAACGCTGTAAAGCCAGAAACTCAGCTTTGCGCTCTCTGACCAGTCTTAGAGAGGGTGCATCTACCAGTACTCAAAATGTACTACGTTCAAACAGTTAGGTCACTCATCGACTATGCTGCTCCTGCTCTTACATCCCTCAGTGATAACCAATGGGAGAAACTGGAAGTGTCTCAAAATGATGCTCTGAGAACAATGCTGGGAGCACCTATATGGACGCGTAGAGAGAACCTTAGAATGGAAACAAATTTACCAGCATTAGAAAACAGGATGAAACAAAGGATAGCCACCATAATAGGAAAACTTACTGGAACAACCGCCAGGCTGTCAATCAAAGACAGCATACAGAGATCCTTTCAGAAAAACCTACAGTATAGAACAAGCTCATGGATGGATAATGTGGTCAAGATTTTAGAGAAAATGGACATGAAATGGACCATTAAAAACAAAGGGAAAGATAGACCATATCAACACTTTCGACAGCCTCCTCCATGGGAAGAATCGAATCTAAAGATAATCATTGAAAGATTACCAGTTAAAAAATCAGCATGTGACCTGCAGAGGCTCATTGAAGTAATAGAGCAACAAATGGAAACTATCTCTAGACCCACAACGACTCACATCTTCACAGACGGATCAGTTGATCAAGAAAAAGGTTCTGCTGGGGCAGCAGTTTACACTACCAACCATGAAGCTTACTGGAGCATGAATAGTGGGTGCTCAATATTGCAAACAGAATTATATGCCCTGAAGGAGGCAATAAACTATACAATTGAGAATAATTTACATGATGTCATCATTCATACAGACTCTAAATCTTCGCTCCAGGCATTGTTATCCAGTCAGCACAGAGATAATATACAACTCCTCACAGAAATTCAACATATAGGAAAAGATGCCCATAATCGAGGGCTGTCAATCACCCTAAATTGGATACCAAGTCACATTGGCATAGAGGGTAATGAAAAGGCAGACTCACTAGCAAAAACAGGGCCGGATGAAGTGTTTGCAAGGGTGCTTAAAGAATGCAAAGAGGAGCTTTGTGACCCACTGTCAACCTTATTTAATAAATCAATAGAGTCAGGCAGAGTGCCAGAGTTTTGGAAAGTTGCTAATGTGATACCAGTTTTTAAGAAAGGAGATAGATCACTTGCGTCTAACTATCGACCAATTAGCCTAACGTCTATTGTGGGAAAGTTACTCGAATCTATAATAGCAAATAAAATTCGTCTTCATCTTGAAAAACATAAATTAATAATTGAGTCGCAGCATGGTTTTGTAAGTGGCCGTTCATGTTTGACAGGTTTGTTATCTTTTTATTCTAGCATAGTTGAGGCAGTTGATAGTGGTGGGGGTTGTGATGTTGTGTGCCTGGACTTTGGCAAAGCTTTTGATACAGTGCCACATGAGGTATTTAGACAGAACGTTTTGTACCAGAGATAGGGGGGAACAGATTAAGGGTTTGCTATCCGGGAGCTGGAATTGGTGATATTGTTGGAAACATGAATGATATTATGACGGGAAATGGAAACAACCCCATTTTATGTATTAGTGCAGGGGGTAATGATGTTGGGCGAGTTAGGAGTGAGGAACTAATACAGAGATTCAGGACAGCCATTGAATTAGTTAGGAGCAAGGGAGGAATCCCGATCATATGTGGCATTCTTCCAAGAAAGGGAGTGGGAAATGAATGGATGTCGAGGGCAATTGGTGTCAATTGCCGGCTGGAAAGATATTGCAAATCAAATGCAATATCTTTCATAGACAACTGGGAACACTTCTATGGAAGAAATTAAATGTATGCTCGTGATGGGGTGCATCTATCGAGAGCTGGGGTTGTTGCTGTTGCGAACTCGTTGGAAGAAGTGGTTAGAGGTGTTTGTTTGGGTTTAAACTGTTAGTAAATAGAGGTATGGGAATTGATTTGGAAGAAGGAGGTAATAAAAGTATGTGTTTGTGGGAGAAAGGAATTGGCAAAATGATCAGGGAAAGAGAAGGGCCTCAAAATAACAATTCACTTAGGATATATTACACTAACAGCAGAAGTCTAAGAAATAAAATTAACGAATTAAATGCTCTTGTCTGCACAGAAAAAATAGATATTATTGCACTTACCGAAACGTGGATGAATGTAGAAAATAGAGAACTATTAGCTGAATACCAAATAAAAGGATTTCATCTATTTCACACAGATAGATATATTAGACGAGGAGGTGGAGTAGCCATATATGTTAGGGACAATTTGAAATGTAGTCTCAAAGAGGGAATCAAAACTGAGCCACACACAGAAACTATTTGGATAGAATTAAACGAAAAAGCTAATAATATTATAATAGGAGTTATATATAGGCCACCAAATTTAGACAGAATGGAAGCAAAGCATCTATGGGATGAAATATCTAGAGCATCTAGATCTAACAGTATTTATGTCATGGGTGACTTTAATTTTAGTGGAATAAACTGGGTGAACAAAACAGGGAATAGTGAAACAGAAGATTTTCTAGAATTAATTGACGATTGCTTTCTTAAGCAACACATTAAGGAACCAACGCGGGAAAATAATATTTTAGATTTAGTGTTAACTAACAGGGAAACACAAATTAATGACATCGAAATAGGGAGTGAGCTAGGGAACAGTGATCACAAAGTAATCAGATTTAGCATAGAATGGAATAGACCTGTAGGAGAAAATTCTGTTAAAGTGCCAGATTTTCGAAAAGCTGATTTTAATAGCCTAAGAAATTTTTTGGGTCAAATAGATTGGAAACTCTTGGGTATGGGGTATGGGAACCCAGCGACAGGTGACGTAAAAGGGGATTTCGATGTGGATTTAATATATAACTTATTTAAGAATATTCTAAACAAAGCACAGGAACGTAGTATACCATACAAATTGAATAGATCGAATACTAATGTCCCAAAGTGGATAACAAATAATTTAAAGAACCTTATAGGTAAAAAGAGAGCTTGGTACAAAAGGATTAAGAATGGGGAAGTCAGGTTAGAACAGGAATTCATACAACTGGTTAGAATTGTTAAAAACGAGATTAGGAAAGCAAAAATAAACTATGAAGTTCGCATAGCAGAGCAAGCAAAGTCAAATCCTAAAGGGTTTTTTCAGTTATATCGAACTAAGACTAGGGAAAGGATAGGTCCATTAAAATCTGAGACAGGTCAAATAACAGATAGTGATGAAGAGTAGTATTTTTAATAAATATTTTGTATCTGTATTTACTAAAGAAGAACTTAACAGTATGCCTTCAGCCGAACAAGTCTATGTGGGTGGGGATGAGGACAGGTTGACTAGTTTAGCAGTTACCAGGGAGGATGTAATTAAACAATTAGAAAAACTAAAACCAAACAAATCCCCAGGGCCGGATGAAGTGTTTGCCAGGGTGCTTAAAGAATGCAAAGAGGAGCTTTCCGAGCCACTGTCTACCATATTTAATAAATCAATAGAGTCAGGCAGAGTGCCAGAGTCATGGAAGGTAGCTAATGTGGTACCAATTTTAAGAAAGGAGATAGATCACTTGCGTCAAACTATCGGCCAATTAGCCTAACGTCTATTGTGGGAAAGTTACTCGAATCAATAATAGCAAATACAATTCGTCTCCATCTTGAAAAACATAAATTTATAAATGAGTCGCAACATGGTTTTACAAATGGCCGTTCATGTTTAACAAATTTGCTAACTTTTTATTCCAGCATAGTTGAGGCAGTTGATAGTGGTAAGGATTGTGATGTTGTGTACCTTGACTTTAGCAAAGCTTTTGATACAGTGCCACATGAAAGACTAATTAAAAAAATAGAAGCTCATGGTATTGGGGGTGCTATATTAACTTGGATTAGGGCATGGCTATTCCAAAGGAAACAGAGAGTTAGTATAAATGGGGTTAAGTCAGAGTGGGATAATGTTGTTAGTGGAGTACTTCAGGGCTCTGTCCTGGGACCTCTGTTGTTTATAATATACATAAATGATTTAGATTCAGGTTTGAGTAGCAACATTTGCAAATTTGCCGATGATACGAAAATCGGTAGGGAAATTAATTCGGAGGAGGACTCACTATCACTTCAAGTTGAAGTGATAGGGTTTTGAAAATGTCAAATGATTGGCAAATGCAGTTTAATACTGATAAATGTAAAGTTTTGAGGCTAGGTAATGATGATAGAGTTACAAGATACGAGCTAGATGGTGTTGAGATTGCGAAGTCGGATTGTGAAAGGGATCTGGGAGTTATGATTAGTAAGAATTTAAAACAAAAGGATCAATGCATAAATGTTCGTAATAAGGCAAATCGGACACTTGGATTTATTAATCGCAGCGTTAGTAACAAGACACCTGGTGTGATTCTCAAGCTATATCTTGCTCTAGTTAGGCCCCATTTAGATTATGCAGTTCAGTTTTGGTCGCCATATTATAGAATGGATATAAATTCACTTGAACGTGTCCAGCGTCGGATGACTAAGTTAATTCCCCAAATTAGAAATCTTTCATATGAAGAAAGATTAACAAAGCTTAAGTTGCATTCACTGGAAAGGCGAACAGTTAGGGGTGACATGATAGAGGTTTACAAGTGGGTGAATGGACATAACAAAGGGGATATTGATAGGGTATTAAATGTATCAACACAAGACAGAACACGAAACAATGGGTATAAATTGGATAAGTTTAGATTTAGGAAAGACTTGGGTAAATACTGGTTCAGTAACAGGGTTGTTGATTTGTGGAACCAATTACCGCGTAACGTGGTAGAGGTGGGGTCGCTCGATTGTTTCGAGCTTGGGTTGGACATGTTTATGAGTGTGATTGGGTGGTTATAGATAGGAGCTGCTTCCTATGGGCCAATAAATCTTCTGCAGTTACCTTAATTCTTATGTTCTTATCTGACTGTCTCTTTCTTCTTCTCTACCTGGCACTGTCTCTCTGTCTCTCTCTCTCTCTGTTTTCTTCACCCTCTCTCTCTGACTCTCCTTCTCTCTCTTTGTCTCTCGTCTTTTCTTTCCTATATCTTTCTGTACCCCTCCCTTTGTTTCTCTCCTCTCTTTGTGTCTCTCACTTCCCCTGCATCTCTGTCCCTTTCCCACTGTCTGCCTCTGTGCGTTTGTTTCTCTTCTCTGTCTCTCCCATTCTTTCTGTCTCTTTCTAAATGCAATAAAGATAAATAATTATTCCTAATAATTACAATAATTAATAATTAGCATTAAAGTTTTAAAAAATTTTTGCTCTTAAATATCATAACATTAAAACAAGTTGTATTAATTAAAATGTTATGGCCTCACGTGTTAAAATCGTTTTTACAAATTCAAAATAATCTGTATAAAATGTAATTTAAAACGTGAGTAAAACACAAAAATATCGGTTTTAAAACGGGTGAAAAATGAAAATATGTTTGCTGGGTTGTACTTGTGTATATGTTTGCTTATACCCTAATTGCTACCACAACCTCTGTAAATCTTTTGTTTATTTCTGCCTATAGAGGAAACCAGACTACACTGGGGAATTAGTGATGTTAATTTAGATCACTTGTTCTGGTATTTAACCCACCTAACACCTGCAGGCGATGAGTCACAATAACGTGGCTGACGTATGTTGACCAGACCACACACTAGAAACTGAAGGGACGACGACGTTTCGGTCCGTCCTGGACCATTCTCAAGTCGAAACGTTGTCGTCCCTTCAGTTTCTAGTGTGTGGTCTGGTCAACCACCTAACACCTATTTACCATACCTCACAGCTCTTTGCGGGCCAAGTGAAGGACACCGGAAACTGGGCACTTATTGTGTATTGGTCATTCTGGAAATGGTTACCTCACTTCGCTCACTTAATTAATATTGAAATATTTAAAATAGAATTAGTTTATTAATTTAGGTGAACATTCTAGCTAAAGTGTTTCTAAATGAGGCAATTGAGATTGATGTGCTCCATGTTCGTGAAAAGGAGAATTTTTTCTTTTAAATAAGGTTAAAGGACTTCAGCACCATCCATAGATCACACTTTAGAATTCAGTTTTCTGCATCTTTGCCACAAGGTGCCCCACTCTTCCCTCCCTTGTGGCTCAGTACACAAAAACTCAAAAAACAAAACCTCTTTCTACTCTATAACTTCTTGTCGAGAATAACCTCTTAAGTCCACTAATATTGGCGGCCAATAACCTCTTAAGTCCACTAATATTGGCGGCCAATAACCTCTTAAGTCCACTAATATTGGCGGCCAATATTATCACACTCTCACAACAGTGGCTGACACCTTCATGAAACATTCTTCCCTTGGAGGGCAATTTCTCATGTGTTACATGCCTACATTGGTCTCATGAACAGCCAAGTGTTCCTTAACATTAATGTAGACCACCTAGACACTGTCCAGTGTCTAGGTGGGCTACAGTACATACAGCTTGTTGAAGG
Organism: Procambarus clarkii; assembly: GCF_040958095.1. NCBI lineage: Eukaryota > Metazoa > Arthropoda > Malacostraca > Decapoda > Cambaridae > Procambarus > Procambarus clarkii. The sequence goes on along the minus strand of NC_091199.1, from coordinate 1,859,129 downwards.
AATTTTACATTATGGATGTATATACATCAAGGATCACACTGTCAAGGGTCTTCACATGACAGAGGTTTAGACTCCATTACTCCTCTACCATTATCACGAACAGCTAAAGTCTAATGAATACCTCTAGGGACAGCGAAACCAACATTTCCGACTTTAAAGGATCCAGATTTACCTAACGATTGACCAATAAGAGCCAATTCTACCTAAAGTAGGGCAGGGGTCGACCCTGACCCATCTGTGGCACTCCCAATACAATCACATATGACCCTGGAAAGTTGTGTGAGGCCAACCACAAGCATCTGGCCTTCACCCTCAGAGAAAGTTGTGTGAGGCTAACCACAAGCATCTGGCCTTCACCCTCAGAGAAAGTTGTGTGAGGCTAACCACAAGCGTCTGGCCTTCACCCTCAGAGAAAGTTGTGTGAGGCTAACCACAAGCGTCTGGTCTTCACCCTCAGAGAAAGTTGCGTGAGGCTAACCACAAACATCTGGTCTTCACCCTCAGAGAAAGTTGTGTGAAGCTAACCACAAGCGTCTGGCCTTCACCCTCAGATAAAGAACTGAGGGAGATCAGGGTGTTCTGCTTCATTCGGTTTGTGAGGTGACTCTAAGACCATGTATTCACCTAATTGTACTCCCCCTAGTTGTGTTTGTGGGGGAGGGGGCGTTGATCTTCGGCTCTTTGGGCTCTGCCTCTCAACTGTCAATCAACTGTTGTGATTCCTGAGCATTTTGCACTCAATCATATGTACATTTGAATCTCTGCATGGAGTCTACCTTTCCACATCACTTCCTTGTGCATTTTATTTGTTAAGTTCTCTGACACTAAAAAAGTTCTTTCTAATTTCTCTATGGCTCATTTGGGCACACAACTTTCACCTGTGTAATTTTGTGTGTGTGCCCCTGTGTTAAATAACCTGTCTTTATCAATCCAATCAATTCCTGAGAATCTTGTATGTGATGATCATGTCTTCTCTAACTCTTCTGTCTTCCAGCAACATGAGGGATTGTTCCAGTAATCTCTCCTTGTAGCTCACACCTCTCAGAACCCCTCCCCTATCTCATGTGAGTTGACCTGTAAAAACACCAGCACACCCGACTATAATAGGGCAATTTTGCACTTGCTGAGAAAAAATGTCTATGACAAAATTGTTTGCACAATACATATACATACAAGAATATTGGTAATAAGTAATTCCATACATTTTTCACTGCACCTCCACATTCCTAAACCGATAAGCAACGTTGATGGTTGGGAGGATGTCGACGGAGGTGATGGTGAAGAAGGCTCCCAGGTCGACCCTCCACCAGGAGAGTGACGGGGAGGTGCCCAGAGAGTGGTACTGCGTCGTGCTGTTGCCGTCCACAGCCCAAGGTGACACCATGCTGTTGGGGGGAAGTACGTGAGACATTAAGCGGTTGGGAGCAAGTACGTGAGACAGGAAGCTGTTGGAAGGAAGTACGTGAGACATTAAGCGGTTGGGAACAAGTACGTGAGACAGGAAGCTGTTGGAAGGAAGTACGTGAGACAGGATGATGTAGGGTAATTTGAAACGGTTTCGAAAAAGTTGCAAGAAAATTAAATTATTCAATTGACAACGAAAATGATATTATAGACATTTGAAAAACAATGCAACAGATGGGACAATGTGCAGAATCGGTCTAACCAACTTCGCTAATGCTGTACAGTGGACACAAGTCAGCCAGATGTACTCAGCTCTACATTTATGGCAGACATAAGAGTGTAGTTACCAAAACACAACACAGACAGTACAAGAGGATTCCGGTCTACTTTAGCTCCTTAAAGAAAAAAATATGCTTCAATATGTTCATAATAATTTCCAAGTTTTCCCCAAATGGTCCCAAAATTTTCTGTTGCATATTAACTTGAGGGACCATTCAAGCTTGCTGCACAAATGTTACTCACGTAGCCCCAGCATGGTGAAGTGATTTGATGAACTATCTGTGCCCAATAATATCAGTTAATGTTGTTAGTAATGGGGTTAAAGTCCACCACATACAAAACGTTGTTGCAATCTCCACAAACGTTGCCAAAGGGTTATGGGGATTGCAATTTGTAAAAATGCTGCAGAATGTATTTGAGCAACATTTAATTAAAAAAATTATAAAAAAATAGCATATATAAGTTTTATAACATGCTGCTTTACTCAAACTATTTCATTTTTGATGTATTACAAACACATTTAACATATATAAATAACAAATTTATGTTCTTTCAGTAAAATTCACTAATGAACTGTGAATGATATTTAATGGCTGTATGAAACATTCTTAAGCCATTTAGTTATTTGATGATTGGATTTAATTTGTTTTCATGATTTTGCTAAAATTTCCTCCTTAAATACAATTTGTCTCCTTATGTGTCCCAATAAACATTAATATCATGTTTAAATATTAAATTTATGAATAATTCTTTAAAATACTTTATATAAATTGTAAATGTTGCTTGACTGATATGTTAAACATTAAAAAAAACATTATATTATTAGAAGATCCTATTATTACCTTTCATGATTTAGCTAAGATTTTCTTTTCACATCACTATTAGTCTTTTTTTCTGTATTAACAAAATTATGTTTTCACGTATGAACATTAAATGAAATTTAACTAAATGAAATTGTTGTATTTTATCAGTAAAATACAAAATTGTAAATGTTGTGTCATAGTTGCATGAAAGTTATCTTGAGTGCTATGTTGAGATTATTTCGGGGCTTTAGTGTCCCCGCGGCCCGGTCCTCGACCAGGCCTCTACCCCCAGGAAGCAGCCCGTGACAGCTGACTAACACCCAGGTACCTATTTTACTGCTAGGTAACAGGGGCATAGGGTGAAAGAAACTCTGCCCATTGTTTCTCGCCGGCGCCTGGGATCGAACCCAGGACCACAGGATCACAAGTCTAGTGTGCTGTCCGCTCGGCCGACCGGCTCCTGGAAAGTTGCTCCCGGAAGCTGATGGAAACATTTAATTTTTAAAAATAATTAGAGGTGGAGGAGGGGAGGGAGAGGCAGAAGTAGTGGTGGAGGAGGAGGAGGAGGGGAGGGAGAGGCAGTAGTAGAGGAGGAGGAGGGGAGGGAGAGGCAGTAGTAGTGGTGGAGGAGGAGGAGGAGGGGAGGGAGAGGCAGTAGTAGAGGAGGAGGAGGGGAGGGAGAGGCAGTAGTAGTGGTGGAGGAGGAGGAGGAGGGGAGGGAGAGGCAGTAGTAGAGGAGGAGGAGGGGAGGGAGAGGCAGTAGTAGTGGTGGAGGAGGATAAGGAGGGGAGGAAGAGGCAGTAGTAGTAGTGGTGGAGGAGGAGGAGGAGGAGGTAGAGGTAGTAGTAGTGGTGGAGGAGGAGGAGGGGAGGGAGAGGCAGTAGTAGTGGTGGAGGAGGAGGAGGAGGGGAGGGAGAGGCAGTAGTAGTGGAGGAGGAGGGAGAGGCAGTAGTGGTGGTGGAGGAGGAGGAGGGGAGGTAGAGGCAGAAGTAGTGGTGGTGGAGGAGGAGGGGAGGGAGAGGCAGTAGTAGTGGTGGAGGAAGAGGAGGAGGGGAGGTAGAGGCAGAAGTAGTGGAGGAGGAGGAGGAGGGAAGGGAGAGGCAGTAGTAGTGGTGGAGGAGGAGGAGGAGGGGAGGGAGAGGCAGTAGTAGTGATGGAGGAGGAGGAGGGGAGGGAGAGTCAGTAGTAGTGGTGGAGGGAGAGGAGGAGGGGAGGGGAGGTAGAGGCAGAGGTAGTGGTGGAGGAGGAGGAGGGGAGGGAGAGACAGTAGTAGTGGTGGAGAAGGAGGAGGGGAGGGAGAGGCAGTAGTAGTCGTGGAGGAGGAGGAGTGGAGGGAGAGGCATTAGTAGTAACGGAGGAAGAGGTGTGGAGGGAGAGGCAGTAGTAGTAGTGATTGCTCTATTTTTGTATTCAATCAATTTTAATCAAGTTTTGTAAATTAAAGATCTCTGAATACCTAGGAACATAATTCTGGAAAACTTTAATAAATGGTGAAAACTAGATATATAGTAGTAATATTCTGGAAGAGTGAGGATATAGACAATTTTCCACATAGAACTGTTTTCTAGTTAAAACTCTGTAGTGTGAAAGTTATTGCACTGTGCTTGGAACAAGTGATTCTAGATATGGTAATTGTTGTCATCTTCTTGTTTAGCGGTCATTGGAGCGAGAGGGGAACACATGGATCGCCGAAGATCTAATGATGTTTTAGCCAGATTTTAGAGAGGGGGGGTAGGGATATTGAATCTAGTTACATCAAATCAGGGAAAAGGATGTTTTGTTTTTTAGACATTGAAAAGTTTGCTGGTCTGTCAACCTCACAGTCAGGATTCGAATGAGTGAATTCAGCTTTTTTGATGCTGGTTAATATTATACAATCTGCAGATTGTAAATTGTTTATATAGGGTTGATTTTTATTTTTTTAGGCATTGATTTAATTTTTATATAAATTAAAGGATTTGGATAAGGATCAACATGTTAATTTGTATTCTCACAATTGTTTCTTAAGAGTTTGAGCGAGGGGGTTGTCCCAGCCTAATTGTTTATAATATTGTATTCTTAATAAATTGGATTGTATAACGCGCCCGCATGTTACTTACTGTGGGAGTGATAGGAGTAAAGGTTTATATAGTCAGGTATGTCATCTGTCAAAAAATGAGTATATAGAAAGAGTGGCTGACTTTGGTGAGCCGGAAACACCAACCTTAGGTCAGGTCGCCAGAGGGAGAGGCTGGTCTAACCCCCTCCCCCCTTCCCCCCCCCCCCCCACCAATTCAAACCCCCACTCTTCATCAGGAGCATTACTTACTGTTGAGAGTATTGTATATCGGAGTCTTGCTCCAAGCTATTTCACAAAGAAAGAAACTACGTAGTAGTTCCTTCTAATGTGACGAGGATTCTGGGACAAGAGCAGTTTTTTTAAGGGAAATTCCTGCATGGACCCCACTAAGTGTTGCTTGTTTCTGTTTTACTTAGGCGGAGTGTGAGAATTTATGACTCGTATCGAATTTTGTACAAAATCTTCAGTAAGATTTTGCCCAATGTGTTTAACAACTTTTGCTCTGTTGAATCTAAGATGAAATCTTATTGGATTTGTAACTGTGCAGTGTGTTAGATAATGTTCCAGTGGTCTGTCGGGCATTTCCTCTCATCTTCTGGAACCTGTAAACCTATTTCCCATGCACATGGGTATCCCAGCCTGATGCGATGTAAGTTTACTTCTGTTGTTCTACTGCACCCTTTCATCAAAATAAGTGGTTCGTAGTTGGTTGAAGTCTTGAACCAACCCGCAGATCCTGATGTTGCAACTGCTGTGTTGTGGTCACTGTACATCATCTGCATTGCTCTATTTCTAATTACTTTCCCAATCTGTGATAGACTCTGTGGTATATAAATGTCTACATTTCTTCGCTTAGTTACAAGTTTTGCAGCTTTGTCTGCAATGTCATTTCCTATTATTCCCACATGACTTGGTACCCAGTTGGTAAGTACTGACGCCCTTGACGTTTAAGTGTTTGCATTCATGATATGACATCTGTGATCAAATGGATGTTATCACGTATGTGTACTTGTTGCAAGGTTTCAATGGCAGCTCTCGAATGCGTATGTATAATAACATGTTGTCGGTGTTCAGCAAGAGTATGTTCCAAAGTCTTTTGAATTGCTAGCATCTCTGTTTATAAAGATGAACACCAATTTGAGAGTCTCCAACTATTTACAGTTTCCTGCCATAATTGCAGGTTCGGTTTATTGTCTCTGCTGGTATACTGATCCATCTGTGAAGTATGTGAAGCTGTCAGAGGCCAAGTTTACTTCTATTTACATCTGTGCAATATTACGTAGCAGATGACTCATTTGGAATATGGAAATTAGTTTCTGGTCGACTCATGACACACTCTCTGCTAAGGAGCAGCCTCCACGGTGATAAATAGCTACCGACCAACTTGTTAAATCATTAAATTTGAAGTAATTTAGGTGCTATTCAATATTGTAATTAATAATTAACACAGTTCAAGTACCAATGAAATTTGTCATCAATTTTGGAATAATGATTCAGTCATGTTAATTGACAAGGGTTTATGAGTTAGTCTTGATACTTAGGCATCTTAATGTGGTATGACAACCAGTCATGGGTCAGCTTGCTTGCTGGTGGTCAAGGAGAGGAGATTGCAGTGTGGTGTGCACAGCAGGAAGACATGGAAGACCCCTCTCCCTGAGGCAAGGTCACAACATCTGGCCAAGGCCTTTGCAGAGGTTAAGGTAAAGTCTGTGAGTAACTTAAGTGTTAAACATTATTAATCAGTGCCTCTAGGGAAACATTAAGTTAGGAAATATTCAATTACAAATCTGTGTTTAATAAATTGCATGGAATTAAGGGGGCATATCGATGTAAAATTAAAAGTGGTTCAATTTGCTTATAAATTTTTTTATGAAATGGTTATAGAAAGAGCTGCAGGTGGTCCAAGTTTCATCATCACACCCTAAACAGAAAAGGAGAAAAAAATAAACAACGAATTATGCAACGAATTTTCACATAGTTTCAGGGAACACATGTGTCAACTAAAATAATTTCTATAACCCTCAGATATTAAATTAAGGACATAATAAAGGATTCTAGTGATGAGTTTTATCAAAAAAGTGTTTAGTGCAATAATATAATTTTTCAAAGTTACCCTACTAAAAAAATATGCAATATATGATATTTATAAATTTTTATAAAATCAACAAATAGACTTTGGACTAAAATGTCTACTAGAGTCTGTAGAAGCACAAACGCTACATATAGGGTGTAATTTGCATGTAAATTGATTAATAAATGAAAGCTCTGAAGTAATTTGAAGGTGTAAATTACTTTCCAGAGTAAAATAAAGATCCAAGTTCGGCCACCTGTAGCTGAGCCTGACTTGGACAGATTTCCTTCATAATTGGCACCCTTGCAGATAGGCATCCATTGAGCAAGGTGTGCAAGTTTCATGCAAATCCCTTGATAATAAACGAGAAAAAAAAATTGGCCAAAAAAAAATAAAAAAAAGAAAAAGAAAAAAAAAATTTAAATATAAATATATTGAACATACATATTACAATTATTACAAGAGTTTGTGCTTCTACAGCACATAGTAGACATTTTAGTTGACACATGTGTTCCCTGAGATTATTTGAGAATGTTGAACATTCGTTGCATAATATGTTGTGTATTTTTTTCTCCTTTTCTGTTTAGGGTGTGATGGTGAAACTTGGACCAGTTGCAGCCCTTTCTATAACCATTTCATAACAAAATTTATAAGCAAATTGAACAATTTTAATTTATAACGATATATTTTGATAAGCCCCCTTAACGGTTTTTAGAGAGTCTTTCCCCATTTATATACTTTTATCGTTAAATTCAGAATCCTGTGTTACTCAGCAATATTCCAGTGAGCTTTACAATATATATATATATATATATATATATATATATATATATATATATATATATATATATATATATATATATATATATATATATATATATATATATATAAATATATATATATATATATATATATATATATATATATATATATATATATATATATATATATATATATATATGTATATATATATATATATATATATATATATATATATATATATATATATATATATATATATATATATATATATATATATATATATATATATATGTATATATATATTATTATATATGACCGAAAAAGTAAGATTAATAATTCTAACACGAATTTTCTCAATCTTTCGTACATTTCTTTTCACTATTGGAGGTAATTCAAAAATCAATTCTCCAAAATTCATTTTTATTTCTAGTCTGACGCGACACTTGAGCGCGTTTCGTAAAACTTATTACATTTTCAAAGACTTTACACATACACAACTGAATAGAACTTACATATCTCCGATTTGTTTATATCTACATTTGAGTGAGGTGGATGGGGTGAGGTGGTATTTAATAGGGTATTAATTTCATCAACACAAGACAGAACACGAAACAATGGGTATTGAAATGAAAGTGATTGTAGAAAGCCTATTGGTCCATATTTCTTGATGCTTCTATATTGGAGCGGAGTCTTGAGGTGGGTAGAATATAGTTGTGCATTAATTGACTGTTGATTGCTGGTGTTGACTTCTTAATGTGCAGTGCCTCGCAAACGTCAAGCCGTCTGCTATCGCTGTATCTATCGATGATTTCTGTGTTGTTTAATAGGATTTCTCTGGCGATGGTTTGGTTGTGGGAAGAGATTATATGTTCCTTAATGGAGCCCTGTTGCTTATGCATCGTTAAACGCCTAGAAAGAGATGTTGTTGTCTTGCCTATATACTGGGTTTTTTGGAGCTTACAGTCCCCAAGTGGGCATTTGAAGGCATAGACGACGTTGGTCTCTTTTAAAGCGTTCTGCTTTGTGTCTGGAGAGTTTCTCATGAGTAGGCTGGCCGTTTTTCTGTTTTTATAGTAAATCGTCAGTTGTATCCTCTGATTTTTGTCTGTAGGGATAACGTTTCTATTAACAATATCTTTCAGGACCCTTTTTTCCATTTTATGGGCTGTGGAAAAGAAGTTCCTGTAAAATAGTCTAATAGGGGGTATAGGTGTTGTGTTAGTTGTCTCTTCAGAGGTTGCATGGCGTTTCACCTTCCTTCTTATGATGTCTTCAACGAAACCATTGGAGAAGCCGTTGTTGACTAGAAGCTGCCTTACCCTACAGAGTTCTTCATCGACTTGCTTCTATCCTGAGCTGTGGCTGAGAGCATATATATATATATATATATATATATATATATATATATATATATATATATATATATATATATATATATATATATATATATATATATATATATATATATATATATATATATATATATATATATATATATATATATATATATATATATATGTATATATATATATATATATATGTATGTATAAATATATATATATATATATATATATATATATATATACATATATATATATATATATATGTATATATATATATATATATATATATATATATATATATATATATATATATATATATATATTTATATATATATATATATATATATATATATATATATATATATATATATATATATATATATATATATATACATATATATCATATACATGGGTTGATACAAAAATAATAATGCAAAAAGGTGCTTAAAGGTTATGGATCTCTTGAAAAACACAACAATGGGAAACATTGATGAATGTCACAGACGGGTTCGATCATTGTTGCAAGTCAAACACTTCTTCGAATTCCTCTGAAGTTGGACTAGTGCCCAAGACGCAACAGGCATTTCCCCTCTGAATCGCAACACTGAGGCGCTGGAACAAGAAACTTTTTGCTCTCTGGTCTTTTGTAGCGCTGATCAATTTGTCCCCCAATTCCTTCAGGAACTTCAATGCACATTTTCCCCACGAACCGAGGGTCTCCGAGCCGATCGGAACAAAGCTGTAGCAGTGTGCTAGACCTCTGTATTTAATAATTTTCTGCGATTCCCTGAAAGAAGCAGCACCACCGCTTTCACGTGTGCTGTAGTGGAGGTAGGTACTGGCCAGTGTGGCAGCGCACGTGTAGTCCCATACCACTTGCTTACCATCCTTCCAAGGTAGCAAGGTGACCCCATCAGGGCGCTTCTGAGGGTCGTTAGGTCTGGATAAGTGTGGTTCTCTTTGTGCCGGGCAGCGGGCTGTGGCGAGGCTCCTCTTGATGATGTCGTTGACTTCTTCATGTCTTGCGATTTTACCCTGTGATTTACGACATACCAGACCATGACGACCATATTGGTCTGCCATCGCAGTTTCGTAGATGCACCTATGTTCGGTGAGGATCGGGGCGGCAAGGCGAAGGGCAACTCCAATGCGGAGAGCGTCATGACTGAGGCGAGTTCCCAGGGCTGCATTGGGCACAGCAAATAAAAAATCCCCGGCGTGGGGTGCTGTTACCGCTAGGAGGCGGGCTTTGTTTTCAGCATCAGCGTTGTCAATCATTGCTGTGACAGTCTTTTCCATTATGGGGCCCCAGTCTTTTCCATTATATATATATATATATATATATATATATATATATATATATATATATATTTATCCATAATTAATATTATATAATTAATTATAGGTAATTATAGGAGGGTAGGTGGTTTCCCTCTATGCCCTCATCATATCCTTCCTACATACTCTTATTTAACTATGTATCTAGACATGATTAACTCTACAGTACATATTAATACTTATTCATCTACAACTACTACTACTATAGCTCACCTTTTCACCTCACCTGTTCCTATACTTACACTTATTTGGCCTTCTACCTGTTACCCCCTTTTACCCTAAATTACTCACAACGTCCCACATACCGTTGCCCGCCCCACTCCATGTGTCACCCCTCTTTCCCCCTCTTCCTCTCTCCCCCTCTCTTAACCTTTGTGTTTGTACACCTAACACAAGCTTGTCCCCCCCCCCATCCCCCTCTTACCCATACATCCTCCTTTTAACCCCCTAGACCCACAACGTCCCCGCAACAGAACCCGTCCCAATCTATGTACCCCACACACACTTTTTGGCTATGACGAGTTCGATACCCGAGATTCTTCTCGAGTTCGGGACGGTCTACGTCGCTCTTTACACTACTACTACCCTCCCCAAGAACAGTGACCCTCCCCAAGAACAGTGACCCTCCCCAAGAACAGTGACCCTCCCCAAGAACAGTGACCCTCCCCAAGAACTAGTGACCCTCCCCAAGAACAGTAACCCTCCCCAAGAACAATGACCCTCCCCAAGAACAGTGACCCTCCCCAAGAACAGTGACCCTCCCCAAGAACAGTGACCCTCCCCAAGAACAGTGACCCTCCCCGAGAACAGTGACCCTCCCCAAGAACAGTGACCCTCCCCAAGAACAGTGACCCTCCCCAAGAACAGTGACCCTCCCCAAGAACAATGACCCTCCCCAAGAACAGTGACCCTCCCCAAGAACAGTGACCCTCCCCAAGAACAGTGACCCTCCCCAAGAACAGTAACCCTCCCCAAGAACAGTGACCCTCCCCAAGAACAGTGACCCTCCCCAAGAACAGTGACCCTCCCCGAGAACAGTGACCCTCCCCAAGAACAGTGACCCTCCCCCAAGAACAGTGACCCTCCCCAAGAACAGTGACCCTCCCCAAGAACAATGACCCTCCCCAAGAACAGTGACCCTCCCCAAGAACAGTGACCCTCCCCAAGAACAGTGACCCTCCCCAAGAACAGTGACCCTCCCCGAGAACAGTGACCCTCCCCAAGAACTAGTGACCCTCCCCAAGAACAGTGACCCTCCCCCAAGAACAGTGACCCTCCCCAAGAACAGTGACCCTCCCCAAGAACAGTGACCCTCCCCAAGAACAGTGACCCTCCCACAAGAACTAGTGACCCTCCCCAAGAACAGTGACCCTCCCCTAAGAACTAGTGACCCTCCCCAAGAACAGTGACCCTCCCCAAGAACAGTGACCCTCCCCAAGAACTAGTGACCCTCCCCAAGAACAGTGACCCTCCCCAAGAACTAGTGACCCTCCCCCAAGAACAGTGACCCTCCCCAAGAACAGTGACCCTCCCCAAGAACAGTGACCCTCCCCAAGAACAGTGACCCTCCCCAAGAACAGTGACCCTCCCTATGAACTAATGACCCTCCCCAAGAACTAATGACCCTCCCCAAGAACTAGTGACCCTCCCCCAAGAACAGTGACCCTCCCCAAGAACTAGTGACCCTCCCCAAGAACAGTGACCCTCCCCAAGAACTAGTGACCCTCCCCAAGAACTAGTGACCCCTCCCCAAGAACTAGTGACCCTCCCCAAGAACTAGTGACCCTCCCCAAGAACTAGTGACCCTCCCCAAGAACAGTGACCCTCCCCAAGAACTAGTGACCCTCCCCAAGAACTAGTGACCCCTCCCCAAGAACTAGTGACCCTCTCCAAGAACAGTGACCTTCCCCAAGAACAGTGACCCTCCCTATGAACTAATGACCCTCCCCAAGAACTAATGACCCTCCCCAAGAACAGTGACCCTCCCCAAGAACTAGTGACCCCTCCCCAAGAACTAGTGACCCTCTCCAAGAACAGTGACCCTCCCCAAGAACAGTGACCCTCCCTATGAACTAATGACCCTCCCCAAGATGCAAACCCACAACATGCTGAATTACACCCAGGAACCTATTTACTGCCATGTGAACAGGCATTAGGCGATAGGAAACGTGCCCAACCAATTCTTCCATTTCTTGGATTCGAATCTGGGAATACCGATTGTGTGTCGAGAATGAATCCAACTGTGTAAAATTTATTTAACGTAAATATTTTATCTGGAATAGATTCTATAAGGAATTTCTTACTTGATCAAATAACAATGATGAACATATCAATGGGACAAAGGCACTTGCTGCAATGCTATAGGTCAGGTATTCCTAACCAGTTCACTTCTTCCCTCTCCAAAAGCCAACAAAATTCTGGAACAGAGCGTCCAAATAATCTCTGCTTCTTTAATTCTCCTCCAATCGCACACCACTGAGAGAGTGCTCATAATGAATGAAAGGATAGAAAGTTGAAGTGTCCAGGCCAGGATGTCTATAATATCGAGGGATCCCTCGGATCCCTTCCACTAGTTCTGCTCTTACTAATGAATGCAGGGGAGAATTTTGATTCATGCACAGACATCACAACACGAAATAAAATATTTACATTCTGGCTCAGTACCTTCTCCTTTTCCGCCCTACCTTATGCCAAAGGAGTACTCTCTAGTACACGCACTAATTCCACACAGATTCTGTTAACAGACAAAACATGTGTTACAATGCCTGGAAATCATAATTTTACACTGAAGATCCTGGTTCATCTATGCCTCTTATCAGAGAGAGATAGAAAGAGAATGGGTAATAAAGATGGAAAAAATAATTTGAGACGAGTAAAATAAAAATGAGACACTTCAGGAAGTCAGACCCCATACTAATACTTACTTATCCCACTGAAAGTTTGGAAGTGTGGGCTTGCTGCGAGCAACGTCTACGGGAGCGGTTGGTTGGTAGGGAGTGAAGACTCGAGCCTGTTCCTCGCCCACCTGCTGATCCAGCCCTGGGTCGTGCACCACACACACGCCATCTGACGCAACAAACACACCAGACTCTCATTATCATGGCGGAAACGACCTGAAGTAGTTATAGCCCCAGATCTTGCTCTTCACAATCCAAGGTTATCATGACAGGAGTCATTCGGGCAGCCTCGGGTGTGTGGCGTCCAAGAGCTAAGTTCTCGTATTGATTATCATTGTGGGCATGACCCGGGAGAGGTGGGTCCCAGGGATACATACTCCACTGATTAACTTGGCAAAGTTTTTTCCAGGGAGACATAATGAGATACGTTGGGCCTAGGAGCCATCTCTTGATCAACACTAGTCACCATGAGGAGGGGTTCTCTGGGGGAGATCTGAGAGACCAGGTCCAGGAGGTCTGAGGGACCAGGTCCAGGAGGTCTGAGGGACCAGGTCCAGGAGGTCTGAGGGACCAGGTCCAGGAGGTCTGAGGGACCAAGTCCAGGAGGTCTGAGGGACCTGGGACCAGGTCCAGGAGGTGTAAGGGACCAGGCCCAGGAGATCACTCACCATAAATATTGACTATCATGGTGACGTCCTCATTCGGGGCGACCCGCGTGAATTGGGACAAAGGCACTCGGGACAATGAAACAAACATTGATAACTTATCAAGACTGGAGCTTCCCTTGGACAATTTTGCAGGGCGTTATGCCATGCTTCTCTAAAACAGTTAACATGGGTAAATATTATCAAGTAAGCAAACTAAGGCGAGAACATACCCTTGAAAGAGAAGAATACACATTGTTGGATCCTGCAGTAGATGGCACAAATTATGATGGAGTTAACCGAAAAGTTCTGTGTGTTGAGGTAGCAATTGCCGGGGTAGCTGTCTAACCTGTAGAGCGTCTCCGAGGCCGCCCACACCCACATCAACGCACACAACATCACCCATCTTGCCAAAGTTCCCATACCTGCAGCTTAACAACCTGTTAGGAATAGAGATGATAGCATCATAACGGATCACAGGTCGAAGCTCACCGCTAGATGGGCTCTTGACATGTTGGAAAACTGTTAAAGACCCCACAGTGTTGTGTATAGTAATTGTACTTACCTAGTTGCATTGCGTTGTGTTCAGACCGTAGTTGACCCTAGTTGCGTAGAGGGCCTGACAGTTGAGTTGACAGCGCTGGGTTTTCGTTATCCTGAGGTTCCGAGTTTAATCCCTGGTGGAGGCGAAAACAAGTGAGCAGAGTTTCTTTCACCCTGATGCATCTGTTCATCTAGCAGTAAATAGGTGCCTGAGAGTTAGATAGCTGCTACCGACTGCTTCCTGGGGGTGTGTAACAAAAAGGAGACCTGGTCGTGGACCGGGCCGCAGGAATGCTAAGCCTCGAAATTATCTTAAGATAACCTCAAGAAGATGGTTAGCTTCTGGATTGTTACTGATTGGAGTTGGAGCCGAGCTTAGTGCGGGAATTGGACACGTGCGCGGACATGAGGATAGATTTAGACCCATTAACAAGAAAGTGAAAAAGATGCACAATTGTTTGTCGCGACACAAAGACTTAAGTTAGAGTGGATGAAGTTCATATGAAAACAATAATATTGGCTGTCTCCAGGAATAAGTGTCTCAGGAAGACACTGAAGCGGTCATTGATACTTGTAATATCCTCCAAACACATTCTCTGCACTGGTGGACGAGTGTTCAGAGAAAGTAGCTGCTCCCCCGATAGTGGAGACAGAAGATTTCAGGCATGAGTACAGGAAGTATGGTATTGATGCGACTCAGCAGGAGATGTAAGAAAATCTTGCTTCATAGAGATTCTCAGATAAAATAGGGTTTATATTTAAAGTGATGTTTGTGGCTGGATGAAGGTGTGTTTCCATAGGGTGGGGAATGTGACATGGCAGACAGGACGGACAATATTTTGACCGCCATGGAAACAAGCTAATTGTCTGCCTCTGTTGGAGGTGAATTTGCATTGTTGAAAGATATTAGCATGAGTAGAAATTAAAAAATTATAAATAATATGATTGGGGGAAATAGTTACGGGTTCATCTCATTTGTGGAGTTCTGACGAGAAGCGGTGTTGGTGGTGAATGGTTGTAAAGGGAAATTAGGATAAACTACTGAATTTAAAGGCATTTTTATTTGTAAAATGCTAATCATCAACAACTGGGACTCGTTCATTGGCCAGACCTCTATGTACATGAGGGTCGAGTTCACCTCTCTTAGGGATAGGGCCGCGTCCTTAGCAGACTTTAGGACGTTAAACTAGTAAATTTTTGAGGTTCGGGTTTGGACGATAAGAAGACACCTTAGGACATTATGGAAAGAAAAGCAGTGAGAAGAATGTAGAAAATTTGATTCAAAATATCCCAGGTGGACAAAGGCACTCAATGTGTACTACACTAATAGTATGAGTAATAGAAACAAAATGGCCATTTTAGATGTTCTTTAGTGTGCTGAAACACTATGTGTTATTGCAGTAACCAAAACATGAATGAATGTAGAAAACGGAGAACTATTACTGAATATCAAATTATGGGACTTAAATTATCGCACACAGACAGATCAGATGAGGAGGGGCATAGCAATATGTTTCAGAGAAAATTTAAAATATAGTGTCAAAAAGGTGATCAAAACTGAGCCACACAAAAAAAATATCTGTTTAGAATTAAATGGAAAATATAAAAAATAGGTTATTAGGACTTATATAAATACACACTAGCAATCATCAACAGAATGAAAGCAAAGCATTATAGGATGAAATATCTACAGTATTCAGGTCAGACAATGTTCGTGTTATGGGTGACTTAATTTTAGTCAAATAAACCGGACTAACTAAACAGGGAATGTCGGAAATTTCCGACAACATTTATTAACTTTCAATACAAACATCAATTAAAATATTTTAGTCATTCTTTCAAGGAAACTGTATATATGGCAATTCACTCCAGAAAAGAGATTATTTGCCACATCACAGGAATTAATTTAACACCCATATAATTAATCAATAAATACTTAATTCAACAGTCTTAGGACTGAAATTAACAAATTACACTTTACTAAATTATTAGTTATCAAATGAGTTAGAATAAACTCCTCTTTCCAATTATTAATAAAACTTAATTAAAGGGAACTATTTTTTGGGACCCATCTCAAGGAAGAAGTCGTAGTAGTTATTATTATTGTTTGATGAAATTGAGCTGCAACAGAGTGTGCCTCCCACAACGCAGAAAACTACTGCCAGCTGGTCCAGGAATGCAGTGTGACTCAAAATAGTTGACATTTGCTGCTAAGACTTCACCAAATATAGGCAAATGCTAAATTTACGACTAACCCCATTTATTTGTTAGTTATTATGGCCATATAACTTACAAATAGGTTAGATGGTTGAGCTGCAGGACAATACCACCCCAAAGGGCAAGAATTATTTACTATAATAATCTAGGTTTCATGTGTAACACCTGTACTCTAAATGTAGTCGTCAGGTTTTACGATATAGCATTTCGGCAGGTAAATTGTGACCACAAGAAACAACAATTGAGCTGATACTTCCCAGGACCACTCGCATGCCACTGATACTTGTCCAGTCCGAAGTACACATGTCCGAGAGTGTCTGATGTTAGATGACCAGCCAACACTACAGAAAAAGCTGAGACTGATTATAGTCATCACTAACCCATTTGTACAATTACTACTATTTAATTACAGTTTAGTAGATAAAATTGTATCATCCGTTTCATTACGGTGTGATAAACTGAATTTATAAATCCTGCAATTGTGTGAAAGGAAGTTTACTTGTGATAGTATATCATAAAAATACAGTCCACTCATAAGTAATAATTACAATTAAATACTGTTCATTTTAAATTAAATAATCATAAATTAATCACTGGTAGATTTTCCCCAATGGGAGTTCCGGAGGTGAATATATTGTAAAATTTGTTGATTGCTTTGTCAAACAACACATTAACAAGACAAAAACGAACTCAATATATCAGACCTAGTGTTATCTTATAGGAAAACCGGAATAATAACATCGAAATAGGGAGTGAGCTGGAGAACAGTGATCACAAAGATGTCAAATTTATCGCAGCAAGGAATAGATGTGTAGAAGAAAAGTCACTTAAGGTGCCATATTTTTGGAGAGCTAATCTGAGGGATAAAGGATTTTATTTGCTTGAGGTAGAAGAGATTGAAGAGCCGTGAACATGAGAGTAGGCAGGCTTAACTTGAGCCTTGCGATTGGTAACCAAAACATGGAAGGTGGGCTGTTCATTGACCTGATGTGAGCCTGGCGGCGGGAGACGTGACAAACTTGTCCGATGTAGATTTAATTATTTTATTTTTTCTAAGTAAAACCAAATAACGTAGTATACCTTACAAATTTATTAGGTCAAACAACAATGAACCAAAATGGTTAAACAAGGGACTATGGAATGCAATAGGTAAAATGGAAGCTATGTACAAAAGGAATAAGAATGGGAAATTGCAGTAAAAGTGTTGTATCTATTGTACCTGGCTGGAGGTATTGTTGTACCGGATGGATGCTCGCTTGACTGTTGTGGTTTGGTGACCAGCAGATCAGCTGTGTCTCACATGTATACTGGTCGGTGTAATATACTTTCTGTGAAGCCTAAGAATGAAGTATTCACAAGATATGTGCTTGCAACACGACGCCAAGAACTTGATGGATTGATTGAGCAGTTTCTTCAGACATTGAAATTATTAGCTAAAGATTGTCAGTTCAAAGCCGTGATTGCTGCAGAAGCTTGTGATAACTATGTGAGAGATGCTTTCATTAATGGGCTAGGTTCTGCCACAATAAGGCAACGCTTATTTGAAAATAAAACTTTAGACTTACAGTCAGCATATGAACAGGTTCACACTCTAGAAACGGCACAGAAACTTTCTGCCTCTTATGATCAGCCAGGGGCTATAAACGCATGTGTGACACACTCGTTAGACCTGGAGGGCTCAGGGGAACGAAAAAATGTAGAAGTGAAAACCGAAACATTTTTTGCTAGAATAAACCACTACAACTAGTTGTTTAAGGTGCTTCTTTTATGGTTACACTCGACATCCTCGCAGTCGATGTCCAGCTAGGGAGGCTCTGTGTATGAATTACAAGAAAAAGGGTCATTATGCTAAGTACTGTCGATCTCTGAAACAGAGCTTCAAGCACTCAACATTCAGCTGTTATGCTCGCTGCTTTAGCTGGGAGTTCACCCTCATGCCTTGATAAATCTGTGCTTAGCTCTAATATCAATGGGATTCCAATCAGTACACTGACTGAAACTGGTAGCTCTGAGAACTTTATTCATAAGAATATTGTCGAGCAGAGCGGGTTACTCGTCTATCCTAACAATGGGGAATTTTCTATGGCTACTGTATCGTTTACTACAAAATTCCTGGGTCAGTGTTCTGTAGACCTAGAACTGCAAAGATAAACTTACCATCATGTGAATCTCAAAGTGGGTTTGATGATCCCCTTACCACATATAGATGAGATTGTGAATAATGTTGCTAGATTTAAAATATACAGCATACTAGACTTTAGAAGTGCTTACCATCAAGTACGTCTAAAAGGGGAAGAAAAACCCTATATAGCCTTCCAAGTTTGTGGAAAGCCTTTGGAATTTAACACTTTCGCGCTCTCGGCGCTCAAAAAAAATCAATACCCCAGATGCTTTCGGCACTTCGCGCGCCTGCGCGGTAAGACCGAAAAAGTGTACACTCTTTTGACTGTCCTGACAATAATTGAAGGCACACGTATTTAAATTTGGTATCACTGTGTTCGCAATGAAATTGTCTATAAGAGCATACCTATAAAATGCCGCCCAACCATAAGGAGTATCAACACCAAATAAAAAACTATGCAAATCACTTGCCGAGAGCGCCAAACAGCAACAAAATGTTTCCACTCTCTTAATGGTTGCAAAGCCTACAGTTGTCCTACATCGCTAATTTTGGTATCATTGGAATCGCAATAAAATTCTCTACACGGACATATGCATATGAATGTTTAATATAGGTAATTGCCCACCCGCAAGAGTGTGTGAAGTGGAGAGTAGTTAGCCGCGACCGCACTGGCGAAAACACAGGGGGGAAATCATGCTTGGAAAGTTTATACATTTATACGTTTCCTGACCCTACTTTTCTATGTACGTATTTCTTTTTTATACCAATGTGTTCGCAATAAAATTTTCTATAAGATGAAATGTATAACATTTGTACAAAGCATGTGTAAGAGAAGCGCCAAATATAGAACCACGTCGCTCAGTATGCGTTCGCGGCAGAAACGAACGCATTGTTTTCGTTCTTGATGTTTGTCATGTTTATACTTGTTGAAACATTTTATAATTTGTATGACAGTGATCGCAGTAAAATTCCCTACACAGACATATACATAACACATACAAATATTTCCCACGTGTCGGATATATCAACGGCTAAAGGGAACCCACTACCATACAGCCGCCACACCCAGAGCCACACCCGCAACACCCCCAAACATACTTTGTGTTTTTTTTTTTTACTCATAGAAGTTTATGTGATATAATATTCATTCTGGTACCAAACAATTCGCAAATAAATTCTCTACAAAACGTATATAATATAACTTCTTATAGATGATAAAAAATTCCAAATAGGTGTGCTTACCCTGTCTATGTTGATTGAAGATCAACAGTTGAGCATTTTTTCTTCACTCCACCATCTTCAGGCTTCTGATCCTGAAGTTGCTCATCTGATGTTTCTTAGGTGGAGTGAAGCTGTTGCCGGTGGTTATTTTTTCTCCACCCAAAATATCTTTCTTCGGTGGTACCTTGTGTAGCAAGGCGCAGCGCACAGTGCCACATCACAAGTTTTACATCCATATATCACGTCCCTCCTTTTGCCAGACTTGAAACAAACACGGCATCTTCATTTTTTTAGCCAAGTGTACGAGTTCATGCGTCAACTTGTAGTTGAGACGTTGTTCTGAATCTATAATTCTTGTATTTCTTGGATGCACTGGAGGAATATTGCCTTCTACAGGAACCACCAAACTTGTAGTAGAATCTTCTATGAAATCAGAAACATCAAGTGGTTCTATGTCCTCAATGTCCATTTCAGAATTTGTGGTTGATGAGTGGGCTTGAGGTGTTGAGGTGAACAGAGGACGCCTCGCACCAGATGTGCCGGGTGTTGAAACTGCCGCGTCAGCAGGAGGAGCTGCGCTGGCATCTATGTCGGGAACATGTGGTATGCTTGTCGTTGTTGGCCATTCCTCGCTGTTCCACGCCAATAAGGCTGAGTCACAAGGCTAAGGCCAATCTGAGAGTATCCCCATCCATTTCGGTTAAAAAATGGAATTTATAGAAATATTTTTTCGATGGACGAGAAAAGTAGTCTGTTATGCGGAATCGTAAGAAAAAACAGTGACGAGTTATCTCTAATCTAAAGCGCGAAAGTGTTAACCATTTTGAGGTCACTAATGGAGTGACCAGTTTTCAAAGTGTTATTGATGGCATCCTCGAGAAAGAAAGTGTGGAGAGTACCTTTGCTTATGTAGATGATGTCTGTGTGTGTGGAGATTCTAAAGCAGACCATGATAAAAATCTGAAACATTTTATGGACGTTGCAAAAAGATATAACCTGTTATGGAGCCCCCTTCCCTATTTCTCCCCAAATCCGGCATTAAAATTCATATCCGCTGACCCTGCAGATTCCCTGAGATGCTGGGAGTCTTTTGGGATACAAGGCAACAAGATTGGTGTTACGAACCCGGATCCAGCGTCCGAGCCTGGAGCAGTGACAAACACGCCATCTGTGGGTCAGCTCCCGAAACCCCCGCCAAACGAACGACGACACCTAGTGAGGACAGCGTGTACTGGCCTCGAGGACCAGTTTCCAGTCTGGTTCAACGCTCAACACCGCCGCTCCTGACCTCTGGTGAGGTGGTGCTCCGACGACAGCGCCATCTATGGACTGGATACGTCAGGTGTTTGCGCCCGCCACCGTAAGTGAGGAGTATTAGTGTCCCGGTTATTAATGACGTGTCTGCTTACAGAGCCGACCTGGGACCACTGTGTTGAAGGTGGAGTCAGTCTACCCGAGGCAGCCAGTCTCCATACTGTGAAGTTTTCTGCAGCTGTCGTGACGTCGCCCCCCCCCCCCCCCCCGGAAGAACACTGTGGTGTGTTAAGCCTGCCAGTGGAGTGGCAGTGAAAGGATTTACCCGGGACCGACGGTTGGAGACGATAATCCACTGGGGTATTGAGGACAGGAGGGTGATTGGTGATATCACACGAGACTCCTGTCTAGGGCATACCCCTTTTATCGTTCGTGGAGTGGCCGTACCAGCCTTGGTGGCTCAGTACCTGCCAGCAGACCTGCTGGACGTGTGGTTGACGGCCTCCACGACGGTGCCCCCAGAGGACCTGTGTTGTGGCTGACCTGTGGCCAGGGTAGGCTCGGCGTTCTCAGAGGACACGTCTTGAGGCCACGAAGAAAGCACCGCGGACTCAGCACCTAGCTTCTTGATCAAGAGTCTTCAGCAAAAGACTAGATTGTGCACGATCCCCTTGTAAAGTGTTAATACCCCTCCCCCTTGTGTACTCTTTTATTCTATATATTTAAACGGTGATGGTGAACATTATATTATATTAAGTTCTTAACTTTCTTTCCCTACTCCCTTTTAAGTTACTTGCGTCACGGATCTCATCCCTTGATAACCACTACTGGCTTGGGAACGGATACATATATCTGACTCTAACAACATCAGAGTCAGAACCCCGTTGCGTCCCGAGAGGGCCGTAACAATTGGTCACCTTATTAGGGAGCAATTTGTGTTTATAAGTTTGTAAGTAAGGGGAGAAGTCGCACCCCTGGTACAAACAAAATGGCGTCCCCTGTCTGCAAATCCGCCATTTTGTGGGCGATGCCAGCCGGCTGGCGATTAGCTGGCCGGGGTCACGTTGACCGGCCGACCAATCAGGGTCCACCATGACGTCACCGAGCAGCCCCTCCTCCAAAAATGGGGTGGTAAATGTAAGAAGACAAATAAGTGCAATTATGTACTATTCATAGCAGTTAGGAATTGTACTCATTTTCACTTAGTATTAAATCGTACTGTCAAATATATTGTGAATATTTGAGTTTACCTGAAAAACTGAATAGAAAACCACAACCTCACCTAACCGTCTTAGTTTTTGAAGATAATAATTTTATTGCTTCTTAATTACAATTAGTACTTAACCTATAGGTATATTGATATTACATTTTTATAAAACTAATAAAACAAAACTAAAATATATCAATAAATTGTAAAGTAACACAGGATATATTAAAATTTTGTATAAAATCTATATTGTTAAATAAACCTGAAAAATAAATTCCTGATATTTAAAACTTGTGTATTGAAAACTTCATCCTAAAATTCTGAGTGCCTTGACAGAAAACGAGGAGAATTAAATCGGGGGAGGGAGTTCGGTAAATGTAATAGCCCCATAAGTGCAGTTTTGTACTGTTTATTGTTATGATCTCAGCCTGCAGGAGAAACGAGTCTCCCTTCTTGAGAGTTATTCAGCAAGCCTGACCTAACTAGAAGGTCTAGCAAGTATTGAGGTGATAACGCATATGTAAAATAGTTGGTTGGATATGTGTAACAGTTTGAGATTATGGGCAATGCAGAAGAAAATAGATAAATGACGGGCTAGGAGATGTGGACATTTTGCTGGAGGCGTGAGGCTCGCTTCTGGAGGACCTTGACCTCACTTGAGTGCCAGACATCGCAGGGGGAAGCCGCGCTCCGTTGAGCTCCCGTCAGAAGGGAACCCCTAGTGATATATCTCTAAGAGAAGAGAAGTGTGCAGACGTGCCAGCTGTGAAATCGAGGTGGGGACGTGTGGTCTCAAGTCGTGGACGATAATTAGTGAATATTAAGCCGCCCGGAGGCATTATTGTGGGCCGTGGGAGCGCCCTGACCAGACGCCGTCAGAGGAAAAGCGCCCTCGATCAGTTAATCTGTGGTAAGCACGATATACGCCAGTTCATAGTGATCGCTTGTAGTTTGGTCGTGTGCCCAGCGACAGTAGCAATGTTTATTTATAAGTTAGACATGTTTTAATAAGGCAGAAGGCCTGAAATAAGAGATTGGAGAGGGAGGAACACGGAGCGACGTCCGCCCCCTCTGAGCGCTGGCGGAAGACTGAGGGAGCCTGGCTCTTGACGGAGGAAGACCCTCCCAGTGAGTGAGGACCGCCGCCAGGCGAGGTGGAGTATGGACCCGCCCAAAACGGGGGAGTCCACTCTCACTGTAGGTAGAGAACAGATAGAGGTTTGAGGCAAGCATATTGTGTGGTTATTTTTGTTTATGTGTTAAAGGGGAACATTTTATTGGAGTGTCGATGGGTTGCAGGTTTGTCTTTTGGGGAAGAAGTTGCTGAGAACTTCGAAGCCAGCAGATGAAGTAGCTGATGAGACTCCAAGGTAGTGGAGCAGAGGACCTCGAGCTGTGAGGAGAAGCAGCAGTGAAGAGGAGTGTCACGTGCTTCTGTAGAGGTGGAGAAGCACCATAGTTGCTCGGGAAAACTTCATGGTGTAGCAGCCAAGAGAGCTGTGGAGGACCCTAGCAGAAGGGTGAAGCACCTTAGTTGCTCAAGGAAACTTCATGATAGCAGCCTGGAGGAGCTGCAGAGGATCCTGGTAGTGAAGCCCGGAAGAACCTAAGGACATTAGGGTTGTGAACTTCCAGAGGTGGAAGGGGAAGTTCTGGTGGATTACTTATAGGGAGTTGATAGTGTTTGGTTGTCAGTAGCGTGCAAGACGCAGTGAGAGGTGAGTGACTGTTGGCATCCTTATGTCAAGGAGTTTTTTTATATTGAAGTATCAATGAACATTTATACTGGTATATGTTATTGCATTCAAATGCTGGTTTTCTATATATATATGTCATCTTGCTGATGGTGCAACAGTGTGTAGGCTTGACCAACTTGAGGAGGTTAATAGTATCAGGTGGTGAACCAGGAGATAGGATACCACTTGATAAGCTGATAATAGAGTTCTGATGGTATTGGAGTGCAACCTGATTGTGATATTATAGAGTATAGGATTCATTATTATTATATGTGTGTATGTATCGTGTATGTGCTTTGTTCAGTAAATGTGTCACAATTTGCTGGTGTTTGCCCTTGTCCTAGTGAGGCTTCCCAGGAGGTAGTAAAGAAGGAGAGAGAGAGAGAAAGAACCATGAACCACTGCTGTGGACAGGGTAGGAGGTAATACTAGTAAGTCATAGGGGGATTGAGGAGATCATATCTCATAAGGAGAGAGTGGGGAGTCACAGCGGCTCGAGTGGGTGTGTGCACGTGACAACGAGGCTAAGTGTTGGAGCCGCATCCCCTAAACGCGTGACGTTGAGCCCCTCTCCAAGAGCCAGAAGCGCCAAGGGTGATCTCCTAGTATAAGCACTCTGCCGAGTTGTGGGTTGGGTTGTCCATAGAGAAGGATCGACAACGACAACACCAACCAACCCATAGTCTATGATAAATTGGGGGCCTGTGTCCGGGAGAGTGAACTGACACACCCACACCCTGTCCAAGAGTGGATTTGTACACCCTTGCTGAGATAAACTGTGTGACCGCAGGTGTATACTCTCTCTCTTGGGAAGACTCACAGGACAAAGATGGATAAGGTGCAAGCGTTTGTGGAGTCAGGCAGGCCTGAGGACTTGGAAGGTTGCACGAGGGATCAATTGAAACAAATAGCAGAAAAATGTGGCCTTAGGTTGAAAGCATCTAAAGTAGCTGGGATGAAGGATGAGATCCTGAGGCAGTTAAGAGCCAAAAATGAAGCGGCAGAGCAAGGAGCCCAAAAAGGAGCTGAAAGTGGAAAGGAGGATGATGGGCAGGATGAAGTGAGATCCCAGGGATCGAGTAGGAGCAGCAAGAGTAGCCGCAGTAGCAGGAGTAGCCGAAATAGGAGCTTGGAGAGATTCCAGTTAGAGCTCCAGATGCAGCAACAACGAGAGGACAAGGAGAGACAGTTCCAGCTGGAAAAGATGAAATTAGAACTCCAGATGAAAAATGAAGCAGAGAAGGAAAAAGAAAAAACCAGACTGGAAATAGAAAAAGAGAAAGCAAGACTAGAGGTGGAGAAAGAAAAAGAGAAAACCAGAGTAAGAGAACTGGAGTTGGAACAGGAGAAAGAAAAAGAGAAAACCAGAGTAAGGGAACTGGAGTTGGAACAGGAGAAAGAAAAAGAGAAAACCAGAGTAAGGGAACTGGAGTTAGAACAGGAGAAAGAAAAAGCCCAAGTCGAAAAAGAAAAAGAGAGAACAAAACAAATGCAGATAGAAGCGAATAGAACCTTGGCTGAGCAAAGGATTGAACATGGGTTGCCAGAGAGCACCACCCAGGTATCACACCCACCAGATGTTAGGGTTAGGGAGAAGGACATTCCCTTGTTTGTTCCCGAAGAGGCAGAGAGCTTTTTCGAGCACTTTGAAAAAGTAGCCAGCATCAAAGAGTGGCCACAGGAGGAATGGGCCCAGCTGGTCCAGTTAAGATTGACCGGTGCAGCCAGGGAGGCATACACCCAATTGTCACTGGAAGAGTGCCAGGATTATGCCACGGTAAAGAGCAGCATATTGCGCTCGTTTCAGTTAACCCCAGAAGCTTATAGAAAGCGTTTCAGAGAGATGGTGAAAGTTGGAGCATGTACGTTTGCTGAGACAGCAAGGGATCTGGAAAGACGATTCCAGAAGTGGATTGAGGCTGCTGGAGTTGGATCTTACGCTGACCTGAAGCAACTGATGGTCATGGAGAAGTTCTTGGAGATGATGCATCCCGAAACAAAGTTCAAGATCCAAGAAGCAGGGATAATGGAGGTGAAAGATGCCGCAGATAGGGCGGATA
The DNA here is from genome assembly GCF_040958095.1 of Procambarus clarkii. NCBI lineage: Eukaryota > Metazoa > Arthropoda > Malacostraca > Decapoda > Cambaridae > Procambarus > Procambarus clarkii. The sequence goes on along the minus strand of NC_091199.1, from coordinate 1,833,169 downwards.
TGATTACTGAAGCGTACAAGAGCTTAAGGGAGAACAGAGTGAGAAGCGAGGCGAGACGCAGCAATAGCAGACCCAGTGGAGTCTGGGAAGGAAGAAGTTTTGGGGGGCAGACAAGCAGACCAGCTAGTTTTAAGCCCCAGGAAGGAAAGTTGCCGAGTCCGCCTGCTGGAGGTAAGCAGGAAAATAAAAGTGTGCAGAGGAGACAAGAGTCCAATGAAGCTCCACAGAGTATGAGTAGTACATCTGGCCCGAGGAACTCCAATACGAGTGGGCAGAGTCAGAGCTACTCGGGGGCGTATAGGAGAGATTTCTCCCAAATGAGATGCTACAAGTGCAACAGATCAGGTCACATGATGCGAGATTGTCGGCAGGGCAAGAGAGTCGTGACCCTGACGACATGTGATCCCCGGAAGAAGTACATTGATGTACAACAGGACAAACCACAGAAGGTAGATTGGATGAACGAGCGGTATAGGCCGTTCATTAGTAAAGGTTGGGTCGGCATAGAAGGTCAACCCGAGGTGGAGGTTAGTATCCTCAGGGATACTGGAGCCAATCAGAGCTTGATTCTGAGAGGCCTAATAAGAAATGATCGACTGTTAGCTGGCAGTAGGAGGATAAAGGTTCATGGGTTATTGTCTAAGAGTGACATGCCCGTATGTGCTGTCCAGTTGAAGTCAGATTATTTGTCGGCGGAGGTGATGTTGGGAGTGTGCCCCAACATACCTGTTCCAGGAGTCCAAGTGATCCTGGGGAACGACTTGTGTGGGTCCAAGGTGCTGCCAGAGCTGATAGTAAAAGCTGTGCCGGAGGTGAACCAGAAGGACCGCGGTACAAGTGGAACGCCGGACAAGACAGATCTAGCCAGCATCCTTGAAGATGAGGCAGAGGACAGTCAAGTCATCGTATACCCGGCCTGTGTAGTGACAGAGTCGGACGTAGCCGCCGAGGAAGACATTGGAGATGATATGGCAGTGTCGACTCCACCAAGGGAGGAGGTCAACATGGACATGTCTGGGCTGTTCGACGAAGATCGAGCTCAGAAGAATGAGGATTCGAGGAGACAGGAAGTGAAAATGACCCTACCTGAAAAGTTCAGCGTGAACCGAGCGGACCTGATTAGGGCTCAGAAAGAGGAGTTTATAGATCTAATCAGGGAGGCAAAAGGGGGAAATTCATGTCCGGAGTCCCCCGTGTATTACTACTTGGACGATGATGTACTAATGAGGAAATGGCGACCGGACAAAGCCGGCGCAGATAAGGTATGGTTGGAGAAGCACCAAGTGTTAGTGCCGAAGGAGTTTAGGGCGGCTGTGTTAGAACTAGCCCACTCCGTAGATATGGCAGGGCACTTGGGGGTGAAGAAGACCTTAAATAAGGTGCAGGAGCACTTCTACTGGCCGAACGTATGGAAGGAGGTAAAGAAATATTGTAGGACATGTTTGGCGTGCCAACGTGCAGGTAAGCCGGCTCCGGCTATCCCAAAGGCACCCTTAAAGCCCATACCGGCATTTGGCGAGCCTTTTGAGAGAGTCTTGATAGACTGTGTAGGTCCGTTGCCGAGGACCAGAAAAGGCCACGAGTACTTACTGACCATAATGTGCACGGCCACCCGTTTCCCTGAAGCTATCCCTCTGAGAAGAGTGACGTCGAGAGCCGTTCTGGATAGACTACAGAACTACGTTGCGTGGGTAGGAATGCCCAAGGTTATCCAGACGGACCAGGGGAGTGTCTTCCAGTCGAAGTTGTTTAGGGAAACTGTGAAAGGATGGAGAGTAGAGCAAGTGCGCTCGTCACCGTATCACCCTCAGTCGCAGGGAGCATTGGAGCGTTTCCATGGAACGCTAAAGAGCTTGTTGAGGATATACTGTGCTGAGGAAGGGAGTAGTTGGGACGAGGCATTACCATCCGTGTTGTTCGCCATCAGGGATGCGGTAGTAGAATCACTCGGATTCACCCCATTTCAACTGGTGTACGGACACTCCGTGAGGAGCCCAGTGGGCGCGCTGAAGGAGCAGCTCACCGTGGATAGGCCTAAGGTGAATGTGGGAAAATATGTGAAGACCTTTAGAGAGCGACTCTCTAGGGCCAGAGATTTGGCCAAGGAAAATTTGAGGACATCCCAGGCAGAGATGGTAAGGTACCACGACAGGAAGGCGAAGGGCAGGAAATTTCAAGAAGGAGATCAGGTGTTAGTCTTGCTACCGGTAAAAGGAAGTATATACGAGTCGAGATTTTGTGGACCATATACCATCCAGAAGGCATTAGGGGATGTGAATTATGTAATCCACATGCCAGATCGTCCGAGGAAGTCACAGGTTTGCCACGTGAACATGATAAAGAGGTACTATGACAGAGATAAGCCTCTAGGCGATGAAGAACCGATGGAAACCCCATTGCAGGCGACGGTGCTGTGTGGAGGAGACGGCAAAGGAATAGAAGAGGAGAACTGTAAGTTAGAGAGGGCCGATGGCGCGAAGATATCAAATACAGAAAGCCTGGCCAAGATAGGTGAGCGTCTGGGTCATTTGGAGGATGACCAACGCCAGGAGCTAGTGGAGATCCTACGGAGGAATAAGTCGTTATTCACGGACGTGCCTAGAAGACACCGCGGAACGGTGCACGAAGTGAATGTGGGGAGTGCTGAGCCCATCAAGCAGCACCCTTACAGAGTTAACCCGGAGAAAGCAGCGGCAATGAGAGCAGAAGTAAAGTATCTGCTAGATAACGACTTGGCAGAGGTTAGCGACAGTGACTGGAGTTCGCCGTGCCTCCTCGTGAAGAAGAGTGACGGCACGTACCGGTTCTGTACCGATTATAGGAAAGTGAATGCACTCACGGTCGCTGACTCGTTTCCGATACCGCGCATTGACGATTGCATAGATCGGATTGGGAGTGCACGGTATGTCTCGAAGATAGACCTGTTGAAGGGATACTACCAGATTCCCCTGTCTGAGGAGGCCAAGAGGATCTCAGCGTTCGTGACTCCCGACGGCTTGTACCAATATAAAGTGGTGCCGTTCGGAATGAAGAATAGTGGTAGTTGTTTTCAACGAGTAATGAATCAGGTATTACAAGGCGCGACCGGATGTGCAGTGTACATCGATGATATTGTGGTGTTCGCTGATTCCTGGAAGGATCACGTGGATCGACTTTTAGATTTGTTCGATCGTTTGGAGAAGGCCAACATGACGATCAACTTGGCAAAAAGCGAGTTCGGGAGAGCCCGCCTGGAGTACCTTGGATATATAGTAGGGCAAGGCGAGGTTGCTCCGGTAAGAACAAAGGTGGAGGCCATTGACAACTTCCCGGTACCCAGGAGTAAGAAAGAATTGTTGAGATACCTCGGTATGATTGGATATTACCGGAAGTTCTGTGAAAATTTCTCCACCATAGCCGCTCCTATGACGAGTTTGCTATCAAAGAGCAAGAAGTGGGAGTGGAATGGAACAGCACAAGAAGCGTTTGAGAAGACCAAAAGACTGTTGACTGGGGCACCTGTACTAGTGTCGCCAGATTTTGAAGCGCCATTTACGTTATTTGTAGATGCCAGTGATATAGGGGCCGGAGCTGTACTGACGCAGCAGAATGATGGAATTTACCGCCCCGTGTCCTTCTCGAAGAAGTTCGTTAAGCACCAGAGGTCGTACAGTACAGTCGAGAAAGAGACTTTGGCCCTGGTGATGGCATTGAAACATTTTGAAGTGTATGTGAGTGGGGGAGGACACCCAGTAACGGTGTATACAGACCATAATCCCCTAGTTTTCCTGAAGAAAATGAAGCATGCAAACCAGAGATTGACCAGATGGTTTTTATCGCTCCAAGAGTATGACCTGGTGATAACGCACATAAGAGGGCGAGACAATGTAGTGGCTGATGCGTTATCTCGAGCCTAGCCACTAGAATAACTCTCAAAAATAAGGGGAGGGGAGTGTTATGATCTCAGCCTGCAGGAGAAACGAGTCTCCCTTCTTGAGAGTTATTCAGCAAGCCTGACCTAACTAGAAGGTCTAGCAAGTATTGAGGTGATAACGCATATGTAAAATAGTTGGTTGGATATGTGTAACAGTTTGAGATTATGGGCAATGCAGAAGAAAATAGATAAATGACGGGCTAGGAGATGTGGACATTTTGCTGGAGGCGTGAGGCTCGCTTCTGTAGGACCTTGACCTCACTTGAGTGCCAGACATCGCAGGGGGAAGCCGCGCTCCGTTGAGCTCCCGTCAGAAGGGAACCCCTAGTGATATATCTCTAAGAGAAGAGAAGTGTGCAGACGTGCCAGCTGTGAAATCGAGCTGGGGACGTGTGGTCTCAAGTCGTGGACGATAATTAGTGAATATTAAGCCGCCCGGAGGCATTATTGTGGGCCGTGGGAGCGCCCTGACCAGACGCCGTCAGAGGAAAAGCGCCCTCGATCAGTTAATCTGTGGTAAGCACGATATACGCCAGTTCATAGTGATCGCTTGTAGTTTGGTCGTGTGCCCAGCGACAGTAGCAATGTTTATTTATAAGTTAGACATGTTTTAATAAGGCAGAAGGCCTGAAATAAGAGAGTGGAGAGGGAGGAACACGGAGCGACGTCCGCCCCCTCTGAGCGCTGGCGGAAGACTGAGGGAGCCTGGCTCTTGACGGAGGAAGACCCTCCCAGTGAGTGAGGACCGCCGCCAGGCGAGGTGGAGTATGGACCCGCCCAAAACGGGGGAGTCCACTCTCACTGTAGGTAGAGAACAGATAGAGGTTTGAGGCAAGCATATTGTGTGGTTATTTTTGTTTATGTGTTAAAGGGGAACATTTTATTGGAGTGTCGATGGGTTGCAGGTTTGTCTTTTGGGGAAGAAGTTGCTGAGAACTTCGAAGCCAGCAGATGAAGTAGCTGATGAGACTCCAAGGTAGTGGAGCAGAGGACCTCGAGCTGTGAGGAGAAGCAGCAGTGAAGAGGAGTGTCACGTGCTTCTGTAGAGGTGGAGAAGCACCATAGTTGCTCGGGAAAACTTCATGGTGTAGCAGCCAAGAGAGCTGTGGAGGACCCTAGCAGAAGGGTGAAGCACCTTAGTTGCTCAAGGAAACTTCATGATAGCAGCCTGGAGGAGCTGCAGAGGATCCTGGTAGTGAAGCCCGGAAGAACCTAAGGATATTAGGGTTGTGAACTTCCAGAGGTGGAAGGGGAAGTTCTGGTGGATTACTTATAGGGAGTTGATAGTGTTTGGTTGTCAGTAGCGTGCAAGACGCAGTGAGAGGTGAGTGACTGTTGGCATCCTTATGTCAAGGAGTTTTTTTATATTGAAGTATCAATGAACATTTATACTGGTATATGTTATTGCATTCAAATGCTGGTTTTCTATATATATATGTCATCTTGCTGATGGTGCATCAGTGTGTAGGCTTGACCAACTTGAGGAGGTTAATAGTATCAGGTGGTGAACCAGGAGATAGGATACCACTTGATAAGCTGATAATAGAGTTCTGATGGTATTGGAGTGCAACCTGATTGTGATATTATAGAGTATAGGATTCATTATTATTATATGTGTGTATGTATCGTGTATGTGCTTTGTTCAGTAAATGTGTCACAATTTGCTGGTGTTTGCCCTTGTCCTAGTGAGGCTTCCCAGGAGGTAGTAAAGAAGGAGAGAGAGAGAGAAAGAACCATGAACCACTGCTGTGGACAGGGTAGGAGGTAATACTAGTAAGTCATAGGGGGATTGAGGAGATCATATCTCATAAGGAGAGAGTGGGGAGTCACAGCGGCTCGAGTGGGTGTGTGCACGTGACAACGAGGCTAAGTGTTGGAGCCGCATCCCCTAAACGTGTGACGTTGAGGCCCTCTCCAAGAGCCAGAAGCGCCAAGGGTGATCTCCTAGTATAAGCACTCTGCCGAGTTGTGGGTTGGGTTGTCCATAGAGAAGGATCGACAACGACAACACCAACCAACCCATAGTCTATGATAAATGACAGTAAGAAAGTGTACTTATTACACTTAGCATTAAATCGTACTGCACCGAGAGCCAGGAGCTCGGCGGAGGCGGAGGCGTCGCTTAGAGCTGACCTGACTATGGATGCGAGCGGTCATGCATCAAATAGTCCTCGAGGTGAGGCTCAGTGAATTATAAGCGGCCAGCGCAGTCTACCATCAATGCGGAAGACCCTGCGCTTTTGGGAAGCAAGAAGAAGCCAAGTTTAGTGAGCAAAGAGGTGCCAAAACTTGAAATATCGGTCGGCGACGACTCGGGAGGGCATAGCCTGATGCCCGAGAGTCTAGTTGGTAGACAAGCAGGTCTGCAGTGACTGGGTCACATCTACTGAGGCGCTGGAGGGAAGGCACCATTTCTAGGTCAAGGAGGAAATGCCTCATGGAAGGAACGTGTATATACAGTGACTGGCTCAGTGACCCCTGTTGGACCAGAATTGGATTACCTGACCTTAGGAAGTGGCTCGGAGACAAGCGATTGCTTCACGATAAATGAGGCCCTACAAAACGCTACTGGATCATCAAGGAGCGGCCCAGGAACCGTGGGAACCTCACATCATTGAGGGACAGGCGTCGTGAGCAGGAATGTTGAAGGAAGATAATTTTTCCCTCCCACTACCCCTTGTTGATTAGGCTGGTAAGGCCATCAAATATATATATATATATATATATATATATATATATATATATATATATATATATATATATATATATATATATATAGTTTGTGAGGTACCACCTCTGGTGCCAATGTGGGGACCCATAGCCTCGGAGAAGAAAATAAAAAGTATTCAGAGGAGACCTTGTGGTTTCTCACTGAACACTAATATTATCTTCTCCTACCACCCCCATTCTTTTGTATGTACACATATATATTTACTTTATTTGAACTTTGTTACAAAAAGGAGTTACATATGGGTTACAAAGATGGTTATCATAGGTTGTCGAGTTCCTCCAGCTCCTCAGATGGCGGGCAGGAACCCTGGATGCAGTGCGCATTTCCCCTCTGTATCGCCACACTGAGGCGCTGGAAAAGAAAGCTTGCAGCTCTTGGGTCCCTTGTTGTTTCAATGAGCCTAGAACCCAGTTCCTTCAAAAAACTGGTAGCACTTTTACCCCAGGCGCCGAGTGTCTCAGAAGCAATGGGGACAAAATTGTAGTGGTGATCCAGTTCTCTATACTTAAGGGATTTGGCTGCTTCCCTGTGGGTGGCAGCGCCACCTGGTTGTGCAACACTGAGGTTAATGTAGGTGTTAGCCAGGGTTGATACGCACGTGTAGTCCCATAAGGTGTCCTGTAGATATCAGTTGTGTTGCTCCTGGGAGTATGGGTTCGAGTCACTTCTGGGGTGTGAGTTTTCTGTCGCATATAGTCCTGGGGACCATTCAGTCTTGTTTGCATTTGTGCTCCTCACGTGTGCCCCAAAGAATGAAGTGATTTGATAAAATGCTTTGCCCAAGATTACCATCCGAGTGCCGGCGGGGAAGTGGTTCAAATAGCTTCAGCTATCACTTCCTTATGTCCGGTCGTGATGGTCAAGCGGATTAAGGCGTCCCTGTACATACCAGTTGCGTTGCTCCTGGCAGTATGGGTTCGAGTCACTTCTCGGGTGTGAGTTTTCAGTTGTATATAGTCCTGGGGACAATTCAGGCTTGTTTGCATTTGTGTTCCTCACGTGTGCCCCAAAAAATGAGGTGATTTGATAAAATGCTATGCCCAAGATTACCATCCAAGTTCCGGCAGAGAAGTGGTTCAAATAGCTTCGGCTATCACTTCCTTATGTCCGGTCGTGATGGTCAAGCGGATTAAGGCGTCCCTGTACATACCAGTTGCGTTGCTCCTGGCAGTATGGGTTCGAGTCACTTCTGGGGTGTGAGTTTTCAGTTGTATATAGTCCTGGGGACCATTCAGGCTTGTTTGCATTTGTGCTCCTCACGTGTGCCCCAAAGAATGAGGTGATTTGATAAAATGCTATGCCCAAGATTACCATCCGAGTGCCGGCGGGTAAGTGGTTCAAATAGCTTCAGCTATCACTTCCTTATGTCCGGTCGTGATGGTCAAGCGGATTAAGGCGTCCCTGTACATACCAGTTGCGTTGCTCCTGGCAGTATGGGTTCGAGTCACTTCTGGGGTGTGAGTTTTCATTTGTATATAGTCCTGGGGACCATTCAGGCTTGTTTGCATTTGTGTTCCTCATGTGTGCCCCAAAGAATGAGGTGATTTGATAAAATGCTATGCCCAAGATTACCATCCGAGTGCCGGCGGGGAAGTGGTTCAAATAGCTTAGGCTATCACTTCCTTATGTCCGGTCGTGATGGTCAAGCGGATTAAGGCGTCCCTGTACATACCAGTTGCGTTGCTCCTGGCAGTATGGGTTCGAGTCACTTCTGGGGTGTGAGTTTTCAGTTGTATATAGTCCTGGGGACCATTCAGGCTTGTTTGCATTTATGTTCCTCACGTGTGCCCCAAAGAATGAGGTGATTTGATAAAATGCTATGCCCAAGATTACCATCCGAGTGCCGGCGAGGAAGTGGTTCAAATAGCTTCGGCTATCACTTCCTTATGTCCAGTCGTGATGGTCAAGCGGATTAAGGCGTCCCTGTACATACCAGTTGCATTGCTACTGGCAGTATGGGTTCGAGTCACTTCTGGGGTGTGAGTTTTCAGTTGTATATAGTCCTGGGGACCATTCAGGCTTGTTTGCATTTGTGTTCCTCACGTGTGCCCCAAAGAATGAGGTGATTTGATAAAATGCTATGCCCAAGATTACCATCCGAGTGCCGGCGGGGAAGTGGTTCAAATAGCTTCGGCTATCACTTCCTTATGTCCGGTCATGAGGGTCAAGCGGATTAAGGCGTCCCTGTACATACCAGTTGCGTTGCTCCTGGCAGTATGGGTTCGAGTCACTTCTGGGGTGTGAGTTTTCAGTTGTATATAGTCCTGGGGACCATTCAGGCTTGTTTGCATTTATGTTCCTCACGTGTGCCCCAAAGAATGAGGTGATTTGATAAAATGCTATGCCCAAGATTACCATCCGAGTGCCGGCGGGGAAGTGGTTCAAATAGCTTCGGCTATCACTTCCTTATGTCCGGTCGTGATGGTCAGGCGGATTAAGGCGTCCCTGTACAAACCAGTTGCATTGCTACTGGCAGTATGGGTTCGAGTCACTTCTGGGGTGTGAGTTTTCAGTTGTATATAGTCCTGGGGACCATTCAGGCTTGTTTGCATTTGTGTTCGTCACGTGTGCCCCAAAGAATGAGGTGATTTGATAAAATGCTATGCCCAAGATTACCATCCGAGTGCCGGCGGGGAAGTGGTTCAAATAGCTTCGGCTATCACTTCCTTATGTCCGGTCGTGAGGGTCAAGCGGATTAAAGAGTCCCTGTACATACCAGTTGCGTTGCTCCTGGCAGTATGGGTTCGAGTCACTTCTGGGGTGTGAGTTTTCAGTTGTATATAGTCCTGGGGACCATTCAGGCTTGTTTGCATTTGTGTTCCTCACGTGTGCCCCAATGAATGAGGTGATTTGATAAAATGCTATGCCCAAGATTACCATCCGAGTGCCGGCGGGGAAGTGGTTCAAATAGCTTCGGCTATCACTTCCTTATGTCCGGTCGTGATGGTCAAGCGGATTAAGGCGTCCCTGTACATACCAGTTGCGTTGCTCCTGGCAGTATGGGTTCGAGTCACTTCTGGGGTGTGAGTTTTCAGTTGTATATAGTCCTGGGAACCATTCAGGCTTGTTTGCATTTGTGTTCCTCACGTGTGCCCCAAAGAATGAGGTGATTTGATAAAATGCTATGCCCAAGATTACCATCCAAGTGCCGGCGGGGAAGTGGATCAAATTGCTTCGGCTATCACTTCCTTATGTCCGGTCGTGATGGTCAAGCGGATTAAGGCGTCCCTGTACATTCCAGTTGCGTTGCTCCTGGCAGTATGGGTTCGAGTCAATTCTGGGGTGTGAGTTTTCAGTTGTATATAGTCCTGGGGACCATTCAGGCTTGTTTGCATTTGTGCTCCTCACGTGTGCCCCAAAGAATGAGGTGATTTGATAAAATGCTATGCCCGAGATTACCATCCGAGTGCCGGCGGGGAAGTGGTTCAAATAGCTTCGGCTATCACTTCCTTATGTCCGGTCGTGATGGTCAAGCGGATTAAGGCGTCCCTGTACATACCAGTTGCGTTGCTCCTGGCAGTATGGGTTCGAGTCACTTCTGGGGTGTGAGTTTTCAGTTGTATATAGTCCTGGGGACCATTCAGGCTTGTTTGCATTTGTGCTCCTCACGTGTGCCCCAAAGAATGAGGTGATTTGATAAAATGATATGCCCAAGATTACCATCCGAGTGCCGGCGGGGAAGTGGTTCAAATAGCTTCGGCTATCACTTCCTTATGTCCGGTCGTGATGGTCAAGCGGATTAAGGCGTCCCTGTACATACCAGTTGCGTTTCTCCTGGCAGTATGGGTTCGAGTCTCTTCTGGGGTGTGAGTTTTCAGTTGTATATAGTCCTGGGGACCATTCAGGCTTGTTTGCATTTGTGCTCCTCACGTGTGCCCCAAAGAATGAGGTGATTTGATAAAATGCTATGCCCAAGATTACCATCCGAGTGCCGGTGGGGAAGTGGTTCAAATAGCTTCGGCTATCACTTCCTTATGTCCGGTCGTGATGGTCAAGCGGATTAAGGCGTCCCTGTACATACCAGTTGCGTTGCTCCTGGCAGCATGGGTTCGAGTCACTTCTGGGGTGTGAGTTTTCAGTTGTATATAGTCCTGGGGACCATTCAGGCTTGTTTGCATTTGTGTTCCTCACGTGTGCCCCAAAGAATGAGGTGTTTTGATAAAATGCTATGCCCAAGATTACCATCCGAGTGCCGGCGGGGAAGTGGTTCAAATAGCTTCGGCTATCACTTCCTTATGTCCGGTCATGATGGTCAAGCGGATTAAGGCGTCCCTGTACATACCAGTTGCGTTGCTCCTGGCAGTATGGGTTCGAGTCACTTCTGGGGTGTGAGTTTTCAGTTGTATATAGTCCTGGGGACCATTCAGGCTTGTTTGCATTTGTGTTCCTCACGTGTGCCCCAAAGAATGAGGTGATTTGATAAAATGCTATGCCCAAGATTACCATCCGAGTGCCGGCGGGGAAGTGGTTCAAATAGCTTCGGCTATCACTTCCTTATGTCCGGTCGTGATGGTCAAGCGGATTAAGGCGTCCCTGTACATACCAGTTGCGTTGCTCCTGGCAGTATGGGTTCGAGTCACTTCTGGGGTGTGAGCTTTCAGTTGTATATAGTCCTGGGGACCATTCAGGCTTGTTTACATTTGTGTTCCTCACGTGTGGCCCAAAGAATGAGGTGATTTGATAAAATGCTATGCCCAAGATTACCATCCGAGTGCCGGCGGGGAAGTGGGTCAAATAGCTTCGGCTATCACTTCCTTATGTCCGGTCGTGATAGTCAAGCGGATTAAGTCATCCCTGTACATACCAGTTGCGTTGCTCCTGGCAGTATGGGTTCGAGTCACTTCTGGGGTGTGAGTTTTCAGTTGTATATAGTCCTGGGGACCATTCAGGCTTGTTTGCATTTGTGTTCCTCACGTGTGCCCCAAAGAATGAGGTGATTTGATAAAATGCTATGCCCAAGATTACCATCCGAGTGCCGGCGGGGAAGTGGTTCAAATAGCTTCGGCTATCACTTCCTTATGTCCGGTCGTGATGGTCAAGCGGATTAAGGCGTCCCTGTACATACCAGTTGCGTTGCTCCTGGTAGTATGGGTTCGAGTCACTTCTGGGGTGTGAGTTTTCAGTTGTATATAGTCCTGGGGACCATTCAGGCTTGTTTGCATTTGTGTTCCTCACGTGTGCCCCAAAGAATGAGGTGATTTGATAAAATGCTATGCCCAAGATTACCATCCGAGTGCCGGCGGGGAAGTGGTTCAAATAGCTTCGGCTATCACTTCCTTATGTCCGGTCGTGATGGTCAAGCGGATTAAGTCATCCCTGTACATACCAGTTGCGTTGCTCCTGGCAGTATGGGTTCGAGTCACTTCTGGGGTGTGAGTTTTCAGTTGTATATAGTCCTGGGGACCATTCAGGCTTGTTTGCATTTGTGTTCCTCACGTGTGCCCCAAAGAATGAGGTGATTTGATAAAATGCTATGCCCAAGATTACCATCCGAGTGCCGGCGGGGAAGTGGTTCAAATAGCTTCGGCTATCACTTCCTTATGTCAGGTCGTGATGGTCAAGCGGATTAAGGCGTCCCTGTACATACCAGTTGCTTTGCTCCTGGCAGTATGGGTTCGAGTCACTTCTGGGGTGTGAGTTTTCAGTTGTATATAGTCCTGGGGACCATTCAGGCTTGTTTGCATTTGTGTTCCTCACGTTTGCCCCAAAGAATGAGGTGATTTGATAAAATGCTATGCCCAAGATTACCATCCGAGTGCCGGCGGGGAAGTGGTTCAAATAGCTTCGGCTATCACTTCCTTATGTCCGGTCGTGATGGTTAAGCGGATTAAGGCGTCCCTGTACATACCAGTTGCGTTGCTCCTGGCAGTATGGGTTCGAGTCACTTCTGGGGTGTGAGTTTTCAGTTGTATATAGTCCTGGGGACCATTCAGGCTTGTTTGCATTTGTGTTCCTCACGTGTGCCCCAAAGAATGAGGTGATTTGATAAAATGCTATGCCCAAGATTACCATCCGAGTGCCGGCGGGGAAGTGGTTCAAATAGCTTCGGCTATCACTTCCTTATGTCCGGTCGTGATGGTCAGTAGTGTAAAAGGAGACAAATTGAGGTAAAATTTTTCAGAAACGGTTGGGCACTTCCATGCCGACTTGACCCTGGCGGGCGGATTCGTCCAACCCTCTTGTTTTAGGTGGTTAGGTTAGGGCACAGTCAGCGCGCTCCTGGCTGGCTGGCGGGGGTGGGGTGGTCCATTCCTCCCTGGGGTCCCGGGGGGACCACCACCCAGGGTATACCTGAGGAACTGGTGCCCTATCCTAACCTGTTTTTTTTTTACTTTTTGTCTCTCGCGTATAAGATGAGTCTAGGGCCTCAAGAAGAGGGTCTCTACTTATGAGAGGTACTGAGGATGAATATTCAATAGTTGGAAACCAAAAAATACACTGGTGAAAGGCATATAAACGTTTTTGGAGTATTTTAATGGCATGAGCAAAAATTCACGATTTGGCCCGGGGGTGTTATGAGAGTACTATGGTATCAATTTGGGGGCCCTTACTTTTCAATGGATCAGAGGGTGAATGTTCAATAGATTCAAACCAAGAAACACAGTTGAAAGCGAATATAGAAGTTTTTGGAGTACTTTAATGAGGCTATGACTGAATAGTATAGGGAGCCCTTGGGCACAGCTCCATTTTCTGTAATGGTCAGAGGTGGATGATACTGTGATACTGTGGGGTACATTGACATGAAGGGCGAGTCATAGAACAGGATCTGCATGTGAGATGGGTCATATTGGGGTTTTAAAGAAGTTAAGATAGCTTTAAAGAGTCCTGTGTGCTTGATAGTGGGGAAATGTTCAGTCAATAATTCTCGTGTTTTGAATCTGAATGAGGGGTCCTAGTTTGCGTTCTAGTCGTAAAATGAGTTCCTTGGTATATTTGCTATGGAAAATGAGCTTTCAGTACTCTATATAATTTGAAATGAGGTCAAGAAAGACATGTTTATGTGCGAGAAGAGTCAGGTTGGAAACTGTTTATTCCAGTCATCCCCCCTTGGCTTTGCTCCGTTTTCTGTAGCTAAAGTAAAGATTCCATTTTCTGTGGCATTCAGTTGATTACTGGTGAAAAAGGCATACTTGCATTGTATGGTTCTAACCTGTTTATAGATTTTATAGATATATTTTTCGGGCCTCAAATTAGATTTTAATATGAAAAATAGCATCAAATGTATGTCTATCTTTTGTAATAAACGTTACAAGCATTAACAATACCTGTGATATTTCATAGAATACGAAAAGAAGTTTAAATAGTGGGGCCTAAGCCATATTGTGTTGGGTTTGACACTCCAAACATTAATTTGACACTCGTAAATATACTATAAAGGAAAGTAGTTGAGTCGTTTAAGCAATTTAATACATACTGGGAATCTGTTCGTATTCTGTATTAAATTTCATTTTTTAACATCATAATAGTTTGCAGCTATTGTGGTGGGGGCCCAGTAACTTCATATAGCGCATCGACTGGCACTATCTGTTGCTATGAAATGCTTTTTGAATTCATGTGTTAAAATTTAAAAGTCGACAGTTGCCATTTATGTCAGTGCCGTGGTATATCAAGCGCAAAGGTTTTCAGAAAATGTTACACCTCCACCTTTCAAAAAGTGAAAAGATGAATTCATTTTGGCATTACTGTCATAACTTTGGAAGTTTTTTAATGATAGCACATGCTTAAACAAACTCGCTCGCAAAAACACTCATTTTTTTTTTGTTCACATTACACAAATAAACCCAGGGCTTTCACATTCGCGCAAAATACTTGAATTGAAATTGAAATTGAAATAAGTTTATTGAGGTAAAATACACACAAAGGGATGAGGTAGCTCAAGCTATTCTCACCCCATTCAGTACAACGTGTTAGTACATACATAGACACACATCACAAACAATAAACCTGTTACCAAACATTCTGAGAGATAAACATGTACATTTCCTCCTTCACAAGTAGTATGGTATCAGACGTACACACAAATACTTTTATGACCTAGTTATACTGTATAGACAATTTGCAAGAGACATGCAGATAATTCAACAAAATATTACAGTCTTGGTGCAAAATTCTTATATCTCTCAAGAATATCATCAACCTTTCCTTTGTGACACATCCAGGCTATTTGCTCAGGAACAGTCCTTATCTCAGTGTTTCTATATACATTAATCAACGGACAATCAAGAACATAATGGGCAAGGGTGTGAGACCTTAACATACCATATAGTTTACACTTTGTGTCATTATCATGAACACCTATCCCATATTCCCAGTAATATTTGTACCCAAGCCTGAGCCGCATGTGCACAGAGTCACTCCAAGCATTTCTCCTTTTACCATAAGTGAAATGGGTGTTTTGACTCACATACATGTAGTGTTGCATGGTTAGACTTCTCTCATACATTATCCCTCTCCTCTCCACTCCTGCCTGTGCCTGAATATTTCTGATTTTGCTTCTTATTTGTCTCATTGTGAATTCACATTCAATGTCAACTTGTGATTTTGATGTGGCACGTTTGGCCAAGTCATCCGCCACCTCGTTGAGCACTATTCCAACATAAGATGGAATCCACATGAATTTCACACTATGACCTTTCAGCTGTATCTCAGTTATTCTTCTCTTACAATCCTCAACTATAGACATTGTAAGATAAGAATAACTGAGATACAGCTGAAAGGTCATAGTGTGAAATATACTTAGTCCCCCCTAAACTTAAAACAGTTGCACAATCTTACTTAAACACATTGCTAAACACTTATACACAAACAAAAACTCAATTTTTAACTTACACAAATAAACACGGGCTTTGCACATTCACACACAAAAAAAATGCTTAGTCCCCCCCTAGACTTGAACACTCACAATCTTACAGTGCTTTAATTGCCAAAGCCTTCCAAACCTGCACTGGGTCGTTAGTCATACATAGAATCAGGAAGAGCCCACCCCAGTCGCTCACGCGGGCAATAGACATGTTTTTCGCCCAACTGTATTGGGCGAAAAAATATTACGTCAGATAGAAAGAGTTTCGCATTGCTATTATATTTACCTTATAAAGCCTCTCTATAAAAATGATATGCCACTGCGTATTATGATTGTTTTATAATAAATATTGCATAAATATTACACGATTTCATAAACAAAAAATTATTTTAATGAGCCATGTTAGGAAGGCATCATCATCATTACAATAAATATAAACTTTTAAACTAACTAAAAAGATATATCTCATAGAGGAAAATTTGTTCTTCAAGATATATGTTATTGTTTAAGAGTTTCATTCTGTATCAAAAGGTTGCCAATGTTTTCAAAACTCTGGCCTACAAATTTTTTTTTAAGGTTTTCCGAGTGAGTAAATCTTGCTTCCTCTCTTTCTCCCACGTGTGTCCTCATTTGGACCGGATGCAGAGTAACCTTCGTGCAAGTCCTGACTCAGTTCCCCAACGTCCAAACTATTGGACATTGCAAAATTTCACTAAATAATGCGGTATTTTAGTTGCCCCCTCTAATTATAGAGATTTTAATCTCTAAACATTTGAGTGTCAAGAACAACTCTCGTGCAGGCCCGCGTTCAGTCCCCGACGTTCAAGCTTTTTTCTATAGTAAATGTCTCTAAAATGATGCCGTATCTCGCCCTGACCAACTGTTTTTGGCTCAATTGTAACCCATCCAGCAGCAGTCTGCTGGATAGAAGGGCAGTGGGCCTGATAAAAATAAAAAAAAAATAAACATAAATTGTTAGACTAGCTCTTTACATATGCTAGTTGTTTAATTTATTAACTGCTACTAATGCGATGATGATGCAAGAGGAGCCAGTACACATCTATGGATCAACCAATAAACGCAGCAGACTTCTAGATGTTACTACTGCTCGGCTTAGGCCCCCCCCCCCCGTAGCAAGATGGGAATAGGGGGGGGGGGCTGCATTAATAAAATGAATTAAAACTAACATTCAATTATATATTCTCAAACTTATGCAAAAAAAAAACTTTACAATCACATTCGCAAAACTTGCACAAATTAATTTTGGCAATTTCGTTTACCCATCATTTGTTTGTTTTTCTTGCTTGAGCCAAAAATGAATTGTTGGGTTCATTACCAGAGTCCATTTCCCACCGTGGTAACCCTTCCCACTACTCGCCCCACATTATGGGATTCATAATAAATGAACTAAACTAGCATTCAATTATATTCTCAACAAACTTATGCAAACCCCATACAATTACATTAGCAAGCTAACACAAATTCATTAAGCAAGTTTAACTATTCGCATACTTTGCGTCATTATATAATGGAATACGAAAAGGAAATTTGCAGAATTCAGAGATAACACCATCAATGGAGTCCAAGAAATACACTTGTACTTCATTCATAATGATGCGCTGCCAGGAATCTTAGCAAAGTAACCAAAATATTTGCTTACTGTATGTATGTGCAGGATGCACATGACTCTCCGGTTAGGCGGTTGTAGAGTGAGACCAGCAACTGCAGACTTCCCATAGTCGTAAAAATGCCTTGCATAGAGACCGTTGCAAGCCTCTTGTTGAATCACTTAGGGTGCATATATGTGTGTGTGTGTGTGTGTGCGTATGTAGCAGTGACAATCGTGTAATGAGCTTTCAAGAGATTGTCACTTACATAGCTAAACAATATGTAGGGTTCAGTTTCCAAATCAATTATGCGGCTCTCGAACCCTTTTCCCCCGCTACATGCGGGAGATCCCTTTTATTTTCAGCTAAAATATGCATTATATTCAGGGGGGTTCACCGTGTCATAGCACAACCAAAAGCCCAATATACTCCCCTAAACTTTCCCTATCCCATCTAAATTTAAAAAAAAATGCATTTCCAATACCCAATATATATATATATATATATATATATATATATATATATATATATATATATATATATATATATATATATATATATATATATATATATATATATATATATATGTGTGTGTGTATATCACGAAAATAAACACGTGATTAAGAATGTGACAATGTCAGACCAGGAAGGAAAATGAAACAGGAAATTTCCTTAAGTACTTTCGTATATTAAATACATCTTCAGAAGGTCCCAAGATGACCCTTCTGAAGATGTATTTAATATACGAAAGTACTTAAGGAAATTTCCTGTTTCATTTTCATTTTCCTTCGTGGTCTGACATTGTCATATATATATATATATATATATATATATATATATATATATATATATATATATATATATATATATATATATATATATATATATATATATATATATATATATATATATATATATATATATATATGTCGTACCTAGTAGCCAGAACGCACTTCTATGCCTACTATGCAAGGCCCGATTTGCCTAATAAGCCAAGTTTTCATGAATTAATTGTTTTTCGGCTACCTAACCTACCTAACCTAACCTAACCTAACTTTTTCGGCTACCTAACCTAACCTAACCTATAAAGATAGGTTAGGTTAGGTTAGGTAGGGTTGGTTACGTTCGGTCATATATCTACGTTAATTTTAACTCCAATAAAAAAAAATTGACCTCATACGTAATTAAATGGGTAGCTTTATCATTTCATAAGAAAAAAAATAGAGAAAATATATTAATTCAGGAAAACTTGGCTTATTAGGCAAATCGGGCTTTGCATAGTAGGCCGAGAAGTGCATTCTGGCTACTAGGTACGACATATATATATATATATATATATATATATATATATATATATATATATATATATATATATATATATATATATATATATATATATATATATATATATATATATATATATATATATATATATATATATATATATATATATATATATATATATATATATATATGTCGTACCTAGTAGCCAGAACGCACTTCTCAGCCTACTATGCAAGGCCCGATTTGCCTAATAAGCCAAGTTTTCATGAATTAATTGTTTTTCGACTACCTAACCTACCTAACCTAACCTAACCTAACTTTTTCGGCTATCTAACCAAACGTAACCTATAAAGATAGGTTAGGTTAGGTTAGGTAGGGTTGGTTAGGTTCGGTCATATATCTACATTAATTTTAACTCCAATAAAAAAAAATTGACCTCATACATAATGAAATGGTTAGCTTTATCATTTCATAAGAAAAAAATTAGAAAAAATATATTAATTCAGGAAAAATTGGCTTATTAGGCAAATCGGGCCTTGCATAGTAGGCCAAAAAGTGAGTTCTGGCTACTAGGTACGACATATATATATATATATATATATATATATATATATATATATATATATATATATATATATATATATATATATATATATATATATATATTAGTATATTTTGGTAGCAGTCTTTCCTGTAGACATATATTATTAAATATGACCGAAAAAGTAAGATTAATAATTCTAACACGAATTTTCTCAATCTTTCGTACATTACGCTTCACTGTTGGAGGTAAATCAAAAATCACTTCTCCAAAATTCATTTTTATTTCTAGTCTGACGCGACACGGGCGCGTTTCGTAAAACTTATTACATTTTCAAAGACTTCACAATTACACAACTGATTAGAACTTGCGTTTCCCTGATTTTATATCTACATTTGAGTGAGGTGGGAAGGGTGATGTGGCATTACATTTGAGTGAGGTGGGAAGGGTGATGTGGCATTAACACAAGACAGAACACTAGGGGATATTAATAGGGTATTAAAAGTATCAACACAAGACAGAACAGAAACAATGGGTATTGAATAGAAGTGTTTGTAGAAAGCCTATTGGTCCATATTTCTTGATGCTTCTATATTGGAGCGGAGTCTTGAGGTGGGTAGAATATAGTTGTGCAATAATTGGCTGTTGATTGCTGGTGTTGACTTCTTGATGTGTAGTGCCTCGCAAACGTCAAGCCGCCTGCTATCGCTGTATCTATCGATGATTTCTGTGTTGTTTACTAGGATTTCTCTGGCGATGGTTTGGTTATGGGAAGAGATTATATGTTCCTTAATGGAGCCCTGTTGTTTATGCATCGTTAAACGCCTAGAAAGAGATGTTGTTGTCTTGCCTATATACTGGGTTTTTTGGAGCTTACAGTCCCCAAGTGGGCATTTGAAGGCATAGACGACGTTAGTCTCTTTTAAAGCGTTCTGTTTTGTGTCTGGAGAGTTTCTCATGAGTAGGCTGGCCGTTTTTCTGGTTTTATAGTAAATCGTCAGTTGTATCCTCTGATTTTTGTCTGTAGGGATAACGTTTCTATTAACAATATCTTTCAGGACCCTTTCCTCTGTTTTATGAGCTGTGGAAAAGAAGTTCCTGTAAAATAGTCTAATAGGGGGTATAGGTGTTGTGTTAGTTGTCTCTTCGGAGGTTGCATGGCTTTTCACTTTCCTTCTTATGATGTCTTCGATGAAACCATTGGAGAAGCCGTTATTGACTAGGACCTGCCTTACCCTACAGAGTTCTTCGTCGACTTGCTTCCATTCTGAGCTGTGGCTGAGAGCACGGTCGACGTATGCGTTAACAACACTCCTCTTGTACCTGTCAGGGCAATCGCTGTTGGCATTTAGGCACATTCCTATGTTTGTTTCCTTTGTGTAGACTGCAGTGTGGAAACCTCCGCCCTTTTCCATGACTGTTACATCTAGAAAAGGCAGCTTCCCATCCTTTTCCGTCCCGTAAGTGAAACGCAGCACGGAACTCTGCTCAAATGCCTCCTTCAGCTCCTGCAGATGTCTGACATCAGGTACCTGTGTAAAAATGTCGTCAACATACCTGCAGTATATGGCCGGTTTCAAGTTCATGTCGACTAAGACTTTTTGCTCGATGGTACCCATGTAGAAGTTTGCAAACAGGACACCTAGGGGAGAACCCATGGCGACCCCATCTACTTGCTTATACATGTGCCCATCCGGGCTCAAGAAGGGTGCCTCTTTAGTACAAGCTTGGAGTAGTTTCCTCAGAATACTTTCTGGCATGTCAAGAGGAGTACAGGCTGGATCACGATACACTCTGTCGGCTATCATTCCGATTGTCTCGTCCACAGGTACGTTGGTACCTGTGGACGAGATGATGGGGTCGCCATGGGTTCTCCCCTAGGTGTCCTGTTTGCAAACTTCTACATGGGTACCATCGAGCAAAAAAGTCTTAGTCGACATGAACTTGAAACCGGCCATATACTGCAGGTATGTTGACGACATTTTTACACAGGTACCTGATGTCAGACATCTGCAGGAGCTGAAGGAGGCATTTGAGCAGAGTTCCGTGCTGCGTTTCACTTACAAGACGGAAAAGGATGGGAAGCTGCCTTTTCTAGATGTAACAGTCATGGAAAAGGGCGGAGGTTTCCACACTGCAGTCTACACAAAGGAAACAAACATAGGAATGTGCCTAAATGCCAACAGCGATTGCCCTGACAGGTACAAGAGGAGTGTTGTTAACGCATACGTCGACCGTGCTCTCAGCCACAGCTCAGAATGGAAGCAAGTCGACGAAGAACTCTGTAGGGTAAGGCAGGTCCTAGTCAATAACGGCTTCTCCAATGGTTTCATCGAAGACATCATAAGAAGGAAAGTGAAAAGCCATGCAACCTCCGAAGAGACAACTAACACAACACCTATACCCCCTATTAGACTATTTTACAGGAACTTCTTTTCCACAGCTCATAAAACAGAGGAAAGGGTCCTGAAAGATATTGTTAATAGAAACGTTATCCCTACAGACAAAAATCAGAGGATACAACTGACGATTTACTATAAAACCAGAAAAACGGCCAGCCTACTCATGAGAAACTCTCCAGACACAAAACAGAACGCTTTAAAAGAGACTAACGTCGTCTATGCCTTCAAATGCCCACTTGGGGACTGTAAGCTCCAAAAAACCCAGTATATAGGCAAGACAACAACATCTCTTTCTAGGCGTTTAACGATGCATAAACAACAGGGCTCCATTAAGGAACATATAATCTCTTCCCATAACCAAACCATCGCCAGAGAAATCCTAGTAAACAACACAGAAATCATCGATAGATACAGCGATAGCAGGCGGCTTGACGTTTGCGAGGCACTACACATCAAGAAGTCAACACCAGCAATCAACAGCCAATTATTGCACAACTATATTCTACCCACCTCAAGACTCCGCTCCAATATAGAAGCATCAAGAAATATGGACCAATCGGCTTTCTACAAACACTTCTATTCAATACCCATTGTTTCTGTTCTGTCTTGTGTTGATACTTTTAATACCCTATTAATATCCCCTAGTGTTCTGTCTTGTGTTAATGCCACATCACCCTTCCCACCTCACTCAAATGTAATGCCACATCACCCTTCCCACCTCACTCAAATGTAGATATAAAATCAGGGAAACGCAAGTTCTAATCAGTTGTGTAATTGTGAAGTCTTTGAAAATGTAATAAGTTTTACGAAACGCGCCCGTGTCGCGTCAGACTAGAAATAAAAATGAATTTTGGAGAAGTGATTTTTGATTTACCTCCAACAGTGAAGCGTAATGTACGAAAGATTGAGAAAATTCGTGTTAGAATTATTAATCTTACTTTTTCGGTCATATTTAATAATATATATATATATATATATATATATATATATATATATATATATATATATATATATATACATATATACATATATACATATATATATATATATACATATATATATATATATATATATATATATATATATATATATATATATATATATATATAAGCCTATACTTGCATAAACCACAAGTGAAGATAAACAATCTTTGGACAACACCCACCAGTGGGACTCGAACCCAGAAAGCACAACTACCTTCCAGTAGCTGGCATAACTAGTATGCTTTAACCCACTACGCCATCAGACCTTACAAAAGAAGTAGATAGTTCGAGATATATATCTCAAACATCTCTACCTCCCGAAGGCACCAGATGAGTGAGGGGTCAGTCTGCATTTTTCGTCAAGCCACTGTCAATGTGAGAGAACTCGTGTCCAGCTTATAAGCCTATACTTGCATAAACCACAAGTGAAGATAAACAATCTTTGGACAACACCCACCAGTGGGACTCGAACCCAGAAAGCACAACTACCTTCCAGTAGCTGGCATAACTAGTATGCTTTAACCCACTACGCCATCAGACCTTACAAAAGAAGTAGATAGTTCGAGATATATATCTCAAACATCTCTACCTCCCGAAGGCACCAGATGAGTGAGGGGTCAGTCTGCATTTTTCGTCAAGCCACTGTCAATGTGAGAGAACTCGTGTCCAGCTTATAAGCCTATACTTGCATAAACCACAAGTGAAGATAAACAATCTTTGGACAACACCCACCAGTGGGACTCGAACCCAGAAAGCACAACTACCTTCCAGTAGCTGGCATAACTAGTATGCTTTAACCCACTACGCCATCAGACCTTACAAAAGAAGAAGATAGTTCGAGATATATATCTCAAACATCTCTACCTCCCGAAGGCACCAGATGAGTGAGGGGTCAGTCTGCATTTTTCGTCAAGCCACTGTCAATGTGAGAGAACTCGTGTCCAGCTTATAAGCCTATACTTGCATAAACCACAAGTGAAGATAAACAATCTTTGGACAACACCCACCAGTGGGACTCGAACCCAGAAAGCACAACTACCTTCCAGTAGCTGGCATAACTAGTATGCTTTAACCCACTACGCCATCAGACCTTACAAAAGAAGTAGATAGTTCGAGATATATATCTCAAACATCTCTACCTCCCGAAGGCACCAGATGAGTGAGGGGTCAGTCTGCATTTTTCGTCAAGCCACTGTCAATGTGAGAGAACTCGTGTCCAGCTTATAAGCCTATACTTGCATAAACCACAAGTGAAGATAAACAATCTTTGGACAACACCCACCAGTGGGACTCGAACCCAGAAAGCACAACTACCTTCCAGTAGCTGGCATAACTAGTATGCTTTAACCCACTATGCCATCAGACCTTACAAAAGAAGTAGATAGTTCGAGATATATATCTCAAACATCTCTACCTCCCGAAGGCACCAGATGAGTGAGGGGTCAGTCTGCATTTTTCGTCAAGCCACTGTCAATGTGAGAGAACTCGTGTCCAGCTTATAAGCCTATACTTGCATAAACCACAAGTGAAGATAAACAATCTTTGGACAACACCCACCAGTGGGACTCGAACCCAGAAAGCACAACTACCTTCCAGTAGCTGGCATAACTAGTATGCTTTAACCCACTACGCCATCAGACCTTACAAAAGAAGTAGATAGTTCGAGATATATATCTCAAACATCTCTACCTCCCGAAGGCACCAGATGAGTGAGGGGTCAGTCTGCATTTTTCGTCAAGCCACTGTCAATGTGAGAGAACTCGTGTCCAGCTTATAAGCCTATACTTGCATAAACCACAAGTGAAGATAAACAATCTTTGGACAACACCCACCAGTGGGACTCGAACCCAGAAAGCACAAATACCTTCCAGTAGCTGGCATAACTAGTATGCTTTAACCCACTACGCCATCAGACCTTACAAAAGAAGTAGATAGTTCGAGATATATATCTCAAACATCTCTACCTCCCGAAGGCACCAGATGAGTGAGGGGTCAGTCTGCATTTTTCGTCAAGCCACTGTCAATGTGAGAGAACTCGTGTCCAGCTTATAAGCCTATACTTGCATAAACCACAAGTGAAGATAAACAATCTTTGGACAACACCCACCAGTGGGACTCGAACCCAGAAAGCACAACTACCTTCCAGTAGCTGGCATAACTAGTATGCTTTAACCCACTACGCCATCAGACCTTACAAAAGAAGTAGATAGTTCGAGATATATATCTCAAACATCTCTACCTCCCGAAGGCACCAGATGAGTGAGGGGTCAGTCTGCATTTTTCGTCAAGCCACTGTCAATGTGAGAGAACTCGTGTCCAGCTTATAAGCCTATACTTGCATAAACCACAAGTGAAGATAAACAATCTTTGGACAACACCCACCAGTGGGACTCGAACCCAGAAAGCACAACTACCTTCCAGTAGCTGGCATAACTAGTATGCTTTAACCCACTACGCCATCAGACCTTACAAAAGAAGTAGATAGTTCGAGATATATATCTCAAACATCTCTACCTCCCGAAGGCACCAGATGAGTGAGGGGTCAGTCTGCATTTTTCGTCAAGCCACTGTCAATGTGAGAGAACTCGTGTCCAGCTTATAAGCCTATACTTGCATAAACCACAAGTGAAGATAAACAATCTTTGGACAACACCCACCAGTGGGACTCGAACCCAGAAAGCACAACTACCTTCCAGTAGCTGGCATAACTAGTATGCTTTAACCCACTACGCCATCAGACCTTACAAAAGAAGTAGATAGTTCGAGATATATATCTCAAACATCTCTACCTCCCGAAGGCACCAGATGAGTGAGGGGTCAGTCTGCATTTTTCGTCAAGCCACTGTCAATGTGAGAGAACTCGTGTCCAGCTTATAAGCCTATACTTGCATAAACCACAAGTGAAGATAAACAATCTTTGGACAACACCCACCAGTGGGACTCGAACCCAGAAAGCACAACTACCTTCCAGTAGCTGGCATAACTAGTATGCTTTAACCCACTACGCCATCAGACCTTACAAAAGAAGTAGATAGTTCGAGATATATATCTCAAACATCTCTACCTCCCGAAGGCACCAGATGAGTGAGGGGTCAGTCTGCATTTTTCGTCAAGCCACTGTCAATGTGAGAGAACTCGTGTCCAGCTTATAAGCCTATACTTGCATAAACCACAAGTGAAGATAAACAATCTTTGGACAACACCCACCAGTGGGACTCGAACCCAGAAAGCACAACTACCTTCCAGTAGCTGGCATAACTAGTATGCTTTAACCCACTACGCCATCAGACCTTACAAAAGAAGTAGATAGTTCGAGATATATATCTCAAACATCTCTACCTCCCGAAGGCACCAGATGAGTGAGGGGTCAGTCTGCATTTTTCGTCAAGCCACTGTCAATGTGAGAGAACTCGTGTCCAGCTTATAAGCCTATACTTGCATAAACCACAAGTGAAGATAAACAATCTTTGGACAACACCCACCAGTGGGACTCGAACCCAGAAAGCACAACTACCTTCCAGTAGCTGGCATAACTAGTATGCTTTAACCCACTACGCCATCAGACCTTACAAAAGAAGTAGATAGTTCGAGATATATATCTCAAACATCTCTACCTCCCGAAGGCACCAGATGAGTGAGGGGTCAGTCTGCATTTTTCGTCAAG
The DNA here is from genome assembly GCF_040958095.1 of Procambarus clarkii. Taxonomy (NCBI): domain Eukaryota; kingdom Metazoa; phylum Arthropoda; class Malacostraca; order Decapoda; family Cambaridae; genus Procambarus; species Procambarus clarkii. The sequence goes on along the minus strand of NC_091199.1, from coordinate 1,807,244 downwards.
CCACTGTCAATGTGAGAGAACTCGTGTCCAGCTTATAAGCCTATACTTGCATAAACCACAAGTGAAGATAAACAATCTTTGGACAACACCCACCAGTGGGACTCGAACCCAGAAAGCACAACTACCTTCCAGTAGCTGGCATAACTAGTATGCTTTAACCCACTACGCCATCAGACCTTACAAAAGAAGTAGATAGTTCGAGATATATATCTCAAACATCTCTACCTCCCGAAGGCACCAGATGAGTGAGGGGTCAGTCTGCATTTTTCGTCAAGCCACTGTCAATGTGAGAGAACTCGTGTCCAGCTTATAAGCCTATACTTGCATAAACCACAAGTGAAGATAAACAATCTTTGGACAACACCCACCAGTGGGACTCGAACCCAGAAAGCACAACTACCTTCCAGTAGCTGGCATAACTAGTATGCTTTAACCCACTACGCCATCAGACCTTACAAAAGAAGTAGATAGTTCGAGATATATATCTCAAACATCTCTACCTCCCGAAGGCACCAGATGAGTGAGGGGTCAGTCTGCATTTTTCGTCAAGCCACTGTCAATGTGAGAGAACTCGTGTCCAGCTTATAAGCCTATACTTGCATAAACCACAAGTGAAGATAAACAATCTTTGGACAACACCCACCAGTGGGACTCGAACCCAGAAAGCACAACTACCTTCCAGTAGCTGGCATAACTAGTATGCTTTAACCCACTATGCCATCAGACCTTACAAAAGAAGTAGATAGTTCGAGATATATATCTCAAACATCTCTACCTCCCGAAGGCACCAGATGAGTGAGGGGTCAGTCTGCATTTTTCGTCAAGCCACTGTCAATGTGAGAGAACTCGTGTCCAGCTTATAAGCCTATACTTGCATAAACCACAAGTGAAGATAAACAATCTTTGGACAACACCCACCAGTGGGACTCGAACCCAGAAAGCACAACTACCTTCCAGTAGCTGGCATAACTAGTATGCTTTAACCCACTACGCCATCAGACCTTACAAAAGAAGTAGATAGTTCGAGATATATATCTCAAACATCTCTACCTCCCGAAGGCACCAGATGAGTGAGGGGTCAGTCTGCATTTTTCGTCAAGCCACTGTCAATGTGAGAGAACTCGTGTCCAGCTTATAAGCCTATACTTGCATAAACCACAAGTGAAGATAAACAATCTTTGGACAACACCCACCAGTGGGACTCGAACCCAGAAAGCACAAATACCTTCCAGTAGCTGGCATAACTAGTATGCTTTAACCCACTACGCCATCAGACCTTACAAAAGAAGTAGATAGTTCGAGATATATATCTCAAACATCTCTACCTCCCGAAGGCACCAGATGAGTGAGGGGTCAGTCTGCATTTTTCGTCAAGCCACTGTCAATGTGAGAGAACTCGTGTCCAGCTTATAAGCCTATACTTGCATAAACCACAAGTGAAGATAAACAATCTTTGGACAACACCCACCAGTGGGACTCGAACCCAGAAAGCACAACTACCTTCCAGTAGCTGGCATAACTAGTATGCTTTAACCCACTACGCCATCAGACCTTACAAAAGAAGTAGATAGTTCGAGATATATATCTCAAACATCTCTACCTCCCGAAGGCACCAGATGAGTGAGGGGTCAGTCTGCATTTTTCGTCAAGCCACTGTCAATGTGAGAGAACTCGTGTCCAGCTTATAAGCCTATACTTGCATAAACCACAAGTGAAGATAAACAATCTTTGGACAACACCCACCAGTGGGACTCGAACCCAGAAAGCACAACTACCTTCCAGTAGCTGGCATAACTAGTATGCTTTAACCCACTACGCCATCAGACCTTACAAAAGAAGTAGATAGTTCGAGATATATATCTCAAACATCTCTACCTCCCGAAGGCACCAGATGAGTGAGGGGTCAGTCTGCATTTTTCGTCAAGCCACTGTCAATGTGAGAGAACTCGTGTCCAGCTTATAAGCCTATACTTGCATAAACCACAAGTGAAGATAAACAATCTTTGGACAACACCCACCAGTGGGACTCGAACCCAGAAAGCACAACTACCTTCCAGTAGCTGGCATAACTAGTATGCTTTAACCCACTACGCCATCAGACCTTACAAAAGAAGTAGATAGTTCGAGATATATATCTCAAACATCTCTACCTCCCGAAGGCACCAGATGAGTGAGGGGTCAGTCTGCATTTTTCGTCAAGCCACTGTCAATGTGAGAGAACTCGTGTCCAGCTTATAAGCCTATACTTGCATAAACCACAAGTGAAGATAAACAATCTTTGGACAACACCCACCAGTGGGACTCGAACCCAGAAAGCACAACTACCTTCCAGTAGCTGGCATAACTAGTATGCTTTAACCCACTACGCCATCAGACCTTACAAAAGAAGTAGATAGTTCGAGATATATATCTCAAACATCTCTACCTCCCGAAGGCACCAGATGAGTGAGGGGTCAGTCTGCATTTTTCGTCAAGCCACTGTCAATGTGAGAGAACTCGTGTCCAGCTTATAAGCCTATACTTGCATAAACCACAAGTGAAGAAAAACAATCTTTGGACAACACCCACCAGTGGGACTCGAACCCAGAAAGCACAACTACCTTCCAGTAGCTGGCATAACTAGTATGCTTTAACCCACTACGCCATCAGACCTTACAAAAGAAGTAGATAGTTCGAGATATATATCTCAAACATCTCTACCTCCCGAAGGCACCAGATGAGTGAGGGGTCAGTCTGCATTTTTCGTCAAGCCACTGTCAATGTGAGAGAACTCGTGTCCAGCTTATAAGCCTATACTTGCATAAACCACAAGTGAAGATAAACAATCTTTGGACAACACCCACCAGTGGGACTCGAACCCAGAAAGCACAACTACCTTCCAGTAGCTGGCATAACTAGTATGCTTTAACCCACTACGCCATCAGACCTTACAAAAGAAGTAGATAGTTCGAGATATATATCTCAAACATCTCTACCTCCCGAAGGCACCAGATGAGTGAGGGGTCAGTCTGCATTTTTCGTCAAGCCACTGTCAATGTGAGAGAACTCGTGTCCAGCTTATAAGCCTATACTTGCATAAACCACAAGTGAAGATAAACAATCTTTGGACAACACCCACCAGTGGGACTCGAACCCAGAAAGCACAACTACCTTCCAGTAGCTGGCATAACTAGTATGCTTTAACCCACTACGCCATCAGACCTTACAAAAGAAGTAGATAGTTCGAGATATATATCTCAAACATCTCTACCTCCCGAAGGCACCAGATGAGTGAGGGGTCAGTCTGCATTTTTCGTCAAGCCACTGTCAATGTGAGAGAACTCGTGTCCAGCTTATAAGCCTATACTTGCATAAACCACAAGTGAAGATAAACAATCTTTGGACAACACCCACCAGTGGGACTCGAACCCAGAAAGCACAACTACCTTCCAGTAGCTGGCATAACTAGTATGCTTTAACCCACTACGCCATCAGACCTTACAAAAGAAGTAGATAGTTCGAGATATATATCTCAAACATCTCTACCTCCCGAAGGCACCAGATGAGTGAGGGGTCAGTCTGCATTTTTCGTCAAGCCACTGTCAATGTGAGAGAACTCGTGTCCAGCTTATAAGCCTATACTTGCATAAACCACAAGTGAAGATAAACAATCTTTGGACAACACCCACCAGTGGGACTCGAACCCAGAAAGCACAACTACCTTCCAGTAGCTGGCAAAACTAGTATGCTTTAACCCACTACGCCATCAGACCTTACAAAAGAAGTAGATAGTTCGAGATATATATCTCAAACATCTCTACCTCCCGAAGGCACCAGATGAGTGAGGGGTCAGTCTGCATTTTTCGTCAAGCCACTGTCAATGTGAGAGAACTCGTGTCCAGCTTATAAGCCTATACTTGCATAAACCACAAGTGAAGATAAACAATCTTTGGACAACACCCACCAGTGGGACTCGAACCCAGAAAGCACAACTACCTTCCAGTAGCTGGCATAACTAGTATGCTTTAACCCACTACGCCATCAGACCTTACAAAAGAAGTAGATAGTTCGAGATATATATCTCAAACATCTCTACCTCCCGAAGGCACCAGATGAGTGAGGGGTCAGTCTGCATTTTTCGTCAAGCCACTGTCAATGTGAGAGAACTCGTGTCCAGCTTATAAGCCTATACTTGCATAAACCACAAGTGAAGATAAACAATCTTTGGACAACACCCACCAGTGGGACTCGAACCCAGAAAGCACAACTACCTTCCAGTAGCTGGCATAACTAGTATGCTTTAACCCACTACGCCATCAGACCTTACAAAAGAAGTAGATAGTTCGAGATATATATCTCAAACATCTCTACCTCCCGAAGGCACCAGATGAGTGAGGGGTCAGTCTGCATTTTTCGTCAAGCCACTGTCAATGTGAGAGAACTCGTGTCCAGCTTATAAGCCTATACTTGCATAAACCACAAGTGAAGATAAACAATCTTTGGACAACACCCACCAGTGGGACTCGAACCCAGAAAGCACAACTACCTTCCAGTAGCTGGCATAACTAGTATGCTTTAACCCACTATGCCATCAGACCTTACAAAAGAAGTAGATAGTTCGAGATATATATCTCAAACATCTCTACCTCCCGAAGGCACCAGATGAGTGAGGGGTCAGTCTGCATTTTTCGTCAAGCCACTGTCAATGTGAGAGAACTCGTGTCCAGCTTATAAGCCTATACTTGCATAAACCACAAGTGAAGATAAACAATCTTTGGACAACACCCACCAGTGGGACTCGAACCCAGAAAGCACAACTACCTTCCAGTAGCTGGCATAACTAGTATGCTTTAACCCACTACGCCATCAGACCTTACAAAAGAAGTAGATAGTTCGAGATATATATCTCAAACATCTCTACCTCCCGAAGGCACCAGATGAGTGAGGGGTCAGTCTGCATTTTTCGTCAAGCCACTGTCAATGTGAGAGAACTCGTGTCCAGCTTATAAGCCTATACTTGCCTAAACCACAAGTGAAGATAAACAATCTTTGGACAACACCCACCAGTGGGACTCGAACCCAGAAAGCACAAATACCTTCCAGTAGCTGGCATAACTAGTATGCTTTAACCCACTACGCCATCAGACCTTACAAAAGAAGTAGATAGTTCGAGATATATATCTCAAACATCTCTACCTCCCGAAGGCACCAGATGAGTGAGGGGTCAGTCTGCATTTTTCGTCAAGCCACTGTCAATGTGAGAGAACTCGTGTCCAGCTTATAAGCCTATACTTGCATAAACCACAAGTGAAGATAAACAATCTTTGGACAACACCCACCAGTGGGACTCGAACCCAGAAAGCACAACTACCTTCCAGTAGCTGGCATAACTAGTATGCTTTAACCCACTACGCCATCAGACCTTACAAAAGAAGTAGATAGTTCGAGATATATATCTCAAACATCTCTACCTCCCGAAGGCACCAGATGAGTGAGGGGTCAGTCTGCATTTTTCGTCAAGCCACTGTCAATGTGAGAGAACTCGTGTCCAGCTTATAAGCCTATACTTGCATAAACCACAAGTGAAGATAAACAATCTTTGGACAACACCCACCAGTGGGACTCGAACCCAGAAAGCACAACTACCTTCCAGTAGCTGGCATAACTAGTATGCTTTAACCCACTACGCCATCAGACCTTACAAAAGAAGTAGATAGTTCGAGATATATATCTCAAACATCTCTACCTCCCGAAGGCACCAGATGAGTGAGGGGTCAGTCTGCATTTTTCGTCAAGCCACTGTCAATGTGAGAGAACTCGTGTCCAGCTTATAAGCCTATACTTGCATAAACCACAAGTGAAGATAAACAATCTTTGGACAACACCCACCAGTGGGACTCGAACCCAGAAAGCACAACTACCTTCCAGTAGCTGGCATAACTAGTATGCTTTAACCCACTACGCCATCAGACCTTACAAAAGAAGTAGATAGTTCGAGATATATATCTCAAACATCTCTACCTTCCGAAGGCACCAGATGAGTGAGGGGTCAGTCTGCATTTTTCGTCAAGCCACTGTCAATGTGAGAGAACTCGTGTCCAGCTTATAAGCCTATACTTGCATAAACCACAAGTGAAGATAAACAATCTTTGGACAACACCCACCAGTGGGACTCGAACCCAGAAAGCACAACTACCTTCCAGTAGCTGGCATAACTAGTATGCTTTAACCCAATACGCCATCAGACCTTACAAAAGAAGTAGATAGTTCGAGATATATATCTCAAACATCTCTACCTCCCGAAGGCACCAGATGAGTGAGGGGTCAGTCTGCATTTTTCGTCAAGCCACTGTCAATGTGAGAGAACTCGTGTCCAGCTTATAAGCCTATACTTGCATAAACCACAAGTGAAGATAAACAATCTTTGGACAACACCCACCAGTGGGACTCGAACCCAGAAAGCACAACTACCTTCCAGTAGCTGGCATAACTAGTATGCTTTAACCCACTACGCCATCAGACCTTACAAAAGAAGTAGATAGTTCGAGATATATATCTCAAACATCTCTACCTCCCGAAGGCACCAGATGAGTGAGGGGTCAGTCTGCATTTTTCGTCAAGCCACTGTCAATGTGAGAGAACTCGTGTCCAGCTTATAAGCCTATACTTGCATAAACCACAAGTGAAGATAAACAATCTTTGGACAACACCCACCAGTGGGACTCGAACCCAGAAAGCACAACTACCTTCCAGTAGCTGGCATAACTAGTATGCTTTAACCCACTACGCCATCAGACCTTACAAAAGAAGTAGATAGTTCGAGATATATATCTCAAACATCTCTACCTCCCGAAGGCACCAGATGAGTGAGGGGTCAGTCTGCATTTTTCGTCAAGCCACTGTCAATGTGAGAGAACTCGTGTCCAGCTTATAAGCCTATACTTGCATAAACCACAAGTGAAGATAAACAATCTTTGGACAACACCCACCAGTGGGACTCGAACCCAGAAAGCACAACTACCTTCCAGTAGCTGGCATAACTAGTATGCTTTAACCCACTACGCCATCAGACCTTACAAAAGAAGTAGATAGTTCGAGATATATATCTCAAACATCTCTACCTCCCGAAGGCACCAGATGAGTGAGGGGTCAGTCTGCATTTTTCGTCAAGCCACTGTCAATGTGAGAGAACTCGTGTCCAGCTTATAAGCCTATACTTGCATAAACCACAAGTGAAGATAAACAATCTTTGGACAACACCCACCAGTGGGACTCGAACCCAGAAAGCACAACTACCTTCCAGTAGCTGGCATAACTAGTATGCTTTAACCC